>NW_006399804.1:17479639-17618694 GCF_000299155.1 Elephantulus edwardii | reverse complement strand
AACAATGAATGAATGGAAACCCAAAATCTCTGTAAATGTTTATGAAAATTAATAAAATATAATTACAGAAAAAAAAATTCCAGAAAAAAAAAAGAAAGGCTCTGTCTCTGGAGAGATAGATACTAGCAATATTTAGAATCAGAATCTTCGGCGTATTGGGGGAAATGTGAAATTGTTCATTTGTTGTTATTGTTTTATATATATATACCATCAAGTCAAGTACAACTCATAGTGACCCTATGAGCAACAGATCTGAAACCTGTTCTATCCTGCACCATCCTCATTGTCTCTGACATTCTTGAACCCATTGCCCAGCCCCTGTGTCAAGTCCATGTGGTTGAGGGTCTTCCTCTCTTTTACTGCCCTGCTACCTTCTCTAGTATGATGTCCTTTTCCAAGGAACAGTCCCTTGTAACAATCTGCCCAAAGTATGTGAGGCAAAACTTTGCTATCCTTGCCTCTTGGGAATAAACTGGCTGCCCTTTTGCCAAGATGGATGATTTTTTTCTTTTGGCAGTCCAATATTTAACACTATTCTCCAGCAACAAAACCAACCCATAGCTGATGCTCCAGCAAGTTTTCAGAGGCAGTAAATCTCACAGGGAAAGAGTGCTCAACTTTCTCCCATGAAACAGCTGGTGAATTGGAACCATCTACCTTTGTGTCGGCAGTGCGGTTCCTTACCACTAAGCCAACCGGAGAGAAGGTTTGTGGGCAGACATTGCTAATGGGCCCACCACAGAGGGGACGCTCCTCGCATTGTGTTATTGACTTGCTTGCTGCCCACTTGATGCTCCTTCACAGCAACAGCATGCACGTCCCAATAGAGCAGGGCTCCACAGTGTTTCCAGTGGCTGGTGTTTCAGAAATAGATTACCAGGCCTTTTTTCTGAGGCACCTCGGTGTGGATTCAAATTGCCAACCCTCTGTTAGGTAGTCTAATGTGTTCATTATCTGCACCATCCGCACACTCCCAAGAAACAACTATTCCTGCAAAGCAGGCGGGTGTTCTCTCCCCTGGGATACTGAGGAGGAGGAAGAAAGGAGAGTGGGCTGCCGTCTTTTATCCACTTTACAATCAGGCTCAGGACAGCCCAGAGAGCAGGGACAGCTAATACTCATTCCTTTATGCCTCTCTTCCGTTGATTACAAGTATCTAAAAGACAACTGAGATGTATTTAAGAGAGCCCGAAGATGTATGAAGAAGCAGGGCAGCAGGCAGGGCCATGGCAACGAAGGCCAGCCGGTAAATGAGATGGTGGAAACCTGAGCAGGGCGGCAGCTGTGGGAGGCTCAGACTCACAATCACCAGGGATTGAATCCATCTCTATATAAGGACTTGAGACAATAGAGGAGACAGGCAGGGAGACAGGCGGCCAGCAACACCCCTGAAAAACCCCGCTGCCCACAAATTACCCACCGAATCTGCCCCCTTGTCACCAGGGCACAGCGAGTGACTGCATGTTTAAATAAAGCCTTGTGAACTTTACAGCAGAGCTGCTCTAAGGAGCTGTCCGGTTCTTTAATAGAAGGGAAAGGGAGAGAATATTGAATTTCTGATTAGACCAGCTGCCTGGTGCTCATCAGCCCGGCTCTGATTTCTCCTGGGCTGTGGATCATTTTTATGACCGGAGAAGAAATGATTATTATCTACATAATATCTCTTGGGCCACCCGCCCCCCCCAAAAAAAGGAAGAAAGAAAAAATAAAAGAAAAAGGTTTGCAGTGTGCCCCAGCTCCAGTGGGAGAGATGGGGCTGTCAGTGCCAACAGCCATTTTTATTCAATAAGGTGGCTCCAGGGTGGCCAGAGATGCAGACCAGGAAATCACAAGCTGGGGAAGAGGCAATATGTGTGGTCTGTGACTAAGAACGGAGGAGTTCGAGAACCAACCAAGGAGCGTGAGCATCCTCAGCCTTCTCTTAGAATTCAGAACAGCATCCTCTGGTCCTCAGAACCCATCCTACTACATTAAAGGTGGGTCACACTCATAGCGCCCCTTCGTCAGAACTGCAAAGGAACAAGAGACGAAAAAGCTTTCTTCCAGCAAAGGAGCTGGTGGACACCCCCCCTCCCCAACACTTAATTCAAGACATCACCAGGACACATTGATCCTTTGGAAGGCTGCTCTTTTTAAGTGCCATGGAATCAGACTTCACTCATAGCTGACCCTCCAGACTGTTTTGAGAGGCTGTACACTGCATGGGAGGAGAACATGCATTTTCCTCTTGCGGAGTAGCTGGTGCCTTTCAGTGGGCAATGCAACTTCTTACCCTCTAGGGCACCAGTTATCATTTCACCGAAAGAAGCCCAGCACCTCTTCCTAGGAGGTATCCAATGCATGGGTAAGGCCACCCACCCGCAGACACTGGGGCAGGGCCTCATCTGAAGTGAGGCAGGGGTGACCAGGGGCTGCAGAGGGTTAAGGCGTGGGTGGGTGGGCACCGCCCTAACACACCGAGTAGGCTTGCTTCATTTTTGAGTCTTGCACCCACTGGGGCTTCGTTAGGCTCCAGGACAGCCGAAACCTGCAGCTAAGGCAGATCAGGGCTGCAGGCGCGGTTCATGTTCTGGAGCTGCCACGTCTCAGGGACCTTCGCAAGCCTCGCCCGCGGTTCCCCCTGCGCCCAGATGACTGCTCCTGACGTCAGCGACGGCCATGAGCCGCGGGGCCAGCTGCAGGACGCCCCCACTCTGCTCAGCACACAGCCCCCGCTTCAGAGCTGCAAAAGCGAGACAAAGAGCGGGCCCAGGTGGGGGCTTCCAGCGGCCGCGGGCTCTCGCAGCGCTCGGATGAAAAGCCAGCTTCCTGGGCCCGCGCCCCCCTGCCCTCTCCGCGGCTTCCTTCCTCTGGTTTTGTAATCTCTGTCAATTGCCAGACACTTTCCATTGTGTGTGACTTCATCGTGGACATAATGCTCTGTCAGTTCGGCGAGTGGGGACCAAGCCAAATAGTTTTCTGATCAACTTCAGTCCTCAGGGAGCTTGAGCCGGTGGCGGACAAACAGGCGTTTCTTTCCCCCAGCTCAGGGCTGGTCTCGCTGGGCGGGCCTGCGGCGCCCTCTGCTGGCAGCCTGCGTGCACGGCACCGCGGCCACACGCTCAGGCCTTCTGGAGCGTCCACAGTCCCTTTGGGGGGGCGGGAAATCCCTTGTTCCAGTTGATTCCGATTTACAAACACTCTCCATTGGTTTTTTGAGGCTGTACATCTTAATATAAAGAGGCTCCTCATCTTTTTCCAGGAGAGCGGCTGGTAGTTTGCAACCACTAGTTACTCACAGCCTTTTTAGTTAGTTCAGCACACCGCTGAACCTAACTTGTTATGCACCATTAAGTCAGAACCAACGCAGAGCTCACCCTCCACCACTTCAGAGGCAATTAATTGCGCTGGAGCAGAGTGGATTAGATCCACCTGCCTTTGGGTTGGCAGCGCAACTCTTTACAATTAAGCCACTAGAATTCTCTGTTCTGTCCCAAGAGAGGTTATACATTTAGACATTCAGAGGCATATTTCTTTTTTGTTGTTAGGTGCTGTGGGGTCAACTCTGACTCGTGACCACCCTGTGAACACAGATCTGAACCTTGCCCTATCCTGCGCCATCCTCACTGTGTCTGATATCCTTAAGCCTGCGGTTAAAGTAACTTGCCAATCCATCTTGTTGAAGGTCTTCCTCTCTTTCTCTGACCCTCCACTTTGCCCAGCATGATATCTTTGCCATGGAGCTACTTCTTGGCTCTGAAAAAGCATACAGGATCCCAAAGGTACAGTGGTTTAAGCACTCAGGTGCTAATTCAAATGTCTGCAGTTTGAACCCACCAGTCCTTTGCAGTAGAAAAAGATGTCTGTAAAGATGTCCAGCCTTGGGAACTCTGTGGGGCAGTCGTACTCTATCCTGTGATGCCACCAGAAGTCAGAACCCACTTAAAAGGTTATTAAAAAGGAAGGAAGCAAGCAAGAAGGCGGGAGGGGGGGGGATTGATAGGACAACTCAACTTAAAACTCATTGCTGTGGATTCCAACCAATTTCGGGCTGACCCTCCGTTGAGTTTCCGCGGAGATTTCCCATGCTTCTCCAGCAGAGCAGCTAGTGGATTCAAACCACCAAAGATATGTTGCCCTTGGGTTAGAAGTACAACTCCCTACAGACTAGGCCACCAAAGCGCCCCTAATAAGATGATTGTCTCTGTCTCTCTTATTGCCGTGGAGTGGAGAACTCACTCATGACCTGATCCAAAGACTGCATATCATGGGAGGAGACTGTCATCTTTCTCCCATAGAGACACTGGTGTATTCTAACCACTAGAGAGACACCACCTTTCACTAAACAGTGCAACTCCCAAAGAGCTAGTTCACCACAGGGCGACTCTGTGGCACAAAGGGGTAAGTAAGTACTCACTATTTTTGTTTTGTTTTTAAGGTTTTTTAAAATTATTATTATTTTGTGTGTGTACCGTCAAATGAGATCTGACAGGTACAGGAAGAGATTGCCCCCCCTTCTCCAGCAGAGCGCCTGGTGGATTCAAACCACATGCCTTTGGGATTACAGTGCAGCTTCTTGCCACTAGGCCACCACAGCTCCCAAGTACTCACTGTTTGCCAAAAGGATTATGGTTAGAGCCCACACAGAGACCCCCTAGGAAGACCAGCCTGGTGACCAGCTATAGAAAGGCTACAGCTTTGAGAACCCTGTGGAGCTGTTGTGCTCCGCAGACGGGAGGTCACCAGGAGTCAGAATCAGCTCCCCAGCAGTGAACAACATAATAACATAGAATAGGAAGTGAACAATGAAGAAATTTGGCTCATAACATTCTACTTTGTAAGTTCGAGTCCTATTATTCTAAGTTGCCTGTTTATACACCTCTTCTCTGGGTTTTCCTGGGTAATGCATATGGATAGCATTCCTTAAATTGGCCCAGAGGTATTTGAAAGAAAGGCCTGGCAGTTTTCTTTTGAAAAATTAGCCATTGAAAGCTCTGTGGAGCACAGGTCCACTCTGACATACATGAGACGCCTGTAAGCTGAAATCCGGGGCAACAGGTTTGTTTTCTTTCTTTTTTTTTTTTTTAATTCTCTGTTGTACAGTTGACACCCTCCATTTTTAGCACAGAAGACTTTCTGCTTCAGCACTACTAAAGCACCATTCCCAGGATGCTTTATCATCTTCAGTTGATCTTGTAAATCATGTTTGTTTCACTTGGAATGATTTCGTAGATCGTGTTTCTTTCTTTCAGAACTTCTTTGGGCAGGAAAAAAAATATAACATGCATCTTACTCTTCTTACATCAAGTGATCATTTATGGAAGCATTTTCTTTTGTCTTCTTAGCTATCTGGGCATTGCACAGAATCAGCGTTGATGTCAGGAGGATAACAGGTGTCAACATGGCAGCCCACAGACTGATGTCTTCAGCAAATTATTCCAGAGGGTTCTCTGGCGAAAGATCAATGCTGCCTCTGATGAGCAATACTGACAATCTCATGAAAAGTGATTTCCACTGTGCTGCTTCTGTACCTACTTCTTTCTGCCCTGTGGTAGTTCCCTGAGAGCTTAGATGATCAGGGTTAGGACCATAGGCATCACCGGAACCTAGGCTTGTCTGTTCCAAATGGTCATTTTCACCATGACCCTTAGTTCCTTCCGGTCACTTTGACAATGTCACCACCAAATCCCCAATCTTTTTTTAGAGGCAGACCTAGAGTGCCAATTTGGGGGGCCAGAGCAAATGTGACCACAAATTCCCTGCCAATGTCTCTGAGGCACACAGAATTGATCTCTCTGGGGTCAGGCTTACCCAGCTTAGCAGAGATAGCTGGTGTCAGGCTGAACCTGGATTTGTACAACTGAAGAAGGCACCTACATGTAGGCCTCCTCGGAGCTAAACCCCAAGACCAACTGTGCTTCCTTCTTCCTGAGCTCTAGAATGGACCACAGGCCCGGGATGTAGAAAGTACTCCTGAGTAGATAAGTGAATGATTCAATGAATGACTGGGTGAATGATCTGAAGTCAAGTGTGAGAAAGCCCACTGGGTCAATCACCAGTGTCTCTCTGAAGTTATTCCACCTGGTACTTAGGACCAGACTACCTATTCCCACTGTCTGAATTCAGTTCCAAGCTGACTAGAATTTCCAAGTTGGAAATGTTAAGAATGTCTTCCTGTACACTCATCGTGTTGAAATTCTTACACATAAACCCAAAGTCAGGTCATGTAGATTAAAAATAGACCTATGACCTGGTTCCTGGTTTTGGCCTCTAATTCTGTTTGTTGGCTCCGAAGACCCAGATTTCCTGAGTAGCAGAAGTGCGAAATTCTCACTTGCCACTTGTCTCAGGAAATCCTGACTCCCCAAATGACCATTACAGTGTACCCCTCTACACCTTTGGCCTTAGAAGTGGGTCTAGGCATAAGCCACAATCAAAACCTCTTCAGCATGTTGTCTTTGGAATGCTAAGGGGACAAAAGGGCACTCTGGTGGCACAATGTCCAGAAATCACACTACAAACTCAGTGGCACTCAGTTTGAAGGTACGAGTTGCTCCATGACAGAAAGGTGGACAGTCTTCCCCTATGCAAGGTACAGTCTTTGAGAACCCGGAATACTCAACTGCAAATAACAACATAATGACAATGATTGAAAGAAGACAACGGCTATGCCGTAGTGGACAGGCCTGAAGGGAAATAGTCACAGTATCTGAGCCAAGAATGGTGCAGAGTTATGGAGCTGAGCCTCCACTTGGCTTTACTGAGTCTGTGCACACAGAGCCTTTCTTTCACAATCCACGTTGCTGTGGTCAGGTACACACCGGCCAACTGTCAGAGTTCCCATGTGGAGCTAAGACAGGCAACATTGCGTCTTAGTTATCTAGCACTGCTATGACAGAAATACCAAAAAACCTATGGCTTTAATAAACAGATCATTATTTTCTCACAGTTGAGGACGCAAGAGGTCTGAATTCAGAGTGCCAGCTCTAATGGAAGCCATTTTCTCTCTCTGTTGTCTTTATAGGAAAGTTCTTGTCTCTTCAGGTGCTGCTTCCTGGATCTTAGAAGCTCTCTGAGTGGAAGTCATTTTCCTCATTTCTGTTTTTAGTTTGTTTTTCCTTTTATATCTCAAAAGAGGTCATCAACTCAAGATACACACCACTGATTCTGCTTCTTTACCATTCTGTCTTTCCAAATTGCCAAATGTGATTATTAACACAAGTTAGGACTTACAATGTTAGTTTTGGGGAGACACAATTCATAACATACCACCCTTTGGGCCCCCCAAGTTCAAGGCATTGCTGCATGTGAAACACATTCACTTCATGGCATCATCCCAAAGTGCCGGGTGGATTGACACAGTGAATGCAGCAATAGGCTTGAGCGTGTCGGAGATTGTGAGATTGGCGTGGGATAGGACAGGTACTTGGTCAGTCGTTCATATGCTCGCTATGAGTCTTCCTCAACTCCACAGCATCCAATAGCAGCAGATCAATGTGGGAGAGACTTGGGCATGTTTCATCCTAGGGCAAAATTCCTTTCATCTGTGAATCTCTAAAAATCTAGAATACAAGTTTTCTGCTTCTAAAGTATGATGAGGCACCAGACACAAGGCAGACATTTCCACTAAAAATGGAAGAAATTGGAGAGGATTAAGGGATAATTGGCACCAAGCAAGTCCCAAATCCAGGAGGACACCATGCATTAAATCTCAAAGCTTGGAACTAATAATCCTGTGTTCACTAAAACTATCTGGGAAAGGGCCCTGCACTCCAGATTTGAGATGTTAGCCAATCCTCTGGATTTTGGGTGGAGGCCTCTGGGCTTCAGCTCAGCCTTCCAGGTTCACTGGGAAAGCAACCCTGCTCCCTTGGCTCTTGGTAGCTCCTTTTCATGCTCCTATTCACGCTGAAGGGAGCACTCACCCTTTCAGCCCTGATAGGCCATATCCTTCTGGCCTTTAGACATGGAGGTAGAATTCCTCAGTTTGGGATGGTGGCTCCATGTCCCCTGGCACACCTGAGGCAGCCCCTCATATGCCAAAACTGTGCCGATAAAATTTGACTCTTTGAAACCCACGAGGCTTCGGTCCCACCCTTTGAAACCCAGAAAATCTTGCTTCCTGTGCACCTTCCAACAGCTCTGCTGATTTTGAAGCTCAGCCAGGGATACTCCTTTCCTTTTCTCAGGGGACGACATGTGTAGGTTCTTTGGCCTGTTCGCTGACAGCAGAGTTCCAAGAAGCAGACAGTGTTCTTTGCTCTCCTCCTTCCTCTGTCCCATTCAGTCAAAGTTGAGGGGTATTTTGTTCTGGAAGTTGAGTAGGTCCATCAATCACAGACTTAATCACTTTCACAAAACACGCACAGCCATGTTCGTGGTGAAAACTCGTGTCCTTAGTTTGCACACCATAATGTTCCAAATCTTTATTTTTTTGTTTCATTTTGCACAGTTTATTTTTAAGTTCATCTCTTTACTCTCCCATGTCCCTATAAGCAGCAAGGGCAAACCTTATAAAGGCACCCTTAAAGGTCTTGGAAATCTTATCAACCAGAAATCCAGGTTCATCACTTACAAGTTCTACCATCCTCTGAACATAATTCAGATAAATTCCCTTCCATTGTATAAAAGCACCATCCTTCTTCCTCCATTGTCCAATCACATTTTCATTCTTTTCTTTCAAAGCCTTGCCAGAAGTATGTTTACTGTCTGTATTTCCAGCATTGTTCTACTGCTGGTACCATATGTATTCCCTAAAACAACAGAGACTTCTATAGCTCACCTCCCTTCCTTCTAAGCCCTCATCAGAATTTCCGTTGACATCTATACTGCTACCAACAGCTTCTTCAAAGCAATTTGGACTTTCATGGCTGTTGTTGCACTGCATCAGACAATGTTCTCCTGCTGTTAAAGTTTTCACTGGTCAGCTTACAAATCCGTTTGGGGAGAAGTACAACCGAGATGTTCCTTAGAGGCAAATATGATGAAACATTATCTCACATATTTTGGCCATGTGGTAAGGTAGGGTCTGGAGCTTGGGGAAAGAAATATCATGGGAAAAGATACTATGCTTGAAAAGTAGAAGGTCAGAGAAAGAGAGAAGACCCTCAACAAGTTGGGTTGACACAGTGACTGTGACAATCGGCTTGAAAATGGCAAGAATTGTGAGAGTGGTACAGCACATGACAAGGTTCTGATCAATAGTCCATAGGGTTGCTATGAGTTGTTGTCTATTCAACAGTATCTAATTACACTTTTTTTTTACATGTAGCTCTCTAAGTCCTTCATCTTACTCTGTCTTAGTCTGGAAGTTCCACTGAAACCTGTCTGCCACGGGTGACATTGCTGATATTTAAAATATTGGTGAGATTGCTTCTAGCTTTACAGCAACATTCAGGCCACCCCAGAATGACAAACAGTAGTTACCATTGTTGTCTTTGTGTCATCAAGTTGGAACTGACCCATAGCTGACCCCCTGGCAGGTTTTCAGAAGCAGTACATGGCACTGAAGGAGATGGCCGGTCCTTCTTCCTGTAGAGTAGCTGGTGGATTCAAACCATGTGTCTTTGAGATTTCAGTGCAACTTCTTGGCCCTAGGTCACCAGAATTTCCTAATACCAGTTATGTTGAAACTCTTTCAGACTCTATCAATCAGCCAGTTTAAAAGCCAATTTCACTTTGCAGGTATTTATTAGCCATTACTACCACCCCCACTTCTTGGCACCAAATTCCATCTTACTTATCTAGAACTCCTATAACAGAAGTACCAAAAGTGGATGACCTTAACAAACAGATAAACATCATCTCACCATTTTGGAGACTTGAAGCCTAAATTCAGAGAACCAGCACTCAGGAAAGGTTTTCTGTCAGTTCTGAATTCTGCTTCCTGCTTCCGTGGATATATCTATGTGTCTTGGCCTGGCTCCCCCCTCATCTCTGTTTCTCTTGCTTGTTTGCATAATCTCTTTTAGCTCTCAAAAGATACTGTGAAGAAATCCTTCTTCATTAACATTAAAAAAGCCCCAAACCACATGGGATTACACCACAGGCATGTTGTTGTTGTTGTTGTTGTGTATTGACCCTCTGGCTGGTTTTCAGAGGCAGTTAATCTCCCTGGAGATGATTGTCCATCCTTCTCTCAATAGAGGTTACAATTTCCAACACATATTTGTGGAGAGGGGATAGAAGTCAATCTATAACACAGGGAAGCCCTATTCCAAATTCATTTCCTCACACAGGTTCGGCCTGCTCACTCCTTGTCGGATCCATCTTCAATATCCCACCACAAGGACTCCAGCCCTCAGAGTCCTATCTCTTACTTCAGGTTTAAACAACTCTGACCAGCTCTCCATAGCTGCCGCTGCCTCTTACTCCAACCCTTAGCCAACCATACCTACCCTCTTTCTCACTTGTTTTATTTTCCATCATCAGTTATTCTATTGTTGTTGTTAGTGGCTGTTGAGTTCGTTCCAATACACGATGAGCCCCTGTGTGTGGAATGGAACTGCTCACCTGGGCTCCCAAGGACAAGGCCTTTCAGAAACAGTCTAGCAACAGAACTGTCCTCAGTGCTTCTTTGTACCCAGCTTACTCGATGGTCACACCTCACAGTGTCTCTCCTCCTAGTCTTTCCCGATCATTTGTGGCCCTTAGCTCACAGTTCGTCTCCTTCATTAAGCCTTTCTTGTCCAATCTGAACCTCACCAACAATGCCTTCTTTTGGTATACTTGACCGTGGTCTTTTCAGTTGTCTCATGGGCATGTGAAAGCTAAACAAAAGGAAGATCAGATCAAAGGGGAATTAACACATTTGAATTATGGTGCTGGTAATAAAGACTGAATATATTGTGGACTCTCAGAAGAAGGAACAAATACATTTTGGAGGAAGGGCAGGCCAAATGCTCCTCTGAAGTGAGGATGGTGGAATTTCAGCTTGTTTACTTTGCAGGCACCATCGGTAAAGAGCATTGCTTGGAGAAGGCTGTCATGGCTGGCGAGTAGAGGAGCAGTGGAAATGCAGGAAACCCTTTATGAAGATGGGCTGCCATGGTGGTGTAAGTTTATCAAAACCTGTGAAGACATGAAGGACGAGGCAGAGTTTCACCCTGTCACACATGGGGTCGCCATGAGTCCTAACTGATTTGAAAGAAGTTAACAAGAGATGGTGGTAAGTAAAGCTTATCGGTATGTTTGTCTCTAATTCTGTACTAAATACTCTGAGGAGAAATGCAGTGATGTTGGGGGGCAGGTGAGCAGAAAAGTGTGGGGCCCTTGATCTCTGGTCCTGCTTGTTTCTCCTCTTTAGTCTTGTGTGTTTTACCAGTTACCCACCTTAGTCCTTCACAGTAGGAAACTCCCCCCCCCCCACCCCAGAAGGGTCTTTAGAATTGTCTATAAACTCATTTGGCTGTCATAACTGAGAGCAGGTGAGATGATTACTGTCATCTGGGAAGTGGAGGTCAGGGATGCTGTTAAGAAGATTTCAGTGTATGACAGAACCCTATAACTAAGAGTTATCTGGCCCCAAACGCCAATAATGGTGAGGTTAGGAAGTCCTTTCTACCTCTGAGCACTATTATCAAAGGACATTTAGCTTCCTTGCACCTTACAAACACATCATGCACATACTTCCTGCTGGTCAATAGAGTTAGAAGTGACCATACATACAGAAAACTTCCCTTCTGACCATGGTAGCATGGCTATGAATGGGCAGTGGGACTCATTCTGACCTCAGGAACCCAGAACATAAAGGCATGGACATGGGGAGTCTGAGATGGCAATGTGATGGCTAATGATGAGTTCCCTATTGAAATGGATCTTAATTTCCAGGGCATCTTAGTTACTTAGTCATGTTGTTACAGGAATATCGTAAGTTGTTGGCTTTGAGGAATAGAAATTCATTTTCTTACACTTCTGGAGCCCAGGCAGTTCAGATAAGAGCCTTGACCTTGGCTGTCCCTTCACTGTCAGCAGTCCTGAACGTTTCTTGGTTCCCTGGTGCTCCCTGGTGTATGAATGTATCTGCCTCCATAATCAGTTTTCTTTTCACATGAATGTGTGTGTCTCTGTCTCTATTCTGACCTTCTGCTAACTCGGACGCGGTTAGATTCAATTTCTATCTAACTGATTGATTCTATCATATTAGATTGCATTAGGAAGGTGAATACATTAATTAGATGTAAAGGCATTAATATACAGACTGTAACAGCCCTGCATTATGAGATGTAATCTTCTCTACCCAAGACTAACTTCTTAAACCACATGTAACTCCTACACAGCAACTATTATCCAAACAACCACCCAGGAGCCATACCCTCGCCAAATTAACACATGGAATTAATCACACAGGGACAGGTAGGAATACATGTTCAACGAGGATGAAAGATTCATCCCGCCTCTCACAGCTGTGCACTTCACCACTGTCTAGCCACTATCTTTCTGTATTTAAGGAGTAAATAGCATCTTAGAGGCTTGCTTCTTGGCACCTGGCCAGCTTTGGAGAACAAAGTCATTCAGTGCCATTTATTATTTCCTTTTCATTTCTCCATTGAGAAGTAAGACATTCATTTTATCCAAATTTTCCTCTTCAGAGGCATTCTGGGAACAGGAGGGGTTAGCACTCTGCTCTAGGCATTAAAGCCTTTAAGACTAATGACATTGACAAAATTCTCTGAGTCACACTCAGGAGGAAGTATAATCCTTCCGGTAGGAAAAACCAGGTAGGGAAAAAACATCAGACCAATAAGAAGATAACACATTGCTCATTCCCCTGTAAATAAAACGGCCACATCAATTTCTCTTCTGCTTGCAAATGATGACCAATTTATCAAGTCCACACTGGGTAATGATTTTCCACGGGGACAGCAGCCCTGATGATAAAGTGTCACTGCTCTAGTTACATTATTATACACAACATCCAATTTATGGAGTTAGGAAGCAGATGCATTTCTCAGTCATGTGTCACCATTATCTAGAACGAGTGAGAAAATCTAGGCTGTTGTGTATCTTCTGGCTGCACACTCCAAGCAATTAATATTCCTATAAAGCAGTCTTGATCACCAGCCCAATTTAGAAATTAGTTGTTCAATATTATGATTAAATCCTAGAGCCAGGACTTGCTCCAGCCAAACATGAGTAGACAAGCGTGGTTTATGCCACTTTTCAGACAAGAGGAACGTCTGGAGACCTGGGGGGTGTTGGGGCGGGTGCTGAATTTCAAATGAGGCACCTTCACCTTAAAAAAGTGTCACAGTCTTCCTTAGCCTCCCAGAGGATGATGAGTCACTGGTCTTTTCCTGCATCAAATACCATGGCCGTTTTTCAACTCTGACTCTGGCCTACTGAGGTGCAGATGTGCTGACCAGTTGTTGTTGTTGTTACTATGTGCCCTCAAGTAGCTTGTGACTTATAGTGACCCTGTGTACAACAGCCCTGAACCCTGCTGTATCTTGAGTCAATTGCCTTGTTTCTGACACAACTACCCCATTACCCCAGTCACTGAGCCAATTCATCTCATCCAGGGCCTCCCTCTCTGGTGCTGTCCCTCTTCCCTCCCAAGCATGATGTCCCTCTCCAAGGACTGGTCTCTCCTGCCAACATGCCCAAAGTGTGTCAGGCAGAGCTTCAGAATCCTTGCCTCCAAGGAACATCCTGGTTTCACCCTCTCAAGGCTCAACCTGTTTTGTTCTCTTAGCAGAGTATTTGCCTAAACGGAAGTCTGAACACTCCTCTCCACCAAGTAGCCTGAGTAAAAATGCCTTGCTCAGTTCTGAGCTGCCCTACAAATTCTGTAAGAACCTGAAAGGCCTCAGACGAGAATAAGATATGAGTTTGTGGTTAAATAAGGAATGGAGCAATAATTGAAAATATGACTTTCCCTACTATGGTATCTGCACCAGAAACTGAGCTGGAAAGGATGCTAATTGGTGAGGACATTCTTGCTGACCACCATTTAAAGAGATGCAGGGCCAGGCACTTAAATTTCATCCACAATGTCAGAGGAAATAATTTCTTGATGTCTAAATGACAAAACCCATTTCTGCTTCTGGTTTGGATTTAAATATGTCTGTTTATTTCCTTGGTCATTTTAGAAATGCTGTCTTTTGTGTTGTGTCTGGGTAGTGCAAGTGGTTCACATACTTGGCTGCTAACCCAAAGGCTGAGGGTTTGAGCCCATCCAGGGGTATCTCAGAAGAAATACCTGTTAGTCTACTTCCAGAAAATCAGCCACTGGAAACCTGAAGAGCACAGTTCAACCCTGATACACACAGAGTAGTCATGAGTTGACATCCACTTGACAAGAGCTGGCTTTGATCTGTCGTGTCTCTATACATTCTTCAGTCTGGTGATAAAGTTAGAAAATGTTGTTTTTATATGCCGTCGAGTTGAGTATATGAATAACAGAGCTGAACACTGACCTGTAAAGGGCCATCCTCACACTTTCTGACACACTAGAGCACATGTCAATCCACCTGGTTGAGGATCTTCCAGTCTTTAGTCGTCCTTCCACCTTCCCAAGCATGATGTCCCTCTCCAAAGAATAGCCTTTCCTTGTAACGTGACCTAAGTATATGACATGAAACTTTATCACCTTTGCCTCCAAGGAGCACTCTGGCTGCACTTTCAGAGGATAGATTTTTACTATCTTGAACAGGTACCATTACATTTAAAACTAAAGAGCCAGAGTGAAAAAAAAAATCACGTGCAGATGTTAACTGTTGCAGGGAATGGATACTCTTACAAATAACATGTGAGGGTATACATTGCAGAAACTTGGCAATAAGTACCAAAAGTTATATCCTTTGACCTGCCATTTACTTTTAGAAAGTTATCCAAAGGAAATAGGTTGGTACAAAGATGATAAGTGCAGCAATGTTCGCCTTGTCATAAACTCTAGGGAAAAAAATGCTCAGCATGAAGGAATTGCCTAAATAAATATTGGAATATCATGCAACTCGACAATACGCCACTATAAAAAGCATGCTAAGGAACCCCTTAGAAGTTGTTGGGGATATTGCTCAACACAGAAAACTGCTTGGAGATAAAAATGTATATTACCTCAACTTTTGCATTAAAAGGGGTCTCTTCTAGCATATGCCATGGGGTTGGGGGATGGGAGAGGAGTTAGCAAAATCTTAGCAACTATTTTTCTCCGTGTGCTGAGATAGTGAATAATTTACAGTTTTTTATTCTTTATGATTCTCTAAACATAATCAATGTGCTTGTGTGTTTGTTATTAGAGAAGAAGAAAAAAATGTGATTGCTAAAGAACAGCCAATTAGCAGAGTTTTAATGTTATGGATTCTAAGAATTTATATTATACTATAAATGTCTTCTGTCTTCTATTAGTTTCAAGGGGATAGGTAAAGAGAATGTTCTAGCAGATTTATTTCTGATCAAATAATCTTGAGAAGAAGCAAGAAAAGGAAAGCCAGCACCAGTTGAGTACAAGGAATTTTATTTATGATTAAAACCAAAATGTAAGAAGCGTATGGATATGTTTTGATTTGCATTTTAACATAAATTAGATAATATTCCACTTGGACAGTCAAAACCTGTAATTTAGCTTTGAAACCTACTTGAGGTTGTTTACCTTTGAGGTTAGAACTGACTCATTATGGACCCTATAGTGGATTTTCAGAGTCTCCCATGGAGCCGGTGGTGGATTCAAGCCAGCTGCCTTTGGGATTGCAGTGCTGCTTCCTACCACTAAGCTGCCAGTGCTCATCAAATTATGTGTCCATGCACAATAAAGCAGTGAAACCAGAACTCAGGAGGCTCCCACTGTGTGCAGTGGGTCTTGTACAGGAAAAGCCAATAAGACAGACAGCGGTCTAGCTGGTTTAGGGTGGTTGGGGTTGATGATCTACTTCCACTCTACTTGAGGCCTCAAGCCTCTACGGGGAGGATGGAGAGAGTCGTTGTCCAGAAGGAACACTTCCCACCTCTCCTTTGCCTGCCTATCCACCCTGGGGGAAGGAGGCTGGACTGGCAGAGGTGGACAGATGACTGTTGGCTCCCTTTATTTGTTCCCCATGCCTAGTAAATGTCTGTCTCCTCTTTTCATGAGACTTCAATCCCTAAGGATTCCCTGGGTTGTTTTAGGGGCCTATGTGTTATGCCCTCCCACACAAAAACTTCCCTTACTATTTCTCACCAGAGGTGTTATTTGCATTACAGAGGGAATAATTTTTTGCTGCATGGATTTGGGTTAACACGTTACCTTTTCATTTCCATGGTTGTGCCACCTGAATAGAGGAGCTTTGGTGGCTTAGTGGTAATTGAGTTTCGCTGCCAACCCAAAGGCACAAAGTTTTAATCCATCAGATGATACATGGGGAAAAATATGGGCAGTCTCCTCCCATGTGATTAACTGTCTCTGAAAACCTACAAGGTCAACTACTAATCAGTTCCAACTCCATGGTAAACAACAACTTCAACTGAATACCAGCAGGGCCTTTCCTGATAGCCCAAACTACCTGTAATACTCTTCCAACACCAGGATCCATTGTGAAGTGGGAGCCTTCAGATCCAAATATAACTTGATGGACAGCAGCCTCAAGTCCCTTGGACTTGACACCTTTCTCTATCCGTGTCTTCTTTTGTAGAAGTCAGAGAATAGCTCTGATTTTACAAGATGGCTTTACTAAACTTTACTCATAGCTGATCTCTTTGAAATTCTTTTAGAATTGCCCATCCCTCTGAAACCTATTTTTGGCAATGTGTAGAATTTATTTTCTTCTGTGATATAGAAAAAAAAAATTGGCATATCAAAGGAGAAGTCAATGTCCCAATATTTTCACTCTCTCCTTTATTCAATTGTTCATTCAGTAGATATTTGTTAAGGACTTTCTATGAGTTTGGCCTGTTAGGGGACAGCAATGACCAGAGAAATCAATCAAGCAACCCCATTTATCAGAGGTAACTGCAAATGGAGCAAAGAATAAGGTTGAATGAGAACTTGTCACCAAGGAGCCGCCTTGATGAGCACCAGAGGCAGCTTTTCATGTAGTAATGCATGAGCGATGATCTGAAGGTTGAGCAGGGGTCAGCCAGAGGAAGGGTCGGCTGTAATGGCATTTGATCATTCTAGAGGGAAGGGACAACGTGTGCAAAGGCCTGTGCTGAGGCGGCAGATGGGGTAGTGGAGGAATTGAAAGAACCCAGTGTGGGCCAGAGCACAGAGAACAAGGAGGAGATGAATAGGGGCCTTGTGGGCCTGAGAAAGAATTGGTTTTTATCTTAAGAATGACGGGAAGCCCTTGGCGGATTTTAAATGGGGGAGGGAGGGCGACATAGTGCTGGGATCCGGCATACAGTTTGAAAAGGTCATTGTAACTGCAGAGTGGGGATTGGGCTGGGACAGCAGGAGACTGGACCCAAGGAAGAGGCAATGCCCCAGTTGAGACAAGAGAGGCTAACTCAGACTAAGGTGCTAGCCATCGAGTTGGTCTTATGTGGCTTGACTTAAGGGATGCTAGGAGGTAAGGCAGTTGATACCTGGCAACGGATTGGTTTGGGGGTTAAGAATAAGAGATATGATGAGGATGACTGTTTTCTGGCTGTGTTACTTCAACGCTGGATTGGTGCTGCCATTCACTGACATGGACCCTCAGAAGGGCTCAGTGAGGCCTGGGAAAAGACCATGGGCTTGGTGGTAGACAATTCCCATTTGAGGCGTCTTTGAGGAGAAGGCAAATAAGAAATTGTCTTGGTGATGGGAAAGACTGGAAGAGGGAGGTAACCTAAAAGATCTTGGGCTTGGAGGAATTTATGAACCTGTCATTTTCCTGTCATATTGCCCCCTCCATGCACTGCCTGACGAGTGACAAGGGAGGCTTCAGAGTCTTGATGAGCTTCCTTCAGGAGCCAAGAAATTGCAGCTCTTCTTTAAGAATAGGGTGCAGTGGACTTGGGGGGAGGGACTGCATAGCAATGAAAGTTTTCTCTTACTTTTCGAGGAGAAAAGTGAATTGGGGAGAGGGGTTGGAGAGAATTGGAGAGAGGGGAGAAAAGTGCAACAATGAATGACTGGAAACCCTAAGTCTCTGTAAACTTTCATTAAAATTAATTTTAAAAAATAGGGTCAGTGTGTGAGGTGGAGCTGACTCAGTGGCAGTTGGTTTGGTTTTTGGTCTAAGATCACCAGTGATCTTCAAGGGAGACATCTCTTAATGCCATTGAGGCTGATATATGTCGTCAGGAAGACTCTCTGAGCTACTGGCCTTCTTGAATTTTTTTCCCAGCTGGGACTTCTCATTATTAAAGTTATGTTTCTGATTGTTTCCCCACTTCTTGGAGTCTCCCAGTCACTTTAAAAGTTTAAGCGGGTAGGCTGCACTCAGAGTATTCTCTCAGGAGGGGAGCTGCATAGGAAACGCCAGGAACTCTCAGCATCTGAACTTCACCAGGGAGCTTTGGTGGCCTCACACTCCCAGCCCAAAGGCACGTAGTTCAAATCCACTAACTGTTCCACGCAAGAAAGGTGTGATTTACAGCCTCTGAAAACCCACTGGAAGGTTAGCTATTAGTCGGTTCTGACTGGACAGTTGCTGTTGTTGTTGCTGTTGTTGTGTACCATCGAGTTAGAACCGACCCCTAACTGATCTTCAGAGGCAATTAATCACATAGGAGGATTTTGCTCATCCTTTTGCGGAGAAGCTGGCATATTTGAACCTCGTGCCTTCAAGATTGCAGCCCAGTTTTTAACCACTAGGCCACTGAACTGTATACATAACAATAAACTTCAGCAACTATCTCCTGTCCTCCAATGACCACCACCTCGTCGGTAGCCTGACCCCTTACCAGCCAGTGGAGGGATCCCACCTCCCATGGAAGTGTAGAACTGAAGACATCAAAGTCAGTGATTGTGAACTCCAAGACGGAATGGTGAACAGAGCACAGACAGGATGAAAAAGGCTTGGAATCAATTAGTTACATAACTTTGGGCTCATTCTGATTCCATTACCAGAGCAGTTTAAATAGATCCATCATCTTTGCATAGCCTCAAGGCAGAGCTGTGCAGTTTTCTTCATACCTTAGTATAGTAGGGTCTCTTTCCCAGAGTCTGTGCAAGGCATGTGGCATGTTTGAGTCAAGAAGCCTAAACTTCAGACAGCTCAGGGCTGGCAGGCAGAGGAGAGGGTGGAGTGTAGAGGGGGTCACAGTCATACTGTGCTCTTATCTCCCTGGTGAATGATAGGCTCACTAGTCCTGTGTGATTTACAGCCTGTGAAAACCCGCTGCAGGGTCATCTACAAGTCAGTTCCAACTTGCTGGCACATGACAAAAACAACACCACTTGGAGAATTTGTACTCTGTACTGTTTACCCAGTACACATTTATTGTTCCTTTTCAAACTCTGGAGAGGTTTATAAATACTGACATCCTTTTGCCCCAGTTAGCTGTTAACTAATATGAAGCTCACAGATAGTTGAAAATTTTCCGAACGTCATAGAGAGGGTACGTGGCAGAGGCTGAATTTGCACTCACATCTGTGAGAGCCAAACTCTGAGAGCTTTTGTGACCCACTCAGGTTCACAGTGGTGCAACAGATGTCAGATCCTACAGATGATCTCGGGAGGCTGGGCAGACCCGGTCAACAGCCGTTTGATGTCTTCCATAAACTAAACACTTTGGAGAAGTCCAAAAAGACTAAGATGTATCTGATCCCTGGTATGGTATTTTCAACTGCTCTGTATGATAATGACTCAACTGAATATTGCATTTAATGCAACTGAGTATCTAACTGATCATGTAACTGGACATTGGACAAAGAATCAATGCTTTTGAATTGTGGTGTTACTGAAAAGCACTGACTAGCCCATGGACTGCCAAAAGAACAAGTCTGGAAGAGCAACCAGGGAGCTCCTTAGAGGCACAGATGGTGAAACTTCGCCTCACATATTGTGGCATGTCCTTAGGGGAAAAAAGACATCATGCTGGGCAAGGTGGAGGCTCTTTCTTTAGAGAAAGACCCTAAAGAAGATGGATTGACAGAGTGACTGTAACAATGAATGGCCTTAGGCATGTGTGAAATCATGAAGATGGGCAGGATAGGTCAGATTGAGATCTGGGTTGCTGTGAGTCATGGTTGACTTGACAGCACACAACAACAAGAAATTAAATGAGGCATGCACTCCGAAAACTCTTTGAACTTTGATAAATGTTGGTAGTTGTAGAGTGGCTTCAGGCCTTTTGTTCATAGGGTCGCTATGAGTCATGCTCGACTCGAAGGCAATCAACAATAGTAATAACAACAACAACAACAATAACAACAACAATAATAATAGATAGATAAAGACTCAGGAGATCGAGTTCAGAGTTTATGTTAGATTCAGAGGTGTCACCAGTCTTTACTGGTCTGGCAAGATGAGGATGAATTTCCTCAAGGATTTCCAAGCTCTCATGCTGGTGTCTATGGGATTCCCATTCAGAACTAGCAAAGGCTTTGTTATTTCTACAACTTGACCAGTCAGGGCACCGGCCCACACCATGTCCCTCCTCTCCAGTGCGTGCAGGTATCTGGGCAGGGCTCAGGTGAAGGCCTGGAAGGGAGCCCATCAAAAGGCTGGGGAAGCCCTAATGCCCCATATGTATCAGCTTTCCTCAACTCCTCTTCTCCTCTGTCTTCGTCACCTAGTGCCAGTGTAACACAAATAACACATGTGCAGTTACTGTTGCTAGGTGCTGTCAAGTTGACTACAACTCATAGCAACCCCATAAACAACAGCTCTGAGCCTTGCCATGTCCTGAAGCAACCTCACCATATCCAACACACCTGCCCTCATTGCCACAATCACTGTGTTAATCCATCTCATTGAGGGTCTTCCCCTCTTGTGCAGACCCCCTACCCTTCCAAGTATGATGTTCTTCACCAAGGGCTGGTCCCTTCTGACAACATACCCAAAGTATGTGAGACAGAGCTTCAAAATCCTTGCCTCCAAGGAGCAACCTGATTTCACCCTCTCCAGGAAAAACCTGTTTATTCTCTTGGCAGCCCGTGGTATGTTCAATACTCTTCTCTAGCATCACAGCTCAAAGGTATCGATTCTTCTTCTGTCATCTTTAGGCATTGTCAAGCTCTCTGATGCATAGCAAGCAATTGAGAAGACCATGGTTTGAATCAGGGGCACCTCTTAGTCTTTGGACTGGTATAATCGTTGTTGTTGTTATGTGCCATTGTCAGATCTGACCTATCACTGATCCTCCAGCCAGTTTTCAGAGGCAGTGAATTGCACAAGAAGAGATTGCCTATTCTTCTCCCAAGGAGAAGCTGGTGGATTTGAGCTGCATCTCTTTGGGGTTGCAGTGAGCATTTTACTACCAGGTCACCATAGTTGGTGCTGCCAAATCTACTCTGATGCATAGGGACCTTTTGACATGTCAAGACCTTGCCTGAAAGGTCAGCAGCCTCACAATCTCTGCTGTGCTAAAGCCCATTTGTTGGAGTCACTGTGGATCCACTTCCTTGAGGATCTTCCTCTCCTCCTTCAATCCTCCACCTTCCCAAGGACTGGTCCCTCCAGATATCATGCCCAAAGTTATGTAACAGGAAGTCTCACCATCCCTGCCTCTGGAGAGCACTCTGCTGCACTTCTTTCAGGACAGATTTGTTCTTTTGGCAAGCCATGGTGTATGTTCAATATTCTTCACCAACGCCACAATTCAAAGGTGTCAATTCTGTCATCCTTAGTCTTCGTGCAACTGTGACATGCATATTAAGCAATTAAAAATAGCATGGCTTACATCAGGCACACCTTAGTCTTTATACTGACATCTTTGCTCTTTAGCATTCCAAAGGAGTCCTTTGACAACAGGTTTGCCCAGTATGATTTCTTACATAGTGCTTCCATGTGTGCTGATTGTGGATATAAGTAAAATGAAATCAATATGCAGGTGAGGCACTTTAAAGAACAGAAGTTTGTTTCCTCACGGTTCTGAAGACCAAAACTCTAAATCATGGCCTTGGTATTCCTATTAATACTAGGTTTTCACTGATCCTTGGCTTATGGATAATGCTAACATGACATCTGTCTTGCCCTGTGTATATCTCTGTGTGTCTTTTTATAACTCAGAAGTGATAAGGTGTAGGCCCTTCCAGGGTATAATATAAATGACATAACAAAGAAAGTGCTATTTCCCCTAAAGATTTCATCCTGAGGAAGAGAGGTCAAGATTTCAACATGTATTTTTGGAAGACACGATTTAATCTATATCCTCCAAGGAAAAGATGAGAACACCCAACTCCTGCCCACGGTCACTTCTAGCACCACTGATAGCACTTCAATTTGTTTCTTAGCTCAAGTTATTTTTTAGGGTAACTCTTGCACTGCCAACCCAAAGGCATGTAGTTCAATCAAGCTGCCCTGATTCAGAAGAAAGATGGGCAATCCCCTCGCATGCAATTCATTCACAGCCTCTGAAAACCTGCTAGAGCTTCGGCTATGATGCAGTTTTAACTTGACAGCATGTAGTAGCTGTTCCCTTCATTCAAACCCACCGATGCTTCAACATTTGTAAAACACCATTGCTCTACAAAGCCTTCCTTGACATTCTAAACCATACCTCTCCCTTCTTTGAATTCTTCTAACACTTTTTGGCTGGGCCATTATAATTTTTTAACACAAGAAGCATAAATACTTTATCAGGGAGAAAACCGAAATTGGCTGGGCATGAGACTTTGAGAACTTGTCTTTGAGGTCTGTGAATGCACCACACTTACCTGCCATGAGAAGCCCGGCGCACTATCTTGGAATCTACCCCCAGAAGCATTTGTCTGAGAGTCGCGTTTCCATGTATGGACATCAGCTGCACGTCTTCCATTTCCAGTGGTTCTGCAGTCAGTCCTCTGGCAGGTTACTGACTAAGTTTGCTTAGTCATTACCAGATTG
This sequence comes from Elephantulus edwardii, assembly GCF_000299155.1. Lineage (NCBI taxonomy): Eukaryota > Metazoa > Chordata > Mammalia > Macroscelidea > Macroscelididae > Elephantulus > Elephantulus edwardii. The sequence continues at coordinate 17,595,823 of NW_006399804.1, read as the reverse complement.
CTTGGCATTTGGGTCATTTCCAACACGTTGCTGTTATAAATAGCATTGCTGTGTCTCCCAGGCACTTTTGTATTTAATCACCACCAACTTAGCAGCTTAACTATTTCCTGGATACAGGTCCTACCTCACCAAAGATAGTGATATGGTTTAATCTTCTATACCCCCTCTCTGCTCACAACAATTGTTGTTGTTGTTGTTATGTGCCGTCGAGTTGTTTTCGACTCATAGCGACCCTATGCACAACAGCCCTAAACCCTGCTCTATCCTGCGTCAACCGCACTGCCTCTGACACACCCATCCCGATTACCCCAGTCACTGAATCAATCCATCTCATATAGGGTCTTCCCCTCCTGCGCTGTCCCTCCACCCTCCCAAGCATGATGTCCCTCTCCAAGGACCCGTCCCTCCTTGCAACGTGTCCAAAGTATGTCAGACGAAGCCCCAGAATCCTTGCCTCCAAGGAGTAGCTTGGTTTAATCCTCTCCAAGATGAATCTGTTTGTTTTCCTGGCAGTCCATGGTACATTCAGTACTCTTCTCCAGCACCACAGCTCAAAAGCATCCACTCTCCTTCTGTCCTCCCTAGTCATTGTCCAACTCTCTGATGCATAGCAAGCGATTGCAAATACCATGGCCTGTATCAGGCGCACCTTAGTCTCCAGAGAGACACCGTTGTTCCTGAGTACTTTAGAGAGGTCCCTAACAGCAGACTTTACCATTGCGATACGCTTTTTGATTTCCTGACTGCTGGTGCCAAGAGTGTTGACTGTGGAGCCGAGCAAACTGAAGCTCTGAACAATCTCAATCTCTTCGCCATCCATCCTGACGCTGCCAATTGGTCCAGTGGTGATAATCTGCGTTATGCAGATGACACAACCCTGCTTGCTGAAACTGAGGAGGACCTCATGCACTTGCTGCAGAGGGTCAAGGACTGCAGCCTTCAGTATGGACTGAGGCTCAATGTCAAGAAGACAAAGATTCTCACCACTGGACCAATTGGCAGCTCACAAGAATACTGATGCCAAATGAGGGCTTCTGAAGATAGCTAAGTACTCCTCTCCTAGAATCCCTGGGTAGTGCAAATAGTCAAGGCATTTGGCAGTTAACAGAAAGGCTGTAGGTTCTAGTCTTCCTGAAGGTGCCTCAGAAGAAAGGCCTGGCTATCTCCTACCAATAAGGAACTATTGAAAACTCTGTGGATCCGAGTTGTATTCTGAACACATTGGGGTCACTATGACTTGGGATTGACAGCAGCTGGTCTGGAGCCCAACACCAAGGTAAACACTTGATGCGTATTAGCTTCTTTACTCCTACAGCAGCCCACATGTGGGAGGTTCCCACATGAATCTCATTTTACAAATCAGGAGCCTGACAAGCACCTGGAGGGCGTGTGCCGCAGTGGAGTCAGAGGCAGGCTGGAACCAGCACACTTGTCTGAGTTTCCTGTCTGAATTGGCTGTGTACTGCAGCCAGAGCTCTTGGTGCCTGTCACTTTGAACTTCCGCTCAGCCCTCCAGGGCTGGGCAGCCCTTTCTGACCTACACCTTAATAACAACCTTCCTCCAGTCTGCCTCCATGCAGAGTGTCACAGCAGAATGCCACTCAGTGCTTGCCCTGCTAGTTCCTGATGGAAGGTCACCTGCTTCTGCACATTGCCTGCTTCTGAGCCCCAGGTCTGTCGAGTGGCAGTCGGACTGTCCCAGTTGGTCCCACCACGCTCAAAGTGCACTTGGCAGCCCTAGTGCCACTAGGGTGAGTTTTCAGAACAGGTTACTCGTTTTATACCAAGGGACAGAAGGAAGGAGGGAAGGAGGAAATGAACATCTTTTTTTGGTTCTTTACATGTAAAGACCAAGAAAGGAACTGTGGCTTTGAACTAGTGCCTTTTTCTAGTTTAGTCATTACTGATGAAACCATAACAGACTGGGATTTGCAAAATGTGGGTGCTTGCAACAATCTCTGGAATAGGAAAATTACCGGGTGATACCTTGCTAGTAACTTAATCTACCTTCTTGGAAAACAAGAGCAACCAAATCTCTTGGCCGGCAGGGTTAGAAACAGCAGTGATCTGCTTAAAGATGCCAGCTGACCATGGCCTATAGAAGTTGTTCTTCACAGTCCTAGCAATGGTGCAACTCCTACAGCAGGCTCCTCAAAGAATTACCACACCTTTTCTGAGCCTCTTATTCTAACTTTTGATCTATAACGTTTCTTATTCCAGTTATTATTCCAGGTACTCAACATTTTGCAAATTCCAGTCTGTGTTGGTCTTAATTTTTTGGCCATGGATGGAGTGGCTCAGACTAGTGTGAAACGCTGAAACCAACCAACCAACCAACCAACCAACCAACCAGTCAGCCAAGTGATTGTTTTTAGTTATTTCTCTTCATGGGAACCCCATGTATTTTAAAGGAGAACTGCTCCATGGGGTTTCCAATGACTGTGACATTTTGAAAGCAGATTGCCTGGTATTTCTTCTGAGGTGCTTTTTGGTGAGTCTGAACTACCAAACTGTTGGTTACTAACCTTGCACTTAACCATCTGTGTCATGCAGGAATACGTCTTTGCACATCAAGGCTACCTTAAAATATTTGAAAGAATGAGAACTGCAGATGTGCACTCTGCTAAAAGGCTTGGAAAACCAATGATCCGTTCTTGAGCAAGAGCTGGCAGGGTAGCCCAGGAAGAAGAAAGGACAAAGTACCAGCCCCTTCTCTTTCCAAAACTCCTGCTGAGAGCGCTGGTCCGGCCTTGCCAGGTCTGGGCAGCTGCTGTGGCTGAATCAGCCCTCTGTCATCACCTGCTCCAAGCATAAATTGGAAAAACACAACGTCTTCCCTCCTCAATTCATGGTCAGCCCTTCTCAGTCACACATCTCTATTCAGAGAAAAGTGGCCTTGCTCCAGTAAGAAATCACCAAAGAGGCTTCCGCATGATGATCATAAGCCTGAAGGTGTCAGCACTGGAAAAGCCCATCCAGCATCACCAGGTTCTTCCATGGCCTTCACACAGGTAAAGCCCTTTCAGCATCACTGGGTTTGTCCATGGCCCTCCCACAGGTAAAGCCTGTCCTGCGTCACTGGGTTCCTCCATGGCCCTCATACAGGTAAAGATACTTGCAACATCACCAGGTTCCTCCATGGCTATCACACAGGTAAAGGTACTTGCAGCTGCTGCTGAGGCAATTCCACTCAGCATGATCCCAGGTGATCAGAGAACGACTGTTCTATAGGGCTCTCATGGCTATGGTCTTTTAGAAATAGATTTCTAGCTAAATCTGAGGGGAAGATTGTTGTTGTTAGGTGCCTTTGATCTGGTTACAACTCTGACCCTTGTTGTTATTGTTGTTAGGTGCCATCCAGTTGAGTATGACTCATAGCGACCCTATGAACAAAAGATCTGAACCTAGTCCAGTCCTGCACCATCTTCACACTTCCTGACACACACCAGCCCATTGCAGCAGTCACCTTGTCAATCTGCCTTGTTGAGGGTCTTCCTCTCCTTCACTGACCCTCCACCCTTACCAACATCATGTCCTTCTCCAAGGAATAGCACCTTCTAGCAAAATGTCCAAAGTATGAAAGGTGACACCTCATCATTCTTGTCTCCAATGAGCACTCTGGCTGAACCCTCTTCAAGACATATCTATTTATTTTCTTGGCCATCCATGGGATGTTCAGTGTTCCTCTCCAGCACCACAGCTCAAAGACTCAATTCTTTTTCTGCCATCATTACTCATTGTCCAGGTCTTGGATGCATAGCTAGTAATCAGAATGGCCATGGCCTGAATTAGATGCACCTTAGTCCTCAAACTGACATCACTACTCCTCAATAATTTGGAAAGGTTCCTAAGTGCATATTTTCCCAGTGCAATGCATCTCTTTATTTTCTGACTCCTGGTACCAAGGGTGTTAATTTTGGATCCAAGTAAGATGAAGCTATTGACAGTTTCAATCTCCTCTCCATCCTTCATGACTCTCTATCAGTCCAGTGGTAAAAATCTTTGTTTTCTTGATATTGAGACTCAATCCATACTGAAGAATGCATTCCTTGATCTTTGGACTCTACAAATAACAAACCTAAATCTTTTCCTAGTCTACCATATCCTCCCACTCTCTGTCATTGTTAAGATTACTGTGCCAGTCCATCTTGTTGAGGGTCATCCTCTCTTTTTGCTGATCCTCTGCCTTTCCAAGTATATTGTGTTTTCCAGGGACTGATCCCTCCTAATGACATGCCCAAAGTATGTGAGATGAAGTTGCACCATCCTTGCCTCTAAGGAGCACCCAGATTGTACTTCTTCCAAGACATATTTGCTTGTTCTTTTGGCGGTCCATGATACATTCAATACTCTTCAACACCAACACAATTCAAAATCATTGATTCTTCTTTGATCTTCCATATTCATTGTCCAACTTCCATATGCATTCAAAGCAATTGAGAATAGCATGTATCAGATTAGGCGCACCTTAATCTTTAAGTTGACATCTTTGCTCTTTAGCACTTTGGAGAGGTCCTTGACAGTAGATTTTCCCACTGTTATACATTTTTTAATTTCTTGACTGCTGTTTCTCTGGGTCTTGATCATGGGTCCACGTAAAATTAAATCACTGACAAGTTCAGTGTTTTCCTTATCTGTCATGATGTTGCCTATTGGTCCAATAAAGAAGGGTTTTGTTTTCTTGATGCTGCGATGTAATCTATAGTGAAGGCTGTAGTCTTTGCTATCCTGCAGTGAGAGCTTCATATCTATTTCACTTTTTAAAACTGATATTTTAATGAAGATCATAGAGAACAAGGACTACAACCTTCAAAATGGATTGAGGCTCAAAGAAAACAAAGATTCTCACCACTGGGCCAATTGGCAGCATCAGGATGGATGGTGAAGAGATTGAGGTTGTTAAGAACTTTAGTTTGCTTGGGTTCACAGTTAACACTCTTAGCATTAGCAGCCAGGATATTAAACGATGTATTGTGATGGGAAAGTCTGCTGTTAAAGACCTGTCCAAAGTACTGAAGTGCAATGGTGTCACTCCGGAGACTAAGGTGCTCCTGATACAAGCCATGGTCTTTGCAATCACTTGCTATGCATCAAAGAGCTGGACAATGACTAGGGAGGATATAAGGAGAATTCATGCCTTTGAACTGTGGTGTTTGAGAAAAGTATTGAATATGCCACGGACTGCTAAGAAAACAAATGAGTTCATCCTAGAGAGGGTTAAACCAGGCTGCTCCTTGGAGGCAAGGATTCTGGTTTCATCTGACATATTTTGAACATGTTGCAAGGAGGGACCAGTCCTTGGAGAAAGACGTCATCTTGGGAGGGTGGAGGGACAGTGCAGGGGAGGAAGATCCTCTATGAGGTGGATTGATTTAGTGACTGGGGTAATTTGGATAGATGTATAGGAGACAGATTGGCACAGGATAGAGCAGGGTTTAGGGCTGTTGTACATAGGGTCACTATGAGTTGCAGGCGACTCGACAGCACTTAACAACAGCATAGAGAACTTGTATTTCCATTAATTCATTTTTGCACATTTTCCTCTCTGACCACTCTTCCACTCCCCTCCCCCCGCCAATTCGCTTTTCTCTTTGAGAAGAAAAAAAAATTCTTTTATTGTTATACACTCCCCCACCCCATTCCACTTTACTATACAGCTCTTATTCTTGACTCTTGCTATGCAAATAATACCTAATAATATTTCCCTTTTAAATAGTTCTCTCCCTTATCTGTCTCAATGCAGTATAGATTAATTAGTCCCTCTTTTCCTAGTTTCCCCCAAACCCAATGTCAGTCTTGTTTTATAACAGTTACATTATTTGTCCTTTTTGACTGAGATATTTCACTCAACAGAATGTCCTCCAGGGTCACCCATTTTGTGTAATATTTCATGAGTGCCTTGTTTTTTAATACTGTGTAGTATTCCATTGTGTGATAGTTTATCTATTTCACTTTTTGTAAGCAAAATTGTGTCATCTGCATAATGCAGGTTGTTGATGAGTCAATGAGTATTCATCTAATCTTGATGTCACATTACTTGCTTAGCATCAGATTGAATAGGTATGGAGAAAATATACATACAATCTTGATGGACACCTTACATTATTTCAAAACATGCAGTTCTTTCATGTTCTGTTCAGACAACAAGTTTTTGGTCTATGTGAAGATTCTTCATGATCACAGTTAAGTATTCTGGAATTCCCATTCTTCTCAATGTTAGCCATACATTGTTATGTTACACAAAGTCAAATGCCATTGCATAGTCAATAAAACACAAATAGACGTTTTTCTGGTATTATCTTCTTTCTGCCAAGATCCTCTTCTAAATCTACTCTGAACTTTTGGAAGCTCACTGTCAATGCATTGTTTTAGTCATTTTTTGGATGATCTTCAGCAATATTTTATTTGCATGTGATATTAATGATATTTTTCTACAATTTCCACATTCTGTTGAGTCACCTTTCTTGTAAATGGGTACAAATATGGATTTCTTTCAGTTAGTTTCTCTGGCAACTGTCTTCCAATTGTCCTGGGACAGACTGGTGGGCATGTCTAGGGCTGCATCTGTTAGTTGGGATATGTCAAATAGAATCCCTTGATTCCTAGGGCCTTGTTTTTGTTGATGTCTTGATTGTAACTTGAACTTCTTCCCTCATCACCATTGGCTGTTGGTAGGGCCTTATTTCTGTTGATGTCTTCATTGTAACTTGAACTTCTTCCCTCATCACCATTGGCTGTTGGTCATATGGTACTTACTGGAATGCTTCAGTGTCTACCAATTCTTTGTAATACAGTGACTCTGTGTATTTCCCATATCTTCTTTTGATGCTTCCTGGATCATTCAAGATTTGTTCCGTAACATCTCTCAGTATTACCAGTCAATGCTTGAATTTGTTTTTCAGTTCTCTGAACTTGAAACAGGCTGAGAAAACTCATCCTTCTTCAAAGCTTTCTGAAAATGAGGAGAGCTTGAGGCATTTGCTACAGAGAATCAAGATCTATAACTTTCAATACTGATTGTATCTTAACATCAAGAAAACAAATCTTCACCATGGGGCCAGTGGACAACAACATGGTAGATGGAGAGAAGACTGAAATTGTTAATGATTTCATCTTGCTTGGATTTACACTCAACACTGTTGGTACCAGCAGTAAAGAGATCAGGAGACATATTGTGTTAGTAGAGCCTGCTGTCAGGGACTTCTCAAAAATACTGAAGAGTAATGATGTTAGTTTGAAGACTAAGGTGCACTTGATTCAGGCATGGTTTTTTCAATAACTTGCTATGTATGTGAGAGTTGGACAATGAATAAGGATGACAGAAGAAGAATTTATGCCTTTGAATTGTGGTGTTTCAGAAGAGTGTTGAATATCCCATGGACTGTCAATAGAACAAACAGATATATGCCCTGGAGAAAGTTAAACCAGAGTGTTCCTTGGAGGCAAGGATAGCTAAGATTCATTTCACATATTTTGGACATGTTGCTAAGAGAGGCTATTCCTGGGAAAGAGACATGATTCTTGGAAAGGTGAGGAGTCAGTAAAAGAGAAGAAGACCCTTAACAAGACGAAGTGACCCAGTGACTGAAGCAATGGGCTCAAGTGTGTGAGAGATGCTGAGGATGGCACAGGACAATTCAGGGTTCAGACCTGTTGTTTAGACAGTCATTGTGAGTTGTACTAGAGTTGACAACAACAACAACATCTCTTATTACTTTGGCATGGACTAAAGCGGTAGTCAGAACAGAGCAAGCAAACACTGCATGGTTCAGAATCAGGAAAGGTGTGTGTTGGGGATGCATGCTATCTCCATACCTTTTCAATCTGTGTGCAGAACAGATTATTCAGAAAGCTGGGCTTCATGAGGAGGAATGTGGCACCAGGATTGGAGGAAGACTCATCAACAACCTGTGTCATGCAGATGACACTCCTTGCTTACTGACACTGAGGAGGACATGAGACATTTGCGGCAAAAGGTCAAGGACTGCAGTCTACAATATGAACTGAAGCTTAAAATCAAGAAAACAAAGATTCTCACCACTGGGTCAATTAGCAGCATCATGAAAGATGTGGAAAAGATTGAGGCTGTTAATAATTACCGTTTACTTGGTTCCACAATCAATGCTCATGGCACCATCAGGAAATCAAAAGATAAATTGCATTGGGAAAATCTGATTTCAGCAACCTCTCTAGAGTACTAAAGAGCAACCGTGCCAGTCTGGAGACTAAGGAGCACCAGATCCAGACCATAGTCTTTGCAATTACTTGCTGTGCATCAGGGAGCTGGACAATGACTAAGGATGATAAAAGAGGAATCGATGCCTTTGAGTTGTGGTGCTGGAGAAAAGTATTGAATATTCCACGGACTAACAAGAGGACAAAGAGATCTATCTTGGAGAGGGTGAAATGAAACTGCTGCTTGAAGGCAAGAATTCTGAAGCTCCATCTTATATATTTTGAGCAAGAGGCCAGTAGGGACCAGTCCTTGGAGAAGGACATCATGCTTGGAAGAGTGGAGGGACAGCACAGGAGAAAAGCCAGGATAAGATGGAATGATTTGGCTACTGGGGTAATGGGATTAGGTGTGTTAGAGATGATGAGATTGGATCAGGATAGGGAAGAATTCAGGACTACTATACATGGGCTCCCTCTGAGTCACAATTGACTTGATGGCACAAAACAACAATTATAGATTAGAAGAAATCTATGTCACTGAGAGGGTAAGTGAACTTTGTGAACACACTGAGCAAGAAAATTCACAAAAGCATCCGTTCCTTCCACTGTGCTCCTAACCATCCTTGAATCTTGGCAGTGAATCTCAGGGACAAGCAGGGCCACCCTGCCTGGCAGGTCAAAAGGTAAATTCACCAAGCTTAAGCCAGCAAGTATTCTGCACTGTGCCTGACAGAGTCAACTTCATGAGAACAGGGTTATTGGTGACATGCCACACTGTGTGAAGAAGAGAAGAAAAACATTGTTCTTTCTCTCAAAAATATACAAATTAATTGAGAGATGAATAAAAATACACAAATGATTGTTTAAAAAATGAGATATGGCAAGGGCTAGCAGAAAACTAGGAGCTCCTGGGTGGCAGAAATGGATAAACTTTCAATTATCCAATGTAAAGCCCCTCAGATCAAATGGTACTAAATAATGAGCAGAAGCAGCAGCGAACATCATTAGTAATTGGAACATGGAATGTATAAGAATGACTCTTGGGAAATTGGAAGTTGTTTAAATGAAATGGAATACATAAAAATGAACTTTTTTTAATAGATAGACTGATACTGACCCTTCTCAACCAGACAATCATATGTTCAATTGTGCCAGAATGACAATTTTTTTCAACTTTTTTTTTATTCTATAATTATATTTTATTAATTTTCATAAACATTTACAGAGATTTTGGGCTTCCACTCATTCATTGTTGCACTATTCTCTCTACCCTCCTCCCAGTTTGTTCTTGTCCAAATGCCACAGTGCTTGTCAAAGCCAGTTCTGATCAATCTTCTTTGTCAGTGTATCCTTTGCCATTCCCTATCACTCCTCCCTGAGAGAGACTTCACCCTGAGTCATAAGGAAAAGGGGATGGCGTATTCTCTTAGCTACTTCCTGCTGAAAAGGGACGCTGTGGGTTTCAGGGTGAAGATCTTCTCTCACTACTCTAAAGGGCCCCTTTGGCAGTAGGAAACACATAGACTATTATGGAGATTGATTTTGGAATTCAGATGCACTCTTATTGATTGTGCTTGGCTGTACATGTACATATCCTTGAAGATGTATCATGGGGGTGTTGCAACCTAGAAGACACAAATTTGACTAACAAGTTATAAGTACATGAGTCCAAAAATTATGGAAAAGTAAAAGAAAAGATTCTTTCATTGTTTTACAAACCCTCCCCCAGGTCCCCTCCACCATGCAGCCCTCGCTCTAGTCTCCTGTGATGACAGAAATACCCAGTTACATCTCTCTTTTAAACGGTTCTCTCCCTCCTCTGTTTCAGTGCAGTACACATTATTGAACCCATCTTACTCAGTCTCTCCCCAGCCCCAAGGACAGTCCCATTCTACAACAGTGGCATCATGTAATATTTGTCCTTTTGTGACTGGGATATTTCACTCAGCATAATGTTCTCCAGAGTCAACCATTTTGAATAATATTGCATGAGTTCCTTGTTTTTTAATGCAGCATAGTATTCCATTGTGCGAATATACCACAGCTTCTCTAGCCATTCGTTTGTTGATGGGCACTTAGGTTGTTTCCAACTCCTTGCTATTGTGAACAAAGCTGCAATAAACATGGGTGTGCATATATCTGCTTGGATGTCAGCTATGGTCTCTTCAGGGTATATTCCCAGTAGTGGAATTGCTGGGTCAAATGGTATCTCTATTTGCAACTTTTTGAGAAAGCGCCATACTGCTTTCCACAGGGGTTGCACCATTTTACACTCCCACCAACAGTGAATCAGGGTTCCAGTTCAGAATGACAATTTAAGAATGGTGTCTCATTAGCAAAAAAGAACCTTTCAAGAAGTACCACACTGTGATTGATGTAATACTATCCATATGGATACAAGAAAGACTTGTTAGTGCAACTATTATTCAAATATGCATATCAATCACTAAAGCAAAAGATGAAAAACTGAGGACTTTCGCAGCTTGAAATTGATAGAACATGCAACCAAGATGCATTAATAATAATTGGTGACTAAGTGCAAAAGTTGGAAGCAAAGAAGAAGGATTGGTAGTAGAGAAGTACAAATTTTTGACAGAAATGAGGCTGGAGATAATTTTTAAGAATTTTTTTCTAACTTTTAAAAAATCTTATTCTGATTTATTTATAAAGTTCTAATAGATTGCTTTTCACAAAAGATCCTTGCATTTCCTTCATCCCACCCACCCATCGAATTATGAAACCCTATGATTAACACCCTACCCCCCCATCCTCAACCCTCGATTTCCAACCTCCCCCCCACCATCTTGGATCCTCATACTTATTCTACAATAATGGCTTTATACAGTATTTGTCCTTGTCAGAATGAGTTAGTTCACTCAGCATAATGCTCTGCAATCCCCCCAAGTTAGGTAGTAATTTAGAAAATTATTGCTCCTGCGTGCTGCATAGTATTCCATTGTATGAATGTACCACAACTTCTCAATCCATTTGTTTATGATTGGACATCTGGGCTGTTTCTAAATGGCAGAATTTTGTACAAGTAATGATTTGTTTATTGCAAATGCCCTTTAAAAACCTTAACATTAATTACACACATGTACATCACCTTTTAGATACACAGGAATCAGATTGACTACATCTGTGGAAAAAGTTAATGGAGAAGCTCAATATCAAGTCTAAATAAGGCTAGGGGCTGACTGTGGAACAGATCCTCAATTACACAAGAATAAGTTCAAATTGAAGCCGAAGAAAATGAATACAAGTTTACAAGAAGTAAGATATGATCTTGAGAGTATCCTAACTGAATGTAAACCCCATCTTGAGAATAAATCTGGTAAATTGAACACTGATTAACAAAGATCAGAGGAGTTGTAAGATGACATCAAAGAAATCATCCATGAAGAAAGTCAAAGGCTGTTGACAAAAACAGGGGAGAAAGAAGAAAACAAAACGGACATCAAAAGAGACTCTGAAACTTGTACTAGATATAGGGAAGCCAGCACAAAGGGAAGAAATGCTGAAGTAAGAGAGAACAGATGACTTCAAAGGGCAGCTAGAAAAGACAAAGCAAAATATTATAACAAAATGTGCAAAGAATTGGAGGTAGAAACCTAAAAGGAAATAACACATTCAGCATTTCTCAAGCTAAAAGAACTGAAGAACAAATCCAAGCCTCAAGATGCAATACTGAAGGGAGCTCTGGTGACCTAGTGGCAAAGAGCTGCACTGCAATCCCAGAGGTACATGGTTCAAATCCACCAGACACTACGCTGGAGAAGGAGGGGCAATCTCGTCTGAATGGGCAAGCACCATTCAGATCTGGTTTGACACACATAAAAAAAATAATAAAAATTTTTTAAAAGGGGGGGGGAATATGTAGTACTAAAGGATTCAATAAGCAAACTCTTGAATGAATCAGGAAGTTATGAAAAAAGATGGAACGAATACACAGAGTCACTCTATCAAAAAGAATTACTCGATACTGAATTATTTCAAGAAGTAACATATGATCAAGAACTAATCATAACTGTGGAAGAAGCCCAAGCTTAACTGAAAGCATTGGTTAAAAAAAGGAGGCTCCAAGAATTAATGGAATATCATTTGGAGTGTTTTGACAAACTGATGCAGCCCTGTACATGCTCACTAACTTATTCCAGGATATTCGGGAGACAGTTACCTGACTGAAAAATCAACATACGAAAAGAGATAGTTATTTGTTCATATTGCATAAAAGGCAATCCAAAATATTGTGGAAATCATCAAGCAAAATCATTAATACCACATACAAGAAAAATATTATGGAAGATTTTGTAAAAAGAGCTTTAACCGTACATTGATAGGGAACTGTCAGAAATTCAAGCTGGATTTAGAAGACGGTATGGCATTAGGGCTGTCATTGTTGACTTCAGATGGATTTTGGCTGAAAGCAGGGAGACCAGAAAAATATTTACTTGTGCTTTGTTGACTATACAAAGGCCTTTGACTATATTGGTCATAGCAAATTACTCTGGAAGAATGACCATCCTAGAATACTTAATTGTTTTCATGCAAAACCTATACCTAGATCAAGATGCTTGTTGTTGCAACCAAATGAGAGGACACTGCATAGTTTCAAATTAGGAATGGTGTGTGTCAGTGCTTCTTCATACCTCTTCACTCTGTTTGCTGAGTAAATAAGTCAAGAAGCTGAAGTATGTGAAGAAGAATGTGGCATCAGGGTTGGAGGAAAACTCATCAACTCTTCCTAAAGATGACTTCAGGGGATCTTTCTGTTTTAAGATGCAATGATTTCAGGGCTGTTAAGTGTCCTTCCTATGAAGAACACCAACTATGTCCTATGCTGATCTCCACTGTTGCATTTATCACACAGGATTTGACTGAACTAAAGTTATGTTGAACTAAAAAATAGTGAAGAATTCACATAACATGGATGAACTTGAAGGGAGAGCTGAGTGAAATAAGTCAATCACAAAAAGAGAGAGTTAGGTGCTGTCGAGTTGAGTATGACTCAAAGTGACTCTATGAACAAAAGATCTGAACTCTGTTCTATCCTGCGCCATCCTCACACTTCCTGACACACAAGAACCCATTGCGGCAGTTACCATGTCAGTCCACCTGGCTGAGAGTCTTCCTCTCCTTTGCCGATCCTCCACCCTTCCCAACATCATGTTCCTCTCCAAGAAATAGCACGTCCGAGCAATATGTCTAAAGTATGTGAAGTGAAGCCTTGTTATTCTTGCCTCCAAAGAGCACTCCTGGGACACCCTTTCTAAGACATATCTGTTTGTTCTTTTGACCGTCCATGACTGTTCAGTGCTCTTCTCCAACACCACAGCTCAAAGGCATCAATTCTTCAGTCATCCTTCTTCATTGTCCAGCTCTCAGATGCTCAGTGATTAGAAAGACTATGGACTGTAGGCATCCATTATTATAAAGGTATGAAAAGGTTTATATACAGAAAGAACCACTGATGATTACCACAGATGGGATGAGAGGATTAATCACTAAATAAAGGTAAAATATAATAAGACAATGATTAGCACAATATAAAGAAAGGAAAGACTTGGGCACATGAGTGGAAAGAGTGTGGTTCCAATGTAATTAATGTCATAAAACAGAATAGGTATGAATGATTGCATGTAAAATAAATTTCCTTTGTGAACTTTCACTCAAACACGTATAAAATCTTGGCAAAATAAATAAAATAAAGCAGATAACTAAAGAGATAAAATCTAAGTGGAGGTCCTAACATTTTACCTGTGAATGTGATCGAGTTTGGAAAATAAGTTTTTCTTTGAAAATGATGATGTTGTTGTGTACAAGTCTGGGCTGACCCATAGCTGACCCTCTGGTGGGTTTTCAGAGACAGTTAATCACATGGCAAGAGATTTCTTATCCTTCTTCTGAATGCTATCAGTTAATTTAAGAGAGGTCATATTAGAGTGGATCATACTACCTTCTGCATGACATTTTTTAAAAAGGGAAAGATAGATGTAGAGAAAGAGTCACACATGCAGGGAAGGCACATCTGCATTCCAGAGAAGGCCAGGAGAGGCTAGGGCTACCAGAAGCTGGAAATGACAAGGAAGGATCTTCCCCAAGATCGGCAAAAAGAATATGGCCTTGCTGACTGCATGAAGAAATGAAGAGACTTCAGGTGTATTCTATCCTGGGGCAACGTTCCTCTTCATTTATGAAATTGAAGTCTGTGATACAATCTATTTCTTTTTTAGGATCTTAAAAAAATTATTTTATTAATTTTAATGAACATTTGCAGAGATTTTGGATTTCCATTCATTCATTGTTGCACTTTTCCCCCTGCCCAGCCCACCCTCCCTCCCCAGTTCGCTCCGCTCTTTGAAAAGTAAAAGAAAAATTATTTCATTGGTACACAATCCCCCCCCACACACACACACCCTCCCCAGCCCTGAGTACAGTCCACTATGCAACCTTAATTCTGGACTCTTGTGATAACTATAATACCCTATCATTTATTGCTTTTAAATTGTTCTCTCCCTCATCTGTTTCAATGCAGTATACATAATTTATTCCGTTTTTCTCAGAACACAATCTATTTCTAATGCAAGTTATCTATTTTGCCAATGGTAAGAGAGGAACCAACTAGATGTTTCCATTACAAATGAGAGAAATTTAAGGGGAAAGTAGGGATAATGGGTATTAAGAAAGTCCAAACCACAACAGAATAAATTCTTTCTCAAAACTTCAATTTAATTCTTTCTTCTCTGAGACCACCTGAGATGACCCTGCCCTCCTGATTCTGGCTGTTGCATATCTCTGGATTCTGGGTGGAGATCCCTCTAGAACCAGGCAACTCTGCTTCCTTGGTTTTAGGTGCTCTAATTCTTTCCTTCTAGTCCCTCCCACTCCCTCGTCCCCAGTAAGTCCATTCCTCAGTCCCCTGGGCAAGGCAACTCTATGAGCTCAACCTTGGACATCAAACCCATGTCCTTAGTACACCCTAATGACAAGTCCAACACTCCAGAACCAAGTTGTCAGTGATAGGACTATGAGGCTTTAGATGCACCCTTTGAGATCCAGGAGACCATGAAACAGATGACAACGTGGCTGAACTTACTAACATATTTCTGATTATGCCATTGGGCGGATTTGCCCAGTGCCATATGCCATTTGATTTCTTTTACTCTTGTTGTCGTTATGTGCCATCGAGTCACTTGCGACTCATAGCGACCCTATGTACAACAGCCCTAAATCCTGCTCTGTCCTGTTCCAATCTCACTGTCTCCAACACACCCAACCCGATTACCCCAATCACTGAATCAATCCACCTCATAGAGGGTCTTCCCCTCCTGCGCTGTTCTTCCACTCTCCCAAGATGTGTTAAAACTATTCCAGGTACTATTTTATCTAATTCTAAAAGCACTTCCACATTTTAGGTATCTGTTGGAGCAGCACCCCATCCTTCCAGTACTAAATTCTGTCTGTTCTAATTATCTTGATCTGGTGGCCTACTGGGAGAGGAGACTACCCTTTGAAATCGAGAAGGCCTCATTTCTTCTGTACCTTTCAACAGCTCTACTGTGTGCTCCAAGCTGCTCTAAGGATGAGTGTTTTCTTTTCTAGGATGACAACATATATCAATTCTTTGGCTTATGTTCTGCATCCAGAACTGCAAGGGACAGTGTTCTCCCTTTTCATTATTTCTCTGACCCCCTTAGACTAAACTGATAGGGTTTCTGTTGTGGTAGCTGCTAGCTCCATCAATTATGGGCTTAACCACTCTAACAAATGAGTGTAGTTACTTCCTTTGTAAACATTCTGGCACACATGTCCTTAGTTTGTGCAACATAATATTTTAAAATCTTTAAGTTCCTTTTTTTATGTTGAAAAGTCTATTTTTAAGTTCATCCCTTTTCTCTCACATTATCCTCCAAGTGGCAGGGAGAAACCAGGCAGCTTCTTGAAGATCTTGCTTAGCAATCTCATCAGCTAGATGTCCAAGGTTATCACTTACAAGTTTTATCTTCCACTGAACATATAATTCAGATAAAGTCTCCACTGCAAAAAGCACCATCCTTCCTCCGTTGTCCAATCACATTTTTACTAAGAGCTTTGCATATTTAATGTCCATATTTTTAGAAATATTCTATTGCTGGCACTGTGTGTATTCTTGATGACTATAGAGCTTCTCTGTAGGTCTTCCCATTTCCATCTGAGCCCTCATCAGAAGTTCCATTGACGTACACAATTCTATCAACAGTCCAACAGTCCTTACAAGGCAGTGCAGTCTTTTGCTACTGTAGTTGTTAGATGTCACACTCATAGCAGCTTTGGCTCACAGAGGCCCTACATACAACAGAACATGAATGGAATTCCAAAATCTCTGTAGATGTTCATTGAAATTAATAATAATAATAATAATGACAATAAAAACATAAAAAAAAACCCACAACAAAACCCCGCAACATCCTCACCATTTTCTCTGTGCTTCTATCATTGTAGTCACTGTGTCGGTCTATCTTATTGAGGGCCTTCCTCTCTTTCACAGACCCTCACCTTTTCTAAGCATCATGTCCCTTTCGAGGGCTGTCTCCTCCTGACATCATGCTCACAGTATGTGAGAGTTAGTATCCCCATCCCTGCATCTAAGAAGTACCCTGGCCACACTTCTTCCAATGCAAATGTGTTTGCCCTTTTGGTAGGCCATGCTGTATTCTGTATTCTTCACCAAGACCCCAATTCAAAAGCGTTGATTCATCACGTTTCCTTATTTATTTTTCCAATGTTCACATGCGTATGAAGAAATCGAAAACACATCATGGCCAATGACATCTGCTCTTTAAGCACTTCGAAGAGGTCTTTGGCAACACAATGCCATTTGATTTCAATTCTTCCTCCCCCCCATTTTTTCAAAGGAAGCATCACACTAATAATTTAATATTCATTATGTGTTGAATTGACATTACTTTTGATATAGAAAATAAAATTTTAAATTACATCTACCCATTATTTTAAGTTTTAAAATGTGGCTACGATGAAATTTAAATGACATATATGGTTCACAATACATTTCTAAATTTAAATGACAAATATGGTTCACAATACATTTCTTTTTTTTTATGAATTGTAATGCAAGTTTACAGAGACTTAGGGTTTCCATTCATTCATTGTTCCACTTTTCTCCCTGCCCATATACCCCCACCCCCCAGTTTACTCTTCTCTTTGAAAAGTAAAAAAAAAAAATTAAAAAAAATTCTTTCATTGTTATACAATCCCTCCGCCCTAATCTACTCCACTGTGCCGCCTTCGTTCTGGACTCCTGTCATGGCAATAATGCGGGAAGCAGCAGTCAGAGTCGACTGGCCGAGTAGACAGGTAGGCTGCTTCTTCAGAGTCAGAGATCCAGAAAGACATTGGCGTGATGTTTGAAAAATTCTCTCTGGCAGGCACAGAAATCTATGAAGGCCCGCACTTACAATCTATATTTTTGATCGTGCCATCATTTTCCTCTGCTTCACATTATTCAGCAGGTTGAATAGGTGCTTATGAATCAGCTCCAAATGTGCTGATTAAATATTTGATAAATAGAATTTCGCACCTTTCAGCAGCAGAGAGCTCTTCTGACATTAACTAATTGATTCCATGAAAGGCGTCACTTTCACCTCACTCTCTAGATGGTAAAACTGGCAAAGAGAAGAGGTTTGAAAAAATAAAAAGTCTTTGTGTAGAGGAGAGAAATACTTACAGCAAGAAGATAAGCCATGGCCACAAATTCCCAGACCTCTGGGCAATTTCATTTAATTATGCAATTCATCAGCACTGCTGTCACTGCAAAGCTTACCTCTGTGGGTTTGTGTCTGGGAATGTTAGAGGGTGGGAGTCTGGTGGAGACAGGCAGCACTCAGTCAGACTCAGTCAGACCCGTCATTGAATTAAAATTCTTTGTACTGGAAATATATTAACCTAGAAAGGTCTTTCTTATTTCCCTGTCTGAAAGCTGGAGTCTCTCCCTCCCCCCCTTTCCCCTCAGGAAGCAGGTTAAAGGCTGAAAGGACCCTCTGCTGATGCACAACAGTGCCACCTGCTGGTCTGCAGCTCTTCCCTTTGCCCCTGACAAAAGAGACACACTTGTTCCTTCAGAGTACTGGTTTGCTGTTGTTACATGCTGTCAAGTGGCTTGTAATTCATAGCAACCCTATGTACAACAGCTCTGAACCCTGCTCTGTCTTGAGCCAACCTCATGATCTCTGACACTTCTATCCCCATTACGTCAGTCACTGTGTCAGTCCATCTCATCCAGGGTCTTCCTCTCTTGTACTGTCCTTCAACCCTTCTAAGCATGATATCCCTCTCCAAGGACTGCTCCCTCCTGGAAACATGCCCAAAGTATGTGAGACAGAGCTTCAGAATCTTTGCCTCCAAAGAATAGCCTGGTTTCACCCTCTCCAGGACAGACTTGTTTGTTCTCTTAGCTGTCCACGGTATATTCAATACTCATCTCCAGCACCACAACTCAAAGACATGGATTCTTCTTCTAACATCCTTACAGACTGCTTTGATAGGGTTGGGTAACTTAAGAACTGGCTATCTAAAAGGGGAACGTCAGAGCATGAAGCATGAAGTAGCTGGTTTACCCACTTTCAAGAAAGTAGTTGTTGGTAGGATGATTTTTTTTTTTTCTTTCTTTTTTCAACAACATTTTAAAAAATTAATTTTAATGAAAGTTCTCAGAGACTTTGGATTTCCATTCATTCATTGTTGCACTTTTTTCTCTGCCCACCCCTCCCGCCCAATTAGCTCTTCTCTTTGAAAAGTAAAAGAAAAATTCTTTCATTGTTATACAATCCCTCCCCACCAAGTTCACTCCACTATGCTGCCTTCAGTCTGGACTCCTGTCATAACAATAATACCTAATCATAAATCCCTTTTAAACAGTTCTCTCCCTCATCTGTTTCAAAGCAGTATACATTATTTATCACCTCTTTCTCAATCTATCCCCAACCCTATGTCAGTCCTCGTTTAGAACAGTGGCATTGTGCAGTATTTGTCTTTTTGTGACTGAGATACTTCACTCAGCATAATGTCCTCCAGGATCACCCATTTTGTATAATATTTCATGAGTTCCTTGTTTTTCAATGCAGCATAGTATTCCATTGTGTGAATGGTAGGATGATATTATGGGAGAAAAAAAACCTCACAAAATACAAATGAACATAATATATACTATAAATGAAGTACGGTGTGGAACATAATGTACATGCATGAAACACAATGTATATGAATTATAAAAAATATTAATAAATATGAATTTTTAAAAACCAAGCACCACCAACAACAACCAAAAAACCCACCAAAGTTTACTACTGCCAATCTGCTCTCAGGAACCTCTCCAGAGTACTAAGAAGCAACAATCTCAGTCTAGAGACTAAGGTGCACTTGATCCAGGCCATGGTCTTTGCAATTACTTGCTATGCATCAGAAAGCTGGACAATGACTAAGGATTAAAGAAGAAGAATCAATGTCTGAATTGTGGTGGCAGAAAACTGTCTTGAACTACCATGGACCACCAAGAAAACAAGTAAGTCTGTCTTGGAGAGGGTGAAACCAGGTTTTTCATTGGAAGCTAGGAGTTTGAAGCTCCATGTGGCATACTTTGGACACATGGCCAGATGGGACCAGTCCTTGCATAACGACATCATTCTTGGAAGGATGGGAGGACAGTGCAGGAGAGGAAGACTTGGATAAGATGGATTGACACAATAATTAGGGGAATGGGATTAGGTGTGTCAGAGTCAGTGAGACTGGCTCAGAATAAGGCAGGCTTCAGAATGGCTATACACAGGGACATTATGAGTCGGGGATTCAATTGCACAGAACAACAACGGTGCAACAAACTCATAGCCATTCTATAGGAATGAGTAGAACTGTCCCATAAAATGTCCAAAGCTCTAAAGCTTTAGAGAAGATTTATAGCCACATCTTTCTCCCGTGAAGTGGCTTCTGGGTTCAAACTGCCCACCTTTTTTGTTTTTTTTTTCCTCGAACTGCCCACCTTTTGGTTAGCAGATGAGCACTTAACCACTGTGCCACAGTGCTCCTTCTTTCTCAGATAATTTCCTTCTCTGACCAGCTTGGAGCCCTGGCTTGTCTAGCTGGAGGTAAATGGCTGACAAAAGAATTAGGAATTGGTATTATCAATTATTCCAGAAGTCTTATAAGTCAATCAGAGGTCCATTTGTGTTACAAAAGCAACCAACTCACCCTAATCTCATAATTTCTGGATGAAACTTCAGGTTGAAGAAAATACTTTGGACTAGCTCGGGGAATGAAGTCTCACTTATACCCAGGGAAGCGCAGCTTACCCTACGCCAGAGGAGCTAGGGAAGCCATCAACTGGAGGTAGGTTTCAAAGGTCTGGTCCAGGAGCTATATTTGCACAGCAGGCTTTCTGCTTCCTTCATCAGGCTGTCTGTTGGAATGCTGGAGAGGAGGCTGATGGACATCAGCCACTTAGCATTTCCAAGATGAATTGCCTGATCCTGCCACTGCCCCCTCCCAGAGCCTCAGGGGGTCAGGGTTCCATTTGAATATTCTGTTCCCTCTAAGTAACTAAGGGAGCTCTGGTACCTTCTTCCATAGGTTACACTACTAACTCAAAGCCTATGCCTCTCTCGAGGTTTCAAATCCACCAGTGGTTCTTAGGAAGAAAAATGGGAAACTTCCTTCTATGCAATTTACAGCTCTGGAAACAATGGAAGGTCAGCTATGAGTCCATTCCGACTTTAAGAAAGAGTCAGGTACTTTCTCAGAGATCCGAGGGGCCCTGGTGGCGCAGTGTGTAGGTGTTTGCCTGCTAAGGAACCACACCAAGGGTGAAAGATGTAGTTCCTGCCTGTAGAGATTGGTCTCCTTGGAGACAAATGAGATTGACAGCCTAGGAGACCAATGAGATTGACAGCCTTGGGGACCAATGAGATTGACAGCCTTGGAGACCAATGAGAGTCACCATGGGTTTGTTGATGTTCAAGTAACAAAACCGAAGATATTTGCATTTGTTCTTCCAAACATGTCTGGCAATTTTTAAATGTGTGACTAGCTCCTCCCTTTCTCAGAAAAATGACTGGCTTAACTTCCCACTCTTTCCTGCTCCCTCCACAACTGGAGAGTAAGCCAGCTTTGGTCCCCCTCAGGTGACACTGTCCCTACAGAGCCCCAGCCCAGGTTCTTCAGGTTGTCTCAATCAATCGTAAGGCAAGTCCTTCTACAGATAGGGAGGCACAAGTGAGCAGCTGCCTCTCATTCAACCGAGAACAGAGTCTGATGACCTTTAGCACTTTAGAGTCTGAGGGGAAGAGAGAGGAAGGATTGTTGTTTCATCCAGTTTCTCAAGGGAGCTGAGACAGGAGTAGGAGGCTTTACTGAGTGATCCTCAGGGACCACTGGTCCCTTTACCTCTACTTTATGTGGTGGAGGCTAACTGAAGATTAAGTGGAGATTGTTGGTGATACAGCTTTTAAGTTCTAAGAAAGATTTGTACTGAGGGACTCCCATTTTGTAACCAATACGTCATTTAAAAATGTATAAGCCTCTAGAGCAGTAAACTGAAAGCGGTGGGGGAAGGGGGAAAAGAGCCCCCACCCAAACATCAGCCAATCCTGCATCGCCCTGTTTTCGCCGGCTTTCCCCTTTAAATAGGCGGGACAGCCCAGAATTGGGGCCGTGCCATTTTCCCTGCTGTATCAGCACGGTTTGAGCGGAGCCCAGATTCGAATCTGAAATAAATTCCCTCATGCCCTTGCATCGGTGTTGGCTCCTTGGTGACTTGGGGGGAACTGGATTTGGGGCACAACAGTACCAAGTTCTGCAAGTGAAGCCAGTATGAGATAAAGGCTGAGAGACAGAGCTTGGGAACCATCTGGGTGCCTCCTATAACCTCCCAAACTCTAAAACCCGATGCTGACGATTTGATTCTGATTCATAGCAATGCTACAAAACAGAGTAATACTGCCTCATAGGATTTCAAAGGCTGGAAGTCTCTACAGAAGCAGATTGCCAAGTCTTTCTCCCAAAGAAAGGATAATGGTTTCAAACCATCAACCTTTTGTTTAGCACTTGAATGTTTTACTCCTGAATAGAAAATGTCTGAGTCTGCCGAAGCTACAGTGGAAACAGAAACCTTTTCCACATGAACTGTTCCACAAATGGTAACTTAAGGGGCAAGGGAGTTTTAAGTTTGTAACCATCATCTAAAAAAAAAAAAACAACACCCCACAAGGTGACACTTCACAGGTTAAAATCAGTAACATTGTGCATTGGGGCTATATCTTTTCTCTGTGCCTATTCAACTTGTATGCTGAGTAAATAATTAGAGATGCTGGACTTTGTGAAGAATAATGTGGCGCCAGGATTGGAGGAAGACTCATCAACCAGCTGTGTTATGTAGATGATAGAACTTTGCTCACTGAAAGTGAAAAGGACTTGAAATGCTTGCTGTAGAAGATCAAAGATCTTTCATATGTGTTACATCTCGACATCAAGAAAATAAAAAAAAAAAAATCCTCACTGCCAGGCTAATAGACAACATCATAATAGATGGAGAAAACATTGAAATTGTCAACAACATCATTTTACTTCAGTCCACAATCAACACACTTGGTACGAGCAGCCAAGAAATTGAAAGATGTGTTACACTGAGAAAGTCTGCTGTCAAGGACCCTTCCAAAGTGCTTAAGAGTAAAGAAGGCAGTTTAAAGAATAAGGTGCACCAATTTAAGCCAAGATCTTTTCAATTACAGCTATGCATTTGAAAGTTGGACAGTGACTTAGGATGATGGAAGAAGAATCAATGGCTCTGAGTTTTAGTGTTGGTGAAGAATACTAAGTACCTTGTGGACTGCTTTTAAAAGAACATACAGATATGTCTTGGAGAAAGTACAGCCAGGGTGCTCCTTAAAGGCAAGGGGGGTGAAACTTTTGACTCACGCAATTTGGGTGTGTTGTTAAGAGGGGCTAGTCCTTGGGAAAAGACATCTTGCTTGGAAAAGTGAAGGGCCAGTGAAGGAAGGGAAGACTCTGAAGAAGAGGAATTGACACAATGACTATAGCAATGGGCTTATATATATGAGAGATGATGAGGATGTCACAGGATAGGCAGGGTTCAGTTCTGTTTTCCATAGTTACTAGGAGTTGTAGTTGGCTTCTAATAACAACAATTGTCATTTATGACTGACAACCCACACTTCATGCCAAGTTAACATTTTGTGCCCACATTGTATTTATTATAATCTAATATGGAGTAGATCAATATGGATTGAATATCAATGCTAGGAAGAAAAAAATCCTCACCACTGGACAAATAGACAGTATCATGATGGACACGGAAAAAGGATTGAGATTGTCAACAACTTCATCTTAACTGGATCCAAAATCAGTAGACTTGGTACCAGCAGTCAGGAGATCAGGAAATATATTGCCTTCAGAAAGTCTGTAGTCAGGGACCGCTCCTATTTATCGAGGAGTAATGATATCAGTTTGAGGTATGCCTGATTCAGTGTTTGGTCTTTTCAGTCACTTGCTATGCATCTGAGAGCTAGACAGTGACTAAGGATGGCAGAATAATTGATGCCTTTCTTGGAAAAGAGTATTGAAGATCCCATGGACTTCCAAAAGAACAAACAGATCTTAGAGAAGTTACATCCAAAGTACTCCTTGGTGTCAAGGACGATGAGATTTTGTCTCTTATTTTGGGCAGGTTGCTAGGAAACGTTATTCGTTGGAGAGGAACATCACGTTTGGCAAGATGGAAGGGCATCAAAGGAGAGGAAGACCTAAACTAGATGGGTTGATACAGTGACAGAAGCAATGGGCTTGAGTGTGTCAGAAATTTTGAAAATTGCACAAGATAGGACAGTGTTCAGATCAGTTATTCACAGGGTCACTATGAGTTGTATTTAATTCTATAGCACCTAACAACAAGATGGAATGAACATGTTAAACTTCATTTTACAGATGAGAATGAAGCTGAGGCACTGAGAATGAAAGCATCTTGTTCTGGGGAGTAGCTGGATATTGGTGTGGGGCTTTGAACCCTTAGAGACTCACAGCATAAGCATCCTCTCGGCCCCTTACATAAAGGGAGTGGGTGTTAGGGCACAGGTAAACTAATAAAGACATTTAAAATTTTTTTCCTATAAATATTATTTTTTATAATTTTGAGTGAAAGCTTACAAATAGTGTTGAGCTTTCATTAAGGCTACTTGTGAACACTTGATGGAGTACCACTTTGGAGGAGAGATTTCAAGAAAAGATTGTATGAAGGCAGCAGTAAAGTAAAATTCAAACTCTACTGCTAGGAAAACAAACAGATTCGTCCTGGAAAGGGTTAAACCGGGTGGCTCCTTGGAGGCAAGGATTCTGAGGCTCCATCTAACTTACTTTGGACATGTTGTGAGGAGAGACTGGTCCTTGGAGAGGGACATCATGCTTGGGAGGGTGGAGGGACAACGCAGGAGGGGAAGGCCCTCTATGAGGTGGATTGATTCAGTGACTGGGATAATCAGGATGGGAGTGTCAGAGACGGTGCGATTGGCACAGGACAGAGCGGAGTTTAGGGCTGTTGTACATAGGGTCGCTATGAGTCGCAGGCGACTCGACGCCACACAACAACAACAACAACAACAACAACAACAACAACAACAACCAGATATTAAGAGTTCTTGGGTAGCACATACTGTTGAAGACTCACCCAGACATGCCTCAGAAGGCGAGCCTCATGACCTATTTCTAAAAAGTCCTAACCTTGAAAACCCTGTGGAGTAGTTAGTTCTACTCCGGACATGCAGGTGTGATGTGTTCACCATGACCTGAAGGCAACTGACTGCTAAATTGTTTGCTAGATATGTCTAAAATATCTTTATGTAAAGCCTAGAGTAGATTTTATAGATTCAACACCAACAATTATTTAAGTGTAAAGATGCAAGATAGAAGTTCTAGCCCAAAGTGTAAGAAGAACAGGCAAAATTAGCCAGACAGACCTGAAAACATACAGGGCCTGAGTGGGCAGGGAGTGTGTGCTCATTTTTATTAATGAATCTTGCAGACCAGAGCAGTCCCAGATGTTGCCAGGACATCCTCACATCTGGAAATGTCATTGTCTTGGGGCTTTCTCCTCTTTTCTTTGGATTCTCGGGAGTGCAGAATTAACTTTATACAAACACTTTGACTTTGATCTCTAGTTCTTGACTCCAGAGGAGGAGGACAGAGTTCTATTTGGGATCCTCCCAGACTTCAGTTTGTGTGATTTCTGTGACATGTAACCTTTGAGTAGTAAAGCAGTAATAGTTAAGAATAGCAGTCTCTTCAAGTACTATGAGTCATTCTAGTGAATCAGAGACCCTGAGGGGGTGGTGAAAACCCTCACATTTGTAGACAGTTAGTTAAAAGTAGGAACCTTCTAGCCTGTGGCTGGAGTCTGAGGTAGAGACAGTTTGTGCCTTTACTTTGAAATTTGACCTCACTCTAGGTAGTTTGGGCCAGATTTACATTTGTAGACTCCCATTGTATCTTGATCTATACAATCTGGTGAATTATCATCAGTCTCTCTTTCTTTGAAATGCAAACTCCTTAGGGGATAAAAGTGTACATAGATAGAACTCTTATTTGTGTTCTCTATTGAACTGTGCATCCACTCAGTAAATACTTTTTGAAGGGATGAGTAGTAAATTCTTGCAGTCACGGTCATATTTGGAACACTGCACACACGACAGATACAGGTGTTCACACGGTACGAGAGAAATACACTTCAGCAGACAGTGAGGGTGTCATTGTGGTTGGGTTTGGACCTTTGAAAAAATCCCACCCAATCATCAGAAAAGGGAGCTCTGGTGGCCTTGTGGTAAGAATCTGTGATGCAATCTCAAATGCATGAAGTTCAAATCTGCCAGTTGCTTTGCAGGAGAAGGATGGGCAATCTCCTCCCATGTGACTGTTGTTGTTATGATTGCCTTGAAGTCGAACACGACTTATAGCAGCCCTATGAACAAAAGACCTGAAGCCCCTCTACAATTATCAACATTTATCAACGTTCATAGAGTTTCCGGAGACATGTTGTTTGGGAAGTGGATGCCACTCTTGCCTCTGAAAACCCACTGGAGGGCCAGGTATTAGTCAGTTCCAACTCGATGACACACACAACAGCATCAACATTAGAAACCAAGATATGATTTTTATCAAATAGTGCTTTGTGATAACTCCTTGTGATTCTTAATTTAATAAAGTTCACCTCCTTCAGGAAGCATGACTGCCTTGGAGGGGACAAGTCACTGCAGGTGAAGGTGGAGGACACAAAGAGGTAGGTGTCTATTTTAGCTTTTCCTCCTAGGATGGACTCACACTCTAACCAGTATTTTAGTTTCTAAATGCATTTTATAGCTGCTTGATTTTTCCATATGCAGAAATTCCATTTAAGCAGAAAGTGCCAATCATGCTTACCTCTTCTCCCTGTCCCATTTAATTTTTCTTTGATTCTTTAGTGGCATAAGGCTTCTTATTCATCTGTCATTCAATACGGTGCTTTTTTTTTTTTAAACTTTTCAGGAGCTAACAAATCCTGTTACAACCATTTCAGGCTGAATGCTAAAATGGTGTTCAGATGGTAAAGTTGGACTTAATAATTCAGTGAGATTTAATAACAGGAAATTTATGTCAATTTCCCGATAATACAAGTCAGTTCCAATATATCCTCTAAGGGACTTCTGGAATTCCATGGCATGAGATGTCAAGAGCATTTTCCTACAGCTTTGAGAAGACTGTGAAGGAATGCCAGGTTTTGTACTGTGTCTTCCATTACCATAGCCTGCGTTCATTTCTACTCCTGGAGTTTTTCAATCTCAGCCACATTCTATTAAAGCTTCACAGAGGTCCAGTTCTTTATTGGATATGAGGGACAGAACTTGCTCTCTGAAACTCCTCATGGACTGACATTATGCCACTGTTCACTCAAAGGGTGATGCATTAGGGGTACTTCCATGTGAATGCAGTATGCATATCAGAAATGGGGAACTGAGTCAGAGCAGGAAGTCTATGCTGCCTTTCCCGTGCACATCCATCTTCCTGCTCTAATCTTGAGGGTACATCTGACTGATATAAGTCAAAACTCATTGCGGTCGAGTCAGAACTCATGCATAACTGACCCTCGACTGGGTTTTCAAAGGCTGTTAAATCATATGGCGGGGGTGAAGGGAGGAAAGATCACCCACCTTTCTTTTTCAGAGCAGCTGATGGATTCAAATGGCCAGAAAGTTGCCAACTTTTGATAAACAGCACAACCCCCTATGGGCTAAGTCACTACAGCTCCCCGGTTGGTATAGGAAGTTGTTGTTGTTAGGTGCAGAAAAGTCAAGTTTAACTCATAGAGATCATGTGAACAACAGATATGAACCCTCCTATCCTGTGCCCTCCTCACAGTCTCTAATACACTCAAGCCCATTGCTGCAGTCACTGTCAGTTCATCTGGTTGAGGGTCTTTCTCCCTTCGCCATCCCTCCACCTTTCCAAGCATTATGTCCTTGCAAAGCAACATGCACAAAATATGTGAGACAAAGCTTTACTATTGTACTCTGTGAGGACCCTGGCTGCACCTTCTATGAGATGTATTTGTTTGTTCTTTTGGAAATCCACGGGATATACAGCACTCTTCTCCAACACCACAGATCAAAAGTATTAATTCTTCTTTCATAATCCTTATTCATTGCCAGCTCTAAGCAGCATACCAAGGAATTAAAAAGACCATGGTCTGGCTGTGGTTGGTATATATAGTTGGTTTGTTGTTGTTGTTGTTTTGTGCCATCAAGTCGCTTGCGACTCATAGCAACCCTATGCACAAGAGCCCTAAACACCGTTCTATCCTGTGCCAACCTCGCCATCTCAAATGCACTCATTCCCACCACTCCAGTCACAGAATCAATCCATCTCATTGAAGGTCTTCCTCTCCCTCACCACCCCTCCACTCTGCCAAACATGATGTCCCTCTCCAAGGACCAGTCCCTCCTTGCAACATGCCCAAAATATGTCAGACGAAGCTTCAGAATCCTTGACTCCAAGGAGCATTCCGACTTCACCTTCTCCAGGACAAACCTGTTTGTTCTCCTAGCAGTCAATGGTATATTCAACACTCTTCTTTAGCACCACAGCTCAAAGGCATCAATTCTCCTCCTATCATCCCTATTCACTGTCCAACTCTCTAATGCATAGCACATAATTGCGAAGACTGTAGCCCAGATCAGGTGCACCTTAGTCTCCAGCTTGATGTCGTTGCTCTTCAGTACTCTTGAGAGGTCCCTCACAGCTGACTTTCCCAATGCAATTCATCAAAACGCAAAAACTCAAGTAGTCGGTTATCTTCCACTTCCATCAAATAAAACTGACTTATAGCTGGTCCTCCATTGGGTTTTCAAAGGCTAAAATCATAAGGAAGGAGATTGCCCACCTCCATATACTTCTTGTGAAGCAGTTGTCGAAGTTGAGCCACCAATTTTAGGTTGGCGGTGCAATTCCCTACCCACTAGGCCACCAGAGTTCAGGTAGTTAGTTGTTGCTATGTGCCATTTGTTGAGTTGGCTACAACTCATAGTGATGTTATGCACAATAGCTCTGAATTCAGCTCTATCCTGAGCCAATCTGTATATGACACACCTAACTTCATTACCCCAGTTATTGTGCCAACCCATCTCCTGTCCTGTCCTCCACCCTTCCAAGCATGATATTCTTCTCCAAGGACTGGTCTGTCCTGGCAACACACCTAATGTAAATAAGATGGATCTTCAAAATCCTTTCCTCCAAGGAGCATCTTGGTTTCACCCTCTCCAAGACATATCCGTTACTTCTTTTGGCAGTCCATAGTATGTTCAATACTCTTCTCCAGCACCACAACTTAAAGGCATCAGTTGTTCTGTCATCTTTCATCATTGTCCAGCTCTTTGATACAGCTACTAATATCCTTTTACTCATGGATAAACAGTAAGTCAATGTAAGGCTACACATTTGCCACCGCCCCTTTTTTTAAGTTGGAAGCCTTTGTTGGGCCAAATATCACACCAATAAAGTCAATCTTCAACTACTGGCTTTTGAACCATTTATCACAATCTTAGAGAGGAACACAGGTCACTCTTTTTTATTATTATTATTTTTTTGTCTTTGTCCTCCTGGTTTTTACCAGTGTCTTTCTGTGGCGTAGGGATTTCTTGCGTCTCTCTGGTGCTTGGAATCTGCCAGCGACTCTGTAAGGAAAGATGAATAATCTACTCCTGAGTGATTAACATGCTTGGAAGCCAGCGGACTGTCAGCTGTGAGCCTGCTGCAACTGAATGGCAATGAGTTTACATTTTCTCTACTATATACAGGAAGGCTTTGCGCAGAGACATTTTAATTCTGGGTAAAGATTAAGATTGGAAGGAGGAGTGGCATCCACTTCAGAAATAGCTTGCCTCTGGAAATTCTATGAACTTGGAGAGAGGATGGAAGTTATACAAGTGTTCAGGTCCTTTGTCCATGGGGTAGCTATGAGTCGTCTATGAATCATTGGCACTTAACAGCAACAACAACAAAGATTAAGAAAGACTTTTGATCCTCTGGATGCTCTGCTGAAGAAGGAGGAACAATCGCCTCCTGTACCAGTCAGATCCAATTTGACGGTACACACATTAAAAAAATAAAAAATAAATAAATAAATTAGAGAAAGACTTTTGAAAATGAAATTACCTAATTTTCTTTGTAGCTTCTCGCTAGATGCTGCCCTTACTCAATAAGTGAAAGGAGGCATGGTGAACAAGAGCATGGCTGGGTAAGGCTAGGGCATCTGCAATGTTGACTAGGTTTCACACTGTGTCTCGTGTTATCTCAGAACGTCACACACCCCCAACTAGCCAAGGTCTGTGCCCACCTATTGTTAATAGGAAAACTAGGTTGCAGAGGATCAAATATTTTTTTTCTTATGTAAGCATATGGATTTATATCACCAAATGTAAAGAGAAAGCTGTTGTTGTTATTGTTGAGTGCCATCGAGTCGTAGGCAACTCAGAGCGACCCTATGAATGAAAGACCTGAACACTTGTAAAACTTTCTTTGTTTCTCCAAGTTCAGAGGATTTCCAGAGGCAAGCTATTTTGGAAGTGGATGCCACTCCTGCTTCCAAGCTTGATTTAATCAGGGAGCTCCACCAAACACTGTCCACCATGGGTGACCAATATTGCATTTGGTACATCAGTGTTAGTGTTCAGCTTAACAGCAACCACGAGTGACCTCTGTACAGCAAATGAACAGACCAGTGCTATATCACCTAAAAGAATGTTTGACCAAAACCAATTAAAAGCAACCTGAGGGACGCAGATTAAAATCACCCAGCTTTGGCTTGGTAGCATCACTTTCTATTAGGCCAACTGAGCTTTCTCTATGTTGTTGTTGTTAAATGCCGAAAGCTAGAAGAACATGAATCCAATTATTAAAGTGCTTCCATACGAGAAGTAGGAACATCTGTGATTTTCAGTTCCTAAATTTTACACCATTGTAATATCTGCATTTCCAGGTAGACCAAGTGTTGTT
The DNA here is from genome assembly GCF_000299155.1 of Elephantulus edwardii. NCBI lineage: Eukaryota > Metazoa > Chordata > Mammalia > Macroscelidea > Macroscelididae > Elephantulus > Elephantulus edwardii. The sequence continues at coordinate 17,565,073 of NW_006399804.1, read as the reverse complement.
ATTTTAAAAAATAACTTTCTTGAGATATAACATACATATTTGTGTGTATGTGTGTGTGTATGTATAAGATGTAAGTAGGTGATTCAGTAATTTTTAGTAGATTTAGAGTTGTGAAACCTACATCAACTATATCCAGAGCAATTGTAGAACATTTACATCACCCCAAAAGTACCCTGAACCCATTTATAGTCAAACCCACTACCTTCCTTCAAAAAAGCGGCCTGCTTTTTGTTTATACATATTTGCCTTTTCTGGAGATTTAATATAAATGGAATAAAACAATGTCATCTTTTGTATCTGACTTATTATTTCACTTAACATTTTTGAGGTTTATCTATGTTGTAGTGCATTTTAGTATTTGCTACCTTTCAAAGTGGAATGAGACTGCATTGTGTTTATATATCACATCTAATCCATCAATTCATCTGTTGGTGGACAAATGGGTTTTAAATGTTGCTATCAATGTTTGTGTACATGTGACTATGTAGATGTAACTATTATTTCTATACTCAAGGGAAAGATAACTGCACAAAAAGCAAAATCAAAACAATAACTTAAGGACCCAAACATATCCATTCCTAAGCTTTTCTGGAATGTATCTTTTTATAAAAAAATATTTGCTCTAAAAAAAAAAGTTAGCTCTGAGAGTTGGGCAGATATTTCAAAAGAAGGCAGGAAAGATATGTACTTCTGGGAAGGTTGTCCTTGACTTTGACCTGAGGAGCAGCCCAAGAGAAAGAAAAAGAGATGACAGTTTCACTTGTCTGGAAATTATAGGAAATTCTTTTAGGATAACTTCAAAGGGAGAATCAGCACAATAGTCATTTCCTATGAGGTGAAGCTCAAATACATGGCAGATTTCCATTCTCTGCTGTCCATCCCATCTCTCATACCAGCTGTCCATCCCATCTCTTATACCAGCTACTCTCTCTCCCCCCAGTGCTCTCTTCACTTGTTTGGGTTTGGCAATTTTTAAAATATTCACTAGAACTTATAAGTGTTTTCACAGCTACATGATTTAGGAAAGAAGTAATGGGGTACACAGAGCCCTCATGGCAGTCATATCCATTAGCCATTCAGCGGGACAAAGACACAGCAATCTTCCATAGAGATTGTAGCTTTGAAATCCCTATTGGGCAGCTCTACCCTGTCTTATAGGTTCACTCTGAGTCAGATTAGACTCAGCAGCAGTGAGTTGTTGTTGAATGAGGTACATCTTGGGATCAGGACCACCAGACTACAACTCAGGAGCAGAGAGCAGGCAGGTAATCTCTCTTCTTCAGTGAAGGGCAGCTCTATCTAGTCCTCATAGTAGGACAGGCCTCCTCTAAATCTTGCTACCCCTAACTACTGACTGTCTCAGAGCCTCTATGGATCTGTTACCACCAGCTCTGTCACTGGACCTCTTCCAAGCCTATCATCACTGTCAGAATACAACACTTCACCTGTGTTACAGCTCTTTTAGGAGGTCCCTTGCATTTTCTTTCTCATCCTTTTTATTTCCAGTTGCTTCTCCAAAATTTTTTTTTCTAGCTGAAAAGTCTTTGCCTATCTATTCACTGTGTGTAAGGCTGTATCCTTTCTCCATACTTATTCAATATGTGTGCTGAGCAAATCACTCAAGCAAAACACTTCTGAGAAACAAAAATGAGCTTGGAGACATAGCACTCCCTGACCTCAAAACCTACTACACAGCAGTAGTAACCAAACAGCATGGCACTGGTACAAGGACAGGCACACGGACAAATGGAACAGAATTGAGAACCCAGAAATAGACCCAGCTATCTATGGTCAACTGATTTTCAACAAGGAAATCAAAGCTATCAAATGAGAAAATGGTAACTGCTTCAACAAGTGGTGCTGGCAAAACTGGACTTCCACCTGCAAAAAGCTGAAACAGGATCCACATCTCACACCACATACGAAAATCAACTCAAAGTGGATCAGAGACCTGGGAGTAAAGCCCCAAACCATAACGTTCATAAGAGACAAACTGGGATAAAGCTTAGAAGCGCTAGTCCAAGGTATAAAGAGACTGCCAAATACAACCAGAAATGCACAATCTAAAGAGGATAAAATTGATGCATGGGACTTGTAAAAAATAAATCCATGTGTACTTCAAAAACTTTTCCCAACAGGGTGAAAAGAAAACATACAGACTGAGAACAAACATTTGGTAATAACATTTCAGAAAAGAGTCTTATAATAAAAGTTTACAGAATACTCTTGGGCTTCCACAAGAAGAAGACTGATAACCCAATTACAAAATGGGCAAAAGACATGGAAAGAATTTTCAAAGGAAGATATTTGAATGACCAACAGACACATGAAGAAATGCTCCAAATCACTGGCAATAACAGAGATGCAAATCAAAACCACAATGAGGTCCCATCTCACTCTAGTAACAGTGGCATAGTTTAACAGGACAGCAAGTAATAAATGTGAGAGAATGTGATGAGGAAGATACTCTTATACATTGTTAGTGGGTTTGTAAAATGTACAACCACTCTGGAAGGCAGTTTGGTGCTTCCTCAAAAAGCTGAACATAGAAATTCCGTATGACCCAGCTATTCCACTACTTGGAATATACTCTGAAAAAGTAAGAACTGAGGCACAAACTGTGATTTGTACACCAATGTTCATAGCATTATTCACCATCAGAAGAACATAAAAACAGCTAAAATGTCCAACTACAAATGAACGGATTGAGAAATTATGGTGCATTCACAATGATTTTGTAAATTATTACCTAACTTGGGAGGGACTGGAAAGCATTATGCTAGTGAAGTCAGTCAGTCTCACAAGTATAAAACCATTATTGTAGAATGACTATAAGGATCTGAGAGGGTTGGGAGAGGGTGGAAGCAGAGGGATGAGGATGTTCCAGGAGAGGGGAAATTAATCATGGTGGTGTACAATTTGATGAGGGCAGGATGAGGGAAATTGAAAGAATTTATTCTTAAAAACAATGTATTTGAATTTTGTAAATAAACTAGTAGAAAACTAAAAAAAGAGAGGCTGTACTTTAATGAAGAAGACTATGGCAGGAAGACTCATCAACCTGTGGTATGAACATGACACAAACTTGCTTGTGAAAGTTAGGAGGACTTGAAATGTTTGTTGCAGAAGATCAAAACCTACAACCTTCTATAAAGATTGTTGTTATTGTTGTTATGTGCCGTCGAGTCGTTTGCGACTCATAGCGACCCTATGCACAACAGCCCTAAACCCTGCTCTATCCTGCGTCAACCGCACCACCTCTGACACACCCATCCCGATTACCCCAGTCACCGAATCAATCCATCTCATAGAGGGTCTTCCCCTCCTGCGCTGTCCCTCCACCCTCCCAAGCATGATGTCCCTCTCCAAGGACCCGTCCCTCCTGGCAACATGTCCAAAGTATGTCAGACGAAGCCCCAGAATCCTTGCCTTCAAGGAGTAGCCTGGTTTAACCCTCTCCAGAATGAATCTGTTTGTTTTCTTGGCAGTCCATGGTACATTCAATACTCTTCTCCTGCAACAAAGCTCAAAGGCATCAACTCTCCTTCTGTCCTCCTTAGTCATTGTCCAACTCTCTGATGCATAACAAGTGATTGCAAAGACCATGGCCTGTATCAGGCGCACCTTAGTCTCCAGAGAGACACCGTTGCTCCTGAGTATTTTAGAGAGGTCCCTAACAGCAGACTTTCCCATCGCGATATGCTTTTTTATTTCCTGACTGTTGTTGCCAAGAGTGTTGACTGTGGAACCGAGCCAAATGAAGCTGTGAACAAACTCAATCTCTTCGCCATCCATCCTGACGCTGCCAATTGTTCCAGCGGTGAAAAAACAGAATACAAAAATCCTCATCACTGGGGTGATAAGGCAGTATCATGACAGATGAAGATTAAAATTGCTAATGATTTCCATCTTGTTTGGATCCACAATTAAAACTCTTGGTACTAGCAGTCAAGAAATTAAAAGATTAAAAGTATTGCCCTGGGAAAGTCTGCTGTCAGGGACTTCTCTAAAGAACTAAGGAATAGTGATGTCAGTTTGAAGATGAAGTTTCGGCTGATTCCGGCCATGGTCTTTTCAATCAGTTCCTATACATATGATGACAGAAGAAGAATCAGCCTTTGAATTGTGGTATGAATAAAAATTTTGACTGTCTCATGGATTGTCAAATGAACAAAGATATGTTTGAAGAAAGTATAGCCAGAGTGCTCCTTAGAGGTAGGGATGGCAAAGTTTTCTCTCACATATTTTGGGCATGTTGTTAAGAAGGGTCGATTCCTTAGAAGAGGGCCAGTGAAAGAGAAAGACCCTCAAGGAGATGGATTGACATAGTAACTGCAGTAATGGACTCAACTATGTGAGAAATGATGAGTATGGCACAGAATAGGACACGGTTCAGATCTATAATTCATATGGTTTCTATGCATTATACTCAATTTGACAGCACTTAACAACAACTACAACACATTTTTACTCAATTCCTTATTCATTTCAAGGCATAGTCCCTTTAATGGAAGGGGTATAAACTGACCAAGCCCCTCTTAGTAGGCCACAGATACCTTATTTGCATAGTTCATTGACCAATCTCTGCAAGGTACATGCCCTGCGATTTGGGGACAAGGGCAGTAGGCAGAACACAGTGCAGCAGGGTACCAATCTTAGGATAGGTTATAGTACAAAACCAGGCCAAAAAGTATCAAAATGGTACCTCAGAAATGCCAATCAAGGTGGAAAAAAGTAACTGACTTTACATGAGAGAGAACTAGAGTAACATCTCAGTGGTTAGTGGAGAAACCTTTCAAACTGCTTAGTCTAAGAACCAATGCAAAAGGCCCTATAAAGGTTCATTTCAGCACCAAGAGGGTGCAGATGGAATGCTCTTTGGAGGCAAAGATGATAAGGCTTTGCTTCACATACTTTGGGCCTGCTGCTAGCAGGTGCTATTCTTTAGAGAGGGACATGATGCTGCTGGGAAGGGTGAAGGGTCAGCGAAAGAGAAGAAGACCCTTGACCAGGTTGATTGACATAGTGACTGCTGCAATGGGCTCTTATGTGTTAGGAAGTGTGAGGATGGCACAGGATAGGACAGGGTTCAGAATCATTATTCATAGGATCACTATGAGTCATACTCAACTTCATGACACCTAACAATAACAACAGCAACAATTCATCCGAACCATTAGAATAGACATGACATCCAATCTGTTTCAACCCAGATACAAATTTCCCTCTTGAAAACCATTTATAAAAGTAAAACATGGAAATACCAATTACGAGATCCCTGATTTGATTAATAAAAGACAACTTGAGTGGTTTGCTTTTGGAGTAATTTGGAGAAAGACCTGAAGTACAGATATGACTTTATTGGCTAAGCTGCTGTTACTAGGTAACATGAGTTGTTTCTCACTTAGAGGGATCCTTTCTTTGTTCAAGAAACAAGATGCTTCTCAATCCTGTGCCATCCTCACAAGCATTGTTATTTTGAATCCCTTGTTTCAGCCACCATGTCAACATATTTTGCTGATAGTATTCCTGTTCTTTAACACATCCTTTGCTTTACTAAGGATGGTATCCTTCTCCAGGGACTGCTTTCTCCTAATAACATGCCCAAAAGAGGTGAGAGGAAGATTCAACATCTTTTTTTTTTTCCTGAGGATACTGGATCTACTTCTTCCAAGACAGATTTGTTTTTTCTTCTGGTAATCCATGGCAGGATAAGCTGCTAAGATTTAGCAATTAAGTGCTTGAAATAGTTCCTTTTCCAGTACACAATATCAAAAGTTGAAGGGGAAAGAATCTCCTAAACCACCTAGAATAGGATCTAGTTCTATAAGCAGAAGATTCAGGCAAATAAAGAGGTGAAAAGGAAGTTGGCCATACAATGTGGAAATCTGTGTTAAATACAAATTATTAGTATTAGTTTTCAAGTTGGCTCAGACTAATAACACCATCCATGAAAGTGAATGAGTCTTTTCAGGATCACTGGCATGCTCATATTATTGTAACGGCTGCTGTGTACTGTGAATGCCTTCTAACCTTGGAGACTCAGCTTCAAACGGTATCTGTTGTGATTCACAAAGTTTTCATTGGCTCCCTTTTGAAAATAAACCCTCATGCCTTTCTTCTCTTTTTTTTTTCTTTTAGTTTTGGGGCTCTGATAAAACCTGGGCACCACACATGAATTGGGTGTTATTTTAAATACTGGTAGGCTTGCTTCCAGGACCACAGCAACAAGCAAACCACCACAATATTACAAACTGAACATATGAGTGGTGGTGAATACAAGTAGACACTCACTATTTTAAAGCATTTGGGGACAATTCTGTGGTAATGAGCATGGCTAATGGCATCTATCTTTTAACTAAAGGAGATACTCAACTGGAAGTTATGATAAGTAACTTATTTCATTGTGAAAGGAGCAGATACAATGTGAGGGTGGCTGAGTCTGACTTCTACCCATTGCACAAAGGGGAGCTGTCTCCATCAATAATATCTATAGCAGCAGACAGCTGCTTGGCCAGATATGCTACCCTCCTCCTGCACCTATTCCTGCTAATTATTAGGTCCAAGTTCATTGTTGACTCACAGACTTTATTCCCAGGGGTTTATTTGGGGAAACAGGCTGTTTATTAGGGAAGTAGGTTAGAAAGTGGGGGAGGCAAAGAATATCACACATTGAGACTTCAGGTTTAGTCTAGCAATTCCAAACCAGATTAACAAGGCACAATTCCTCAATTAATGACAATCCAATTTCAGTTCAGCAGCAAAAATGCAAGAAGTCTCTGGTTTCCTCCATCATCTAGCAAACTTTATCTCAGAGGAGTTTAAGTCAGCTTTTCCTTCAGTTATTTGGTAAGCAAAACCTCTAACTAGCATAAAAGCAGGGTTACTCTGGTTACAATTTGACACCATCTGTTCACAGGAGTGCCACAGTCTCCAGCCTCTCTTCACCATTGTCACGAGAGTACCTCACAGTGTGGAAAGCTCTCTCTTATATTGGTCCCACAGCTGTTGATGATTTTCTAGACCATGTGTGTGCAGTTAAGGTAGTTGGAGATCATGCACTCCCCAACAAGGGCTAATGCAATGTCTAGAAAAGCCAGTTTTTAAGGTTTTTGACACTTTATATATTAATAAGAATACAGATAATTTCTTAAGTGCATTTATTATTTAGTTTTTTTTATTTGTGTAGGAAACTGTATAACTATTGATGCTATATTGGTAGAATGGTTAATGTTGTGCTTCAGTTCAGTTGTGATTCTGAGATTTGTCAGCTATTAATTTCTCGACGAAATCTGATACAATGTAATCACCTTCATGATGACATATGATATGCAAAAACTTGGAGGATAACAGTGAATTATTGTAAACTAGGTGGTAACTGAAATTATAACTGCAGATAGCTCATAGTATGTAGCTAATACTTTTTTCTTGATTTCAGTTTCTAAAGATCATCAGAAGCAATTGGGCTTTAGCTGATAAGGCCAGTAATATACCTCGACTGTCCTACTTCAGGGATACATCAGCTCTCCAGCACTATAGGGTTCTGCCAGTCACAGTTTCGTCCAAATGGACCCTGATCATCTTTCTCTTGCACATCACACTGACTTATTATTATGCTTATATGCTGATTGTATCTAGTAAGAAAAAAGTATCAGTAACTTTGGATTTACTGGTAAGGTATTTGCATGCTAGAGAACGAGAAATTAACTGGACAAAACTTCTACCTCAGCAACAAGAACAATGTGGATAAATCTTCTGAAATGACCAAAGAAGTGAAAATATTTCTATGTCATTTGATTTAGGAGAAACAGCTACTGACTTGCTCCTGGACATTAGTAGAGGCTGAATGTTTAACCATAGGCCAACAAGCCACCATATGGTCTGAGCTGCTTAATAGGAATTGGGTGTTGTTTGACTCACAGAGCCATAAAGTTGTATGTGCCTAGCAGCAGCCCATCACTAAATGGGAATAGTATATTTGAGACTGGGCTTGAGCAGAACCTGAAAGCACAAGTTCTGTGAGAAAGGGGTTCAATTTTCCACTCCTGTCTGGACCTATGGCCTTATGGAAAGTCCTTTATGATCAATTGACTGAGGAAGGAAAAATTCCTGCTTGGATTATATACAAGATATTCAAAGGTCAGTAAGAAGTGACCTTGCATAGTTTTTAAAATTCTGCCGTGTGTGTGTGTGTGTGTGTGTGTGTGTTTGTCTGTGTTTTTCTCAATTTGTAGAAGATATTTAATTACAATTGTTCAGAATTCCTTATCATAAACTTCTCACAGCTTTACTTTCTCGGAAAGATTTTCTATTTCTTTATTTTGGTCACTTTGGTACTATCTTATCTTGATTTTGAGTATCTGTTGCCTGTGAGACTTGATGTTATTTTTTCCTATTATTTTGTTTTGCTGCATATTATCAAGCAGTGCAAGTGTGATGCACCTCTTGCTCATTTGGTAATTCATACCGTTTTATTTCCTGTTTTCTGTGGGTCTGACAGAGGATAGAAGGATGTGTGGAATCCACTGTTTGAAGTCTGTGTAGAGCATTTGAGGGCAGACTAGGCCAGTGTTAGTTGCAGATTTTTGTCAATCAGATAGAGCAGGAGTTGGCCTTCATTCTTGCTGAGGAGTGTAACTGCAGGTGGTGTGGGCAGGTGGCTGAATAATGTTCCTGCCTTTGTTGCTGTCAGCCAGTTGCTGGTGGTCCCCATGAAAGCCAGACAGCCCTTCAAAATGCACCACCTGGAAGTGGGCAGGCACAGTAATGCACACAGCCTCCCTATGAGGATATCCTTCTCTGAAAATGAGTAGAACCTCTAGTAATGCTCTTTGCTTTTCACTTCGCTTAGAAAACAAGATGTCTAGATATGCAGCTGCATACTGATTCATGCATCATGACCAGTGGCTTGGTTGGATTTGGAAGGGAAATGGCTGAAAAATTGATGATGATACATGAAGAAGAGGTATATGGCTAGATCTCTCTGATAGGGCCCAAATGAAGATATTTGTGTGTAACATGAATGCTCCCAAAATGTGACCTCAGGAGAGGAAGATTTTAACAATCAAGTGGATAGGAGGACTTTGCCTAGTCACTTCTGTTATCATCAACTGGGCTTATGAAAAAGTGGATGTGGTGACATGGATACAGGTTATGCATGGTCTCAGCAAGGTAAGACTCACCAAGGTCAACTTGGCTACATCCTCTTCTGAGTGCTCAATCTGCAAGCTGTACAAACTAGCATCATTATGGACTCTTTCTTCATGGTATCAACCTGAAACCTTTTAACTCATGGAAAAGGTAACATTTTAATTTGGAACTGAGACAGGCTTTTAATCTGGATATGGAGTCCCTAGACTTGGAAAATTTGTTATCCACCATTATATTACCTCATGCATCATTGCCTTGGATCAATGAACTCAAGTCATTGCAAATAAAGTGTGGCAATCGGCCCATACATACGGGAATCACTGATCTTACCATGTTTTTCATCATCTTGAAGCTGCCAGCTTGGATATAATGACAAAATAGCTTCCTAAAGACAAAACTATAGTGACAGCTAAATGATGATACCTTGCAAAATGGAAACAATGTTCTCTAGGAGGCTGCATATGCTTTCAACCAGTGCCCAATATGATGCTATTCCTTCAACAGGCAGGATTCATGGTTCTAGAAAAGAAGGGGTGGAAATGGGAGTGGCACTACTATTACGCCTATGACTTTCGTGTCCTGTTCCGGTAATTCTAATCTCTGAGGCCTAAAATTGATTTTATAAATTGTCTTTAGAGGTAATGTATGGTTTTAGATGTGTACAGGTGCTATGCTGACAAGAGGTGGATTTTGATGGCTAAGGCCGTGTTTCAATTTGACTGCCCATGGTACCTTGGTTTGATAGTTATGATGGGGTCATACCTTTGATGATATATAATATACTGTAGTAATTTCCATGATGAAATCTACTATTGAGACTTTGGTTCCAAAGCAAGCAATACTCTCTCCTGCAGATGCAATAATGATTTCAGTGAACTGGAAGTTAAGTGTGCCACCTGGCCACTTTGGTCCGTTCATGCTTGTGGAGATAAAGGTAAAGAAGGGAGTATTGTCCAGTGTGATTGATCTTGAGTCTCACAGGAAAATCCAGTTACCTATGATATTTCATAATGGAAGTAAAGTATGTCTGGGATATAGGAGATTCCTTAAGAAAGTTAATATTATCTTATACTGCAATTAAAGTGAATGGAAAACTAGTAATTTTGGACATGTTGCATTGGGCAAGTCCATTTTCAGAGAACTCTCCAGAATGCTGAGGAGCAAGGATGTCAGTTTGAAGACTAAGGTGTGCCTGATTCAGTCCATGTTCTTAATAACCTGCTATGCATCAGAAAGTTGGACAATGAATAAGGATGACAGAATAATTGATGCCTTTGAATTGTGGTGATTGAGATATGTGCTGCAAATCCCATGGACTGCCAAAAGGACAAACAGATATATCTTGGAAAACATGCAGCCAGAGTGCCTCTTGGAGGCAAAGATGGCAAGGCTTCATCTTTCATAGTTTGGACATATAGTAGGTGAAGCTATTTCTTGGAAAGGGACATATGCTTGGAAAGATGGAGGGGTCAACAAAGGAGAGAAAGAGCCCCAAGGAGATAGACTGACATGGTGACTTCAGCAACGGGCTGCTCTGTGTGTCAGAGGTGGTAAGGACAGCACAAGACAGGGCAAGGTTCAGGTGAGCTGTTCACAGGGTCATTCTGAGTCATACTTGACTAAAGGACACCTAACAACCACCACCACCAGTAGCCCAGACCCTTCTGCAATCAAATTTTGGATCACCCTAGTACGTAAATAATAATAACCAGCTGATGTGCTTACTGAGGGAAAAGAGAATGTGGGACGGAGGGAGGAAGAAGATAGTTCTAAATACCAGCTATGACTATGTGAACAATTGTACAAACAAGGACTCTAATTGTTATTAGTTCTTTCTTGTATATGTCTAGGTCTAGGTCTAACTTTGATTTTGTCATAGTCTTTAGAGATTATGTATGGTTTAAGGAAATGTATACCATGCTGGTGCCATGCTGCTAAAAGGGGGACTTTTTTTTTTTTTTTTAGGTAAAAAATAAAGAAAAAATATGTCCTTATGGTATGGACTTTCCTCCCTGGAAAGGAAATAATGGAGAAGCTAAGAGGTAGATTTTGATGGCTAGGGCTGTGTTTCAACTTGACTACCCATGGCTCTCTCGTTTGGTAGTTATGATGGGATCATAGATGAGATATGATATACTATAATCACTTCCATGATGAAATCTGCTATGGGCTGCAAATCAATGGAAAAAGTTTCCTCTCTGACGTGGCCTTTATTCCAAATATAAGGACATTTTAGCAAAGTTCTGGCTTTTGCTCAATTTGCATCCTGCATCTGGTTTATCACCATATTCTCTCTAGTTCTTTGAACTTGAGCCAGTGACCTGCTATACTACCTGCTGATCTTAGATTCATTAGGCTTGAAAGCCAGCACTTGTTTGAGCTAGTAATTATACATACATCCGCTCCTGCAACTGTGTAAGTTAAAATAAGCCTCTAACCTGACATTTGAGCCCTTGATTTGGAATTAGAATGCCTCTGCAATTGTGTGAGCCATTTCCTTGAGCTAAATCAATCTCTCCATGGATCTGTATCTTAGCTTTGTTAGTTTTGCTTATTTACAAACATAGCCCAGGCCCTAACAACCTGATGTATTCTCGGGCCACTGTCTGTTCATAGTAACTATGGGATAAATACTAAGAACTTTTAGCATTTCCTTTTAAAACTCTATTTTAGATAGTCCTAGTTTTGTATCTCTATAATTTCTAGGCATGTAATATTCCTTCATCTCATCCATTTTCATACTATAACAACAGCATTAATATCAGCATGTATCTACTTGGGAATTTTCAAAGAATTTTCACATGATCTTCCAAAGAACTTTGAGATATAGACAGGAATAGCTTTTATTACTTTCTTTTCCAAGATGGATGGAAGTAAGGCTGGAAAGTTCAGTAAATGCCCAATATCCCATCATGAAGCATGGGGTTATTAGCAGGCCCTTCCCTTGACCCTGATTCTAAGGATGGGAAACAGAATTAAATCATTCAGTTTAAGGAATATGTACGGTAATTCTAAATATCCAACTTCAATTAAAAATGAGGAGGAAGATAGGAAGAAGGAAAAGGAGCTAGTGAGAATACACTTGATATTGTTGTTATCAGGTGCCCTCGAGTTGAGCTCTGTTTATAGTGGTCCTATGAACCACAGATGTGAACCCTGCCCGATCCTGCATCATCCTTACGATCTCTGACACACTGGAGCCCACGCAGTCACTGTGTCAATCCATCCGGCTCAGGGTCTTCCTCTCTTTTACCAACTCTCCACACCTTTCCAAGCATGATGTCCTTCTCTTAGCAAAGCCTCTCCCAACAATATCCCCAAAATGTGTGAGATGAAGTTTTGTCATCTTTGCCTCCAAGGAGCGCTCTGGCTGTACCTTCTCCAAGACATTACACTGAAGACAATACCTTATAACTAGTATTACATTAATAAAATATGTTCAAAATAATGGATTTTGGATTTTAAGAGCACCTGAGTGTGTGACGCATGAAGGAGCCTAGGCGGCATGAATAGTTAATTGCCTGGCTATTAACTGAATGGCTGGCTCCTCAAACCCACCCAGTAGCTCCACGGAGAAAGAATTGGTGATCTGCTTCCCTAAGAATTACAGTCAAGGAGACTCTTTAGGGTAGTTCTACTGTTGCAGGGTTTCTTATGATCAGAAACTGCCTTGACAGCACCTAAAAATAACAAAAATGATGCCTTATTTGTTTAATTTGGGAGAAAAAAAGGAAAAGGCACCAAGATCTTGAATTCAAGAGGGATATCTATCTATTATCTATCTATATCTATCTATCTATCTATCTATCTATCTATCTATCTATCTATCTATCTATCAATCTATCTATATCTATCGTATTTTTTGGAAGCAGGAGTGGCACCCACTTCTTAAACAACATGCCTCTGGAAACCCTATCAACTTTGATAAATTGCAATATACAGAAAGGCTTCAGACCTTTTTGTTCATAGGGTTGCTATGACTCATGCTTGACTTGACAGCAATTGTTATCAACAATAACATATGATACTTGAGGAAGCTCAGGTGGCTTTTGAAGTTGAAGTGGCTTTATAATCAAGTTGTGCTCCCAACTCGAAAGTAGGCGGTTGAAATCCACCAGCAGCTCCACAGGGGAAAGACCATCTCCTCCTGTGTAATTTATCGCTTCTGAAAATTCACTGGAGGGTGAGCTATAAACCGGTTACAATTCAGTGGAAATGAATTAGAGGTTTGCTGGTTTTTAAATATGGTAGTTGTAGTGCAAAGCAATATTGCTGTATGTTACCTTGTAAAAATAAGAATATAGATTGAATTGTATCATCCCAAAGTATCTGCTGAAATCCTTTATCTGTGAAAAGGACCCTATTGGAAAATAGGAAGCTTGCTTTTGTTATGTTAATGAGGCCAGACCAGAGGAGCTCTTTGCTGTCAAGGTTCTGGCTCACTGAGGTTCTCCATCAGTTTCAGAGGCTGTAAATCTTAACATGAGGAGGCGGTACATCAAACCATGGAAGACTTGAAGACTCTGGGTTAGCTGCACAGTTTACTATCGACTGTATGCTACTAGAGCCTCCTACCAGAGGGTGGGGGGTATTAAGCCAAATCACTTCTGTGTTATAAAAAGAGAACTAACACAGAGGAAGAGAACTTCACAAAATGCCAAGGGTCAATCAACACCAGAAACTGGAAGCGAGGTACACAGAAAATGTCAACATTGGCAAGGGCCTGACTGGGATATTTAGCCTTCAGAATTGTGAAAAGGTTAAGTTTCTGCTCTTTAGACCCACCTACTTGTGGGCTTTCTTTTTCCCCATTTACTGTAGCAGTGCAATAAATCTACAATATATGATTCAGAACTAATTCAATAGGTCAATATATATTTAATCTTCTTGTTAGGTGCTGTCGAGTTGAACTATGACTCATAGTGACCCTCCCTATGAACAAGAGATCTTAACTGTGCCCTATCCTGTACTATCTTCATATTACAAAATTTTACCTTCAGTTAAATCCAGATTTATAGGAGAGTTTTGGAAGCAGAAGTGACATCCACTTCTGTAATAGCTTGCCTCGGAAATCCTATGAACCTGGAGAGACGCTGACAGGCACCCAAGTGTTGAGGACTCTCCTTCATAGGGTCGCTATGAGTTGCCTGCGACTTGACGGCACTTAACAACAACAACAACAACAACAACAACAACAACATAGAAGAGTTAATCTTTAATGGCAAAATATTGGCTCTTTATTAAAAAAAAATACTTCTTCAGAAAGGAACATGCTTGGAATTCACTGTGACCAATCAATTAACTGTTGTGTTTATTCAGAAGCTTTTATTTTGGAGTCCGAGAACACAAAAGACATGTTTCCTGTTTACAACAGGTATTAGAAATTGAGATGTTTTTATTTCTATTATTTTTGAGTAAAACTGTAGATAATGTTCCAAACCATCATCAAAAATGCAGACCAAACTTCTCTGTATAGAAACTGTACATAAAAACAAGGCACTATACATTTTCGGGGTGATATTAAGGTAGAAAGGTTGATTTACACAGATTCTGAAGAATCTGTATCATTCAGTACAAATTCTTTGTTCATTTTAGCACCGGAAGCAGTACTCAGAACAAGTCATCCCTAATGTGGAAGGGAACGTTCCCAAATGTATTTAAAGATATACAGTGGTGGCAGAGCTAATTCCATAGAAGCAACTCCATCTACCCCTTAATATTATTTTGACACCAGAAAAACAAGTCTTCAAAGTGAATGAATACATATTGCTTCATTAAATACATATGTGATTTATATGGTGTTTATATAAATATATATATATATTTAGAGTCCACGAACTATCAAAATAACACTTTGTAAAGAGACCTGCTTAAAAAAAAAAGGCAGCAGCTAGCTGAAGCAAGAGGACAATGTCGCAGTGGTCGCTGAGGCACCACCACTTAAGGGCACATAAAAAATACTTTATTAACATTATCTGCTGGAAGAGAGTGCTCGGAAACATTCACAAAGTACACAACTCTGGGACAAGCAGATAGATGGTAACTTTAAGTTTTGAAAATGAGGATTAAAAAATATTCTTCTTCTTTTTTAAGAAATACCAGTCCAAAAAATCATTTCTTCTTCTTCCTGGTCCAATGGTATTGGAAATGACAGCAGAGACCTGTCCGGCGTGCCCCGGCGTGCTCTCGCCATGATGGCGTGGACACTCAGAAGAGCCCTTTGGCTTTCTTCAGGTTCACCTGCTTCCAGGAGGGCAGTGCATTGTATTCATCTCGTGTCATGTCTAGTGCAAACTGTGGAATTAGAAGAAAATGCCCAGGAGATGAGTAAAAAGACTACCAGACTCCTGAATCAAATGTGCAGTTTAAGTGCTCTCCCATTTCAAGAAGCACTTACCTCAAAGTCTTCATCAGTTAGGTAAATTTCAAGTTTTAGGGGATCCACTCCCTCAGGCAGTGGCCTGGCTAAGAGATCAGCCAGCGGATAAATGGTCTTACACAGCTTGGCCAGGACATCTTCCACCAGCGTGATTTGATTAGAAACTTCTGTGTCCTAGAGAACAGACGGAACAGAGAAAACTCCATGTCTCACACCTGAATATGTTTCACCAAAATGCTTGGGAACATCTGTTGTTGAGTTGGCCCCATTTTATGGCTGCTGCATGCCCAGTGGGATGAATTACTGCCCTATTCTGCAACATCCCATAGCTGGCTGTGAACAGTGGTGATCTGTTGGATATCCATAGGCTCATTTTCAGAAGTAGATGGCTATGCCTTTCTTCCTGGTCTATCTTTGTGTGGAAGCTCCACTAAAAACTGTTAAGCTTCGTAACGACACCCAAGCCTCCAACTGACAGGTGGTGGCTGCATGTGAGGGCTACTGCCATGAATTGCACCTGGGTCTCTTGCAGGAAAGGCAAGAATTCTATTACTGACCTACAGATGTGAATACTTTCATACTTGTCCAATCTGCACCTCACCCTATCTGGCAGGGCCCACGATCTTCATTTCCTTGAGAAAGAAATAAAGACTGTGACTGGAGTGAACTGTTTAAAGTCTTTCAGTCTCCTACTTTCTAAATGTCTCCTTTTGCCTCTGCAAAGTTTAAAATAACTCATCGTCCTCATTGTTGCCTCAGAAAGTTTGTAGGCCACTGAGTAAGTAAAGTGATGTTCTAAATGTTCAGCTTATTTCATCTGAAGTCTAAATACCAGAAATATAAAAATAATGGAATTTATTCTAGCATATATAGAATATGGGTCAATTGTTGTTTACAATTGACCTTACATGAAACCATGTAGAAGTCAGCTGTGGAAATTCTGTTTTCCATACAGGACAACCAGGTGCCAATCTCAGCTAAAGCCCTTCCTGTGGAGACACCATTCACCTGTCAGTGGAAGCGCCTGTGTTGCTAAGATGCTTAAGAGACCTCAGAGGTGCTTCTAGACTAAAACAGACTGAGAAGAAAATCTTGGTAATTTGCTTCTGGAAACCAGCCCACGATTACAACAGATTGTTCCACCACTGGGCCAGGGCCGATTAGCAACTTGTTCTGTTACACGTGCGGTCAATGTATATTGAGGCTGACTGGATAGTTATTAGCAACATAGAGTATTTTAGAGCTGAACTAAGACTGTTTCTAGCCTTTGAGCTCTTAAACCATTTAATGTAGACTAGATTATGCCATTTATCCATTGAATCTAGAGTAGATTAAACCTTTAATTTATTTAAACCTATTTATGGTAATCTATTTAAACTTTGAATCTATGTAATCTAGATGAAGAATTTAATATGGAATAGATTATTCTACGTAGATTATTTTCCCATACTAAAACGAGGACCCAAAAGAAGTTGACCTCCCCTTGGGTGGGAAGGTGGGGAAATGAACGACGTGGGGTAATGCATGACTGTGTTTGAAAATATTTGAGGCAGACTGGACATATAGAGGTCTGGCTCTGGAACACCTGTTTCTGAGTCCTGGTTCTTCCACTTACTGAGACTTTAGGCAAAGCTATTCAAGATTCTGGGTCTCAATTGCTTCACTGGTAAAATGAGGATACTAATAAACAAGAGAACAAAACTAAAAAAAAACAAAAAACCACAAAACAACACAACCCAAAAACTAGTAATCAAGAGAAAAAAAATCTTTACCACTAGACCAAGAAACAATGCCATGATAGACAGAGAAAAGACTGAAATTGCCAGTGACTGCATTTAACCTGGATCCACCATCAATACTCATGGTACCAGTAGTCAAGAAATAAAAAAGCAAGCTGCATTGGGAAAATCCACTGTCAAGAGATTGCTCTCCAAAGTGCTAAAAGGCAAAGATACCAGTGGAAAGACTAAGGTGACCCTGACCCAAGCTATGGTATTTTTAAATTACTGTTCATGTATCTCAAAGCTGGACATTGTGTAAGGATGACAGACGAAGATCAATGCCTTTAAACTGTTGTGTTGGCAAAGAATACTGAATATACTCCAAAGAACAAACAAATCCTTATTGAAGGAAGTGTAACCAGGGGGCTCCTTAGAGGTAAGGATGGTAGAACTTTGTCTCACTTTGGGAATGTTGTCAAGACGGGTCAGTCCTTAGAAAAAGATACCATGCTGAGAAGAGTAGAGGATCAGAGAAGGAGAAGGTGGCCCTCCAATGAGAGAGAGACATAATGAATGTAGCAATGTGCTCGAGGTTGTCAGAGCTGGTGAGGGTGGTACGGGGAGGGGCGAGGTTCAGATATGCCATCCATAAGGTCTGTATGAGTCACAGCCAACTCAAAGGCACTTAATAACAACCGCAGAAAGGTCCTCCGTAGTTGCTGGACGGCTAACCAAAGGCAGTGCACCTCTGGAGGTCTGAAACCATCAGTGGCTCCTCATGATGGGCAGGCAGAATGGTGGGCAGTGTCCTCCCAACAAGCTTCACGACCTAGGAAACCCAACAGAGGGTCACCAGGAGTCAGGAGCAACCTGACAACAGTGAGTCGGAGTTGAGAAAGACAAATTTGAAAGGACTGTTGTATGAGCGAGAAAACTGTTTAAAAGGGATATATGATTAGGTATTATTGTCATGACAGGAGTCTAGAACAAAGGCTGCATAGTGGAATGGACCTGGGGGGAGGGATTGTATAACAAAGAATTTTTCTTTTACTTTTCAAAGAAAAGAGTGTACTGGGGTGGAGGGTATGAGCAGGGAGAAAAGTGCAACAATGACTGAATGGAAATCTAAAGCCTCTGTAAATTTTTATTAAAATGAATTTAAAAAAAAGTAAAAAACAAAAAAAGAAAGGACTGGTGTGAGACTAAATGAGAAAATAAATGCAAAGTGTTTGGTGCTGTGGTGACAGAGAGGGGGTACATTATTCAGGATGACGATTTGGGGAATGCAAAGCCAGACTGCGCTCTGGTGTAAGGCCCACACAGTCAGTTCCAGAGAGTGTAGAACCCACTGCAGAAAACACCTCAACTGTGTGAGGGAGAGCTGATTCTCATTCACGGTGAGTAAGACAGGCCAGAAGGAAGTAACCCAAGGCTATACAGACGCAGACTGCCTCGGGGACGCTGATGATTTCCAGCTGCTGGCTCTTCATTTGATCATCAGCAGCTGAGTGTTTAAACAATGCACCACCACGGTTCCATACAGAACCCACTGCTGACCACCACAAACAATCTATAGAGATTACAGAAAAGTGACAGCCAGTTATGCCCTTGGGCTCAGACTTAGTGAGGCTGTGACAATGTTTGCAAACCTTGCACTGTGCAGGCTTCCTTGAGTGAGACTTTTTCATGAACAGAACCGCGCTGCTGTGATGGTGTGAGGGATCAGGCCTGCAGGGATCCCCACAGGGATCGTGTCCCATTAGCTAAGGAGAGACGTGCGAGGGGGACCAGCAAAGACTGCGCCATCCACTGGCTCTGTTCACTGCCACATAATCACAGACTTCCTTTCTTTATTTAAAATGATTAAAGTCCTCTTTACCACGTTTTCACACAAATAAAATGAAAATGAGATACGCCCTTCCCTACCCAGCCAAAAACCACAACTCACAAAAATCAAAATTAAAAAGAAATTACATTAAAAATTAAGGGGGAGCTCTGGTGGCCTAGTGGCAAGGAGCTGCAACTACAATCCCAGAGGCGCACGGTTGGTTCGAATCCACCAGATGCTCTGCCGGGGAAGGAGGGACAATCTCCTCCTGTACCAGTCAGATCTGATTTGACGGTACACGCACACAAAAATAATAAAATAAATTAAAAGAAAATCCCTTGGCCTTGTTGCTAATAATGTTCATTCATAAATGAAGCAAGCCCATGTAGCTATCTACAGTAAGCTTCCACATGTGGTAGCAAATAGAATATTCTGGGTAATCACATATGGTAAATAAAGGTATGATAAATGCCACATGTAGAAATATCAGGTGGTCCCATAAAAGATAAGATCATGGACTGCCCAGAAAATAAACAGGTCTGTCTGGGAGTTGGTGAAACCAAGTTTCTCTTTGGAGACTAGGATTTTGAAGCTCCATCTCACATACTTTGGACAGGTGGCCAGTAGCAATGTCCTTAGAGAAGGACATCATGCTTGGAAGGGTGGAGAGACAGCGCCGGAGAGGAATGAGAGAGATTGACACAGTAACTGGGCCAATGGAGGTACATGTGTCGGAATTAGTGAGACTGGCTCAGGACAGGGCAGAGTTCAGAGCTGTTGTGCATGTGGTCGCTATGAGTTGCAAGCGACTCGATGGCACCTAACAACATTACATTATTATCAGTGACTTATACTATAATCCCTCATTTAGTTGTCGGAACAGATTAATTCATCACAGGTTTATTTTGCTTGCTCTTCACAAGGTTAATAATGTCTGACAGATGAGGAGTTTCCTGTCCCTTGTAAGGGTCCTGAGAAGCCAGTAATGTCATGTTAACAGAATGCAGAGGTCACCAGTCTCTATGTATCTTCTTCAAAGCCATTAAACTCACCATTCTTTTTACGTCTTTTAATTGAGCCATCTGTGTAGAAAATGAACAAGCAAATTGCTTTTATTTTCTATTAGATTTTTCATCTTCCTACAAGAGCTCTAGTGGCTTACTGGTAAGGAGTGCGTTTTTGTCCCAAAGTCAGGCAGTTCTAATTCATCAATTGCTCCACAAGAGAAAGATGGGCTATTTCCTCCTGTCAGATTGACTGTCTCTGAAAACCTGCTGAAGGGTCAGCTATGAGTCAATTTCTACTCTATGGTCCATAACAACAACAACAGTAAGAAGCCAAAGTTGGATTGCAGTTGATTCCAACTCACAGTATAGTGGCCCTAAAAAACACGGGATCCTAGCCTGTCATCTTCATGGGAGCTGGTCTTCTTTCAAAATGGAGTGGCTGGTGGGTTTGAACTACTTATCTATTGCTTAGCATCCCAATTCTTTCTCCCTTGGAGTGGTAGGTGGATTAGACTTGCCAGAGAGCTGCCACCTTTGGGTTAGATGTGCAAGTCCCTATGGACTTCACTGCTAGAGTGTCCAGGGAGAGAGGTGAAAATGTACTTCTAGAAACACAACCATCACAAACTGTCACTCTGAGAGTGTAGCTGGATGCTTCTCCCAAGGTAAAGCCCAGACTTGATCACACAGGTCCAGGAGGAAGGGAAAAACTCACCATTTCTGTGATTTCAGCAATGTCCTCTCTGTGTTCCCAGCTGGGAAACATATTGGTGAACGTAAGGGGTTCCAGACCAGCATGGATTAGGTATGACTTGGGCGGAGGCTTCTTGATATTTTTTCCTGTGGTTACAAAGAACACAAAGTTGAGTGGACTCTTATTTCCTTTAAAATCTTTTTGCCATAGTTTATAACTTCTGACTGGATGCATAAAGTTAGGTACGAGTTGTTGTTGTTAGAGTCACTTGTAACTCATAGCACCCCTATGTACAACATCTCTGAACCCTACTTTATGGCTCAACTGTGTGCCAATCTTATTATCTCTGACACACTTACCCCTGTGGCCACGTCACTGAATCAGTCCATCTCATCAAGAGTCTTCCTCTCTTGCACTGTAACATGGGTCACTTCTGTACAAGATTACATTTTATATATGCTGCTGTATAAAACGCCTTTTTATACTCAAACCTCAAACTCATTGCCACTGAGTGAGAACTGAATCACAGCTGACCACCCAGCAGGTTTCCAAGGCTCTAAGTGATGTAACAAGAGCTTGCCTGTTTTTCTCCAAGGGTAGAATCGACCCACCAGAGAGACACTGCCTTTGGGCTAGCAGTGCAACTCCCTATGGACTATGCCAGCAGAGCTTCTTTAACTTTATACATGTTAAAATAACAATAACTCAAATCAAGTCAGTTTCAATTCATGGCTAGACCCTGTTTGTTAGGTTATAACTGTTGCCGGATGCCATCATGTCGATTTCAACACATAGCAAAACACAGCACAGAGTTTCCTATGCTGTACTCTTTATGGAAGGAGCTCTGGTGGCTTAGTGGTAAGGAACTACGCCATTAATGCAAAGGTATGTGGTTCAAATCCACCAGTTGCTCCACAGGAGAAAGATGAGCAATCTCCTCTTATGCAATTTACTGATTGTGAAAACCCTTTGTTGGGTCAGCTCTGTGTTGGCTCCCACTCAATGGCACACAGTAACAACAACACTCTTTATGGAAACTGAGCAGTTGGTAAGTTTGAACCTGTTGGTTATTACATTAATTTTTAATCATTATAGGTTGGAATCTGCTGGTTAGAAGCTCAATGCTTAACTGTTATGATGTTATGCTTAAGTGTTTAAAAGGGATATGTGATTAGGTATTACTGTCATGACGGGAGTCAAGAATGAAGGCTGCACAGTGGAGTGGACCTTGCGGGAAGGGATTGAATAACAATGAAAGAATTTTTTCTTTTACTTTTCAAAGAGAAAAGCAAACTGGGGGGCAGGGGGTGGGCAGGGATTAAAGTGCAACAATGAATGAATGGAAATCCAAAGTCTCTGTAAATTTTCATTAAAAGAAATTTTTAAAAAATCCCCAAACAATTCTGAGTTTTCAGCGGCTGATTTTTCAGAAGTAAATCACCAGGCCTTTTTTCTAAGGTGGTTCTAGGTGGAGTCAAACCTACAAACTTTGGGCTAGCCGCCAAGAATGTTAACTAGGGCCAGGGCCACTCAATTCCTAGATCCTCTGCTGTCTGAACCTAACACAATGCTCCTGGGACCTGGGAAGAAGAAGCCTCTCCCTGTGGTTTCGGGTGGAGTCTTTCCTCCAATTTCTGCATAGCTGACTGAGCTCATTGCAAATCACCAGGGTAGAGAGCAGCAGTTTTTAAGTGTTTTTTAGCATAAACATTTGATGGGAAGTTTAATATATTATTTATCAAGGGAAAGCTTTTCAAGAGGCAAATTGCAGACATTCAGTAGCATTAAACTGTGAAACTTTAATATAATTCAGATAAGAAATGAATGACGGGTAGCTTCATTTTGTTAAAACGACATTTTAGCTGGACAGTTGAGCTAAAAACTGGCAATTTATTATTCTATCTTAGAGGCAATACGAAAAATAATGCTGATGTTGTTCTTTATTGTCCCTGAGTTGGAATTGACTCATGGCTGTCCTTCCAGTTGGTTTTCAGAGATTGTAATTTGCTCAGGAGGAGAATGTCCATCTTTCCTTCCTTGGAGCGGCTGGTGGATTCAAACTGCCTACCTTTTGGTTGGAGGCACAACTCCTTATCCACTAGACCACCAAAGTTCCCTACTAAAATTAGTAATAAACAATACAAAGGTTTACACTGGCTTTTTAGCTAGTTCTGGGAGATCCTCTTTTTCCTGAATGAAGACAATGCTCTCTGTGGAACCCCCCCTGTCCCCCTGCATTATTAATCCTGAGGGTAAAAGGGTTCTAATATGTTCAGGGCATGCTACCCTACAGCCTTTGACATGGAGGGTAACAAGGGAGACAGCCTCATAATAGAAAAGCGAAAAGCTAATTCTCATTCATTCTGGCAGCCAAGAATTCACTAATCTCAAAATTAATAAACCTCTCAAAATGAGTGAATGGGGAAAAATTTGTTTCCTCACTGTCTGCCAGGCATTATTAATGCTGACTGATGCACTCAGGAATGAAAAAGGCTGAGGAAAGAAATGGCCTGGGATTTGGACCAAGCCTTCAGGAAACCAAGTTGGTGCTTCAGCTTCTAGGTGGGGGCCTGGCACACAGAGTATGCTTGAGACTGGCCTGGAGGGGTACTGGCTCCAAGCTCTCCCCCTAACCCACTTCCTGCTGCCTTGATTGTGTAGGGTCCTGGCTCTCCACTCGTCCCCATTCTGTTTCTCATCTACACACAGGGTCCAGTCTCGCCTGGCTGCATGGACTAAGGATCCTGACTTTCCAGCTCACTCCTAGCTCAGTCCTCCTGGAGTCTGAGAGTGCCCCCAGCCCACTTCTGGTGCACACCTGGCTCTTGGCATCTGCACCCTCCCAAGGCGCCTCACCTTTGCAGTACTGGAGCACCGTCTCCATGGCGCTCTTCCGGTCAGAGGCCCAGCGAATTCGGGCTGACCCTGTGATCTTGTTCTCAATGGGCCACCAGCCTTGCCAGAGGTACACTTCATGGTGATTGTCAACAAGGAACAGTGCTGAGAGGACAAGGGCAGAATTAGACAGTCAGCATCCTTCACGACACTTGTAGATCACACTCTCTCTTCCTTCCTACAAAGATGGCAGCAGGGGTAGTCCCCTTGGCTGTTAAATTCAAGGTTAATGGGACAAACGGAAGGCTTCCATGATACCTAAGTCCTGTGAAAATTAAGCCAGGAGAAGCCACCAGCAGAGAGAGCTATTTGATGAGAGACTCATATTTCAGTGATACTAAGATAATCAATAAAATCTTGAAAATTCACTTAGAAATCAATCGCCTGCACCTTCATTTTATTTTCTTTTGTTAAGTGTTATTGAGTATGACTCATAGCAATCCTGTGAACAACAGATCTGAGCCCTGTCCTATCCTGCGCCATTCTCACAATCTGACACACTCAAGCCCACTGCTGTAATCACTGTCAATCCATCTTGTTAACAGTCTTCCTCTCCTTCACTGTCCCTCCACCTTTCCAAGCATCATATCCCTCTCCAATGAATAACCTCCCCTCCCTACAAATTTCAGACTCATGACATAGGAAGAGGTGTGAACATATTCTGGCTTATGAATTGAATTGTGACCTCCTTGAAAGTGATGATGAAGTCCTAAGTCTGTACTTGTGTTTCCTGGTTGGAAAGATGGGTTTCCACTGTTAAGTTAATGAAGATACAAGGGAGGAGGTGTGTTCGGAACCTAACTTCCCTTTGAGTGTTGTCTTTGAAAAGAACAGTGCACGCACACATACACGTGCGCGCGCGCACACACACACACACACACACACACACACACGGAAAGATCATGTAAGCAACCTTCAAGTAAGCAAGAAATGCCAAGGAATTCTCAGGCTACTGATAATGAAGGACCTGTCCTTAGAGGGAGCTGTGCTCAACCATTTCCTAACCAACACATTTGGGAAAGACAGTAACAGATTCATTATTTCTTTTACTTATTATTGCACTAACAGCCTCATTATTTCTATCTCTTTTTTTGGTAAATAAATTAGAATAAAATTTAAATAAAAAAATAATAATGGATGATTGGAATGCAAAAGTTAGGGACAAGGAAGAAAGATCAGTAGTTTGAAAGTATGGATTTGGTGACAGATATGAGGCTGCAGATAGAATGATAGAATTTTGTATAGTCAATTGATTTTTAGATGATATGATCAGTTACTTATTTTAAATGAACATTTTGTTGAAGACCTATAATACTCTTTGATTAAAATTATGAGACCATACGTCGTTTTTAATATAAATGATGGAGAAATTATGTTTAGCTTGTAACATTCATTTAAAACTTTTTGAACAGTACAGCTACATAGCCTGAGTTACAACTCAAACACTGTGATTATACTAATGTACTCATTAATTAAGAGAACTAAAATAATTTTCATTTTCATGATTCTTAGTGTATTTAACTTGTAAAAATGTTGATTAACAAACCTAATGTGTATGTGAGTTGCGTGGGTACTTGATTAATTCTCTACAGATGATAGATACTTTTTCCTGAATTAAGAATTTCTACAACATATTTCATATTTGAAGCTTATTTTTCATGATTTCTTTTACTATAATATGTTGATGACAGCACCTGCCTTTTGGCATAAGTATAAAGATTATATGAAATAATAGAACACAACGATTTGACAGAATATCTGACAGAAATAACCTAATACGCACTCAAGTAAAACACACTTTTCAGAAAGTGTATCTTCATCAGTTACTCCTCCTGGGCCTCACCTGGCTGTGGTGCGCTATACAGATCTTCCTGCAGGAAGGGCATAGAGTTGACCACAGAGGGGTCCCGGGCGGGATACATGAATTCTGTGGCCGCAAAGTCGCCAGAAGAACTACTCAGGATGAACAGGCGGGGTGTGAAGTTAAAATTTCCAGGATCTTTAAAAGAGAACAAAGACAAAAAAGTATGCATCAAAGTAAATTCCAGATGGACTGAAGAACTAAAGAAAAATGTGAAACATACACAAAAAAATTAGTAGAGTAATTGGTAGGAGTTAGCTAAGCTTGGAGATGGAGAAGTCCTTTTTAATCATGGGAGTAAAAGAATGAGAACAGACTTATTGACTATGAGAATGTTAAATGAGTTAATCGATAGATGCTATTTAACACTGCCTGACTCATTGTGACTGCTTAATGTGTTAGCTTTTCTTCTTATGTCAATGTGAAGTTCACACTAATGAATTGTACTGTGGTGGTGCAATGGTTCAGTGCTTGGCGACTAACAAAGAGGTTGCACTTCAAAACCTACCAGCTACTACATGAGAGAAAAAGGCTTGGCGGTCTGCTCCTGTAACAATCACGGTCTTGGAAACCCTTGAGGGGCCATTCAATTCTGTCCTATCAGCTCCCTATGATTCTGAATCTACTTGAATGGAACCCAACAATGCTGATAACAGTGGTCATTATCTCTCTGAGCCAGGTTGATGGCTTCAATGGACCCTGTAAATCCAAAAAAAAGATTTGATTCCCTCCCCTGCTTCCTATTCCAATACCCAAGGACTACTACTTTCTTACATGGCTGTGATTAGGGCAGAAATATAACTGAGATGTCAACCAAGCTGAGTCCCTATCACCCAGGAAGGTGATATCTTTCCCTAAACTTGTGGCCTAGTGGTAAGAACCTGCTCTGCAATCCTGAAGGTATGTGGTTTGAATCCACTAGCTGCTCTGTAAGAGAAGGATGGGCATGGCAAGCTCCTTCTATGTGATTAATTGCCTCTGAAAATATTCTGGAGGGTCAGCTATGTGTTGGTTCCAACTCAAAGAAGCTTTTCAAAGGAGTCCTGGTGGCACAACAGCTAAGTGCTTAGTTACTAACTGAAAGGATGGCAGTTGAGTGGCTCTGCAGAATGACCCAGTGATCTGCTTCTATGAGAGACAGTCAAGAAAACCCTACGAGGCAGCCTGCTTCTCTCACATGGTATCTTGATGAGCCTGAATTGACTCAATGGCTTTGTGTGTGTAATAATCAAACGGCGAATGGACGCCTTGGTGCCCACATTACAGCAGCCCAGTGGAAGAAAAACAAAGATAAAAGGCTCACCAAACTAAATTCTAGAGAAATTAAAGAATTACTGTAAAATATGAAGTAAACATTCTGTTGTTAGTTATTAGGTTAGCAAGAGCCCAGTATTACAGAAGTAGATTTTTTTTGGAGGGGCCATGTTATCAGGAGGGAACCAGTGTCATGGAAAAAGAAGTAGATGGCCAGCAAGAGAGGAAGAGCAAAATAAAATAAAAAAGAGGAAGAGCTTCATCAAGCTGGGCTGATACAGTGACTGCAACAACGTGCTTAATCACAACAGGACTGTGAGGATGGCAAAAGATTGGGCAAAGTTTCATTCTCCTGTAGTCAGGGGCATCTGATGGTACCTAACAACAATAACAATTTGAAAGAAATAACCCTAAGAGAAAGAATATTTACTTATCTTGGGAGTGGGGAAAGACTTACATTGTTGCTGTTGTTGTTAGGTGTTACTGTGTCGAGTATGACTCACAGTGACCCTATGAACAGCCATTCTGAACCCTGCCCTATTCTGTGCCATCCTTACGATCTCTGACACTCTAGCACCCATTGCTGCTGTCTTTGTGAAAGCCATCTCATTGGGGTCTTCCTCTCCTTCACGACCCTCCATCTCCAAGCATGATGACTCTTTCCAAAGCAGCAAAGCAGGCTGCGGGGGCAGCTAGTGCTAGCCTCTCTGCACGTGCATCCTCCAGTGACCGCTTTACTCTCTATCTGCTCAGGGGCCCCTCCAGTGACTGGATTTTCCTCCCTCCCTCCTTCCCTTCATTATTCAGGAAGCTCTTGTGCTGTACGTCATAGGGAGTTGGGCTGCTAATGCAAAGGTCATGCATCTCTGATGGTTCAACTCCTCCAGCAGCTACGAGGAAGAAAGATGCCTTGGGATCTACAGCCTAGGAAACCCACCGGAAGCTGTGATGGGTCAGTTACAACAGCAGCCTTGAATTTTCTTCATTATTCAATTTCTCAAACAAGTCAGTAACCTTCTTCCCTTTTTACCTCCTCACTGGTCACCATGACCTCTTTTGGTCTAACCCGTCATTCATTCACTATGGCTTCTACAGAATTAATAATGTGCTTAATAAGGATGCATTAGATAAATTAGTAGTTGAATATTTAAAAAGATGAAGGGATGTGAGGTCCTGTTACCTTGAAGCATACAGTCATAGGCTTTTCTATCTCTCCTTCCTAAAGCGTCCCAGAATCCTAGTGGCTCCGAGCCTTCCTCACATTCGTGTATTGTCACTTTGCTGCTACTGTGGAGTCCTGCTTCCAGGGGGCACCTGCAGGAAAGAAACTCCAGTACTTTATAAGCCATGCAAATGTCACCATAGCACAATATCCTTTAAGATGCAATCAGTGTATTATCCCTTTCCTTCACTTTCTGATGGAATGAGTGGAAAATGCTGTACAGTTTATGAGTTCAGGGGTAACTAGAATTGCTCTTATGGAGGAACGTATGGTTCTATGGAATGAAAGCAGCATGAATTTTCGTTTATCTCAGTCCATATCTACTGTTCCTTGTCCTCTCCTGCTGGGATATAAGTTTCCTAAGGGCACGGATGTGGCTGTTTGCTCATCATCTCCAGCGTCTATAACTGTGACACACAACGTGTGCTCAATAAACATTTGGTGAAGGAATAAATGAATGAATATATGACTGATTACCTCTTTGCTACTTCCTCTGTGCTCCCTGTGAAAAATCCCTCATCTCGTGGAGCCCCCTTCATCATCCCTTCCAAATGACAAAGGAGCTGTGAAGTATGCTGTGCTCATGAGCTAAATATCAGAGGTTCAAATCCACCCACCACCCCTTGGGAGAAAGATGAGCAAGCAGCCTCCTCCCATTAAGATGTATAGTCTTGGACACTCGATGAAGGGTTAACATGAGTTGGAATCTATTCTATGGCATAGGGTTCCCCTGAGTATCAAACTATCTCCCCCACATTCCACCACAAATAATGCTGTTTGAACATGAAACAGTTTGCTTCAAATGTACCTGCCTGGTGGAAGGGCAGCTTTCCCTGCTCCTTTCAGTCCTGCCCGTGAGTGCTGGGCTTAACCGTGCCACACTGCACTGTTCTGCCTGCTGGAGAATGGTTTCCACCAAATCTTACTTTAGTGGAGCACTGTGCTCTTGACAAATCATACACTTTTAGTGTACAGGTGTCACCAAAGTCCTTCCAGATCTCAGTATGAAAAAAAGGATAAACATTTTCTGAATAACTGGCTGACACCAGGATTGCTCTGATGGCATCTGTCCCCATCCTGCACAGCAGTGAAGAGCCATGTCTGCAGTGCACGTGTAGGGAGGTGCTGAGATTACAGTGTGTCTCTGGAATACTACGCTTTACCTAGGCTTCATACTTCTCCTGACTTGTTTTATTTTCCCTTTAAGTTATTCACTCACTGTCATAGCACACTTAGCTTTTATCTCCATAGAGTCCCAAGCCATGGGGCTGACGTCCCCACCATCTGGTGAGCTGTGGCCAGAACTGTCCCGGAGATTACTGTGGTCCACCTTTCGAACTGGTGGTTTCATAAACTCGTTTTCAACTATATGGTTTTTTTGCCATTCTACTCATCTGACAAAGCTCTGAATCCTTAAAAGATAATTGAAGCTTGCCTTATTGAATATGGTGGCTCGGGTGGTGTGGTCTCTATTGCCTTGCTCACCCAAAGGCTGAGCCTATCTGGCAGTTCAAATCCACCAGCAGCTCTAAGGAAGAAAGATGGGCAATCTCTTCCTGTGCAGAAACTGACAGGAGAGTCAGCTACCAGTCAGTTCAACTCGATAGCAATGTGGATTTTGCCATATTGAATATATATATTAAAGAATATGAGGCTTATAATTCAAAAGAGGCATTGTGTCTGTAAAGAAAGAGGAGATAAGAGAAAGTACTTGTTGAGGTCATTTTGCTGCCTTCCATGCTGCCTCTTATTGTTTTTTCTGTGAGCAGATACATCTTCAAAAAGCCCTGCTTTTGGGGAGTTTGGCAGATACACATGCTTCCTTTCACAGGACACATCAAAGGTCTGAGGCCTCTGACGGTATTTGTTGAAGTCAGCTTAAGTATACACAGGGCTTTCACTGGGGACTTGGAAGTCCTGTCAGTTAAAACCTGTTTGAGTTTTGCAAAGCACAATGTTTAATTTCAAACAGCATTTCTGGGAGTGGTGAGTGGAAGTGAATGAAGGCATAATAAATGAAGCTCAAATGGGGTTTCCAGGGACCGTTCACTGGGAAGGCCCTGTGTCAGGAGAGCTGACGACAGATATACAATACTCACTGTTCCTTTATTTTATTTGCTGCAGTTCTTCCCACCTCCTTTGTGTGGGCTTGTGCTTTGCATCCATGCCACAGGTAAATGAGGGCTTTATTTACATTGAGAACGACCATAGACGTCCTGGATCTCAGGCTACTGCAGTGACACGCAACTTCTAGCAAATTTCCTTCAATGGGCACTTCTCCTCGCACACAGTACAGCCTCCATTCACCTGCAGGGGGCGCGAGCGCACAGAGTTAGGATGACCCGCATCCATAGGGAAGGTTGCCCTTCTAGATCTCAGCTGTCACCTGCCACCAAATGTCATGCTCCCTGAATGCAGAGCCGCAACAGGCTGTGCCACACACAACGCCGCGCTGAGCACAGACAGCGCCCTGCCTAATCGGCTTTCCAGAAGGCAAATCCTTTCGAAACTAGGAGCAGGTTGCCAAAAGTGCAGGAAAATGATTTTTTCACAAAATGGATGAAATACTTTGTTAAGCGATGTAACAGGCTCTAAGTGAGGCTGGTATAAAAGAGGCTCTAAAACTAAGATATATTGTTAGTTGGAACCTGGTCTATGAGAATCCTATGCTTTATAATAGAAAATCCACTGATTTAAAAAATTTCCCCTAAAAAAGAATAGGCAGAGCCATTCAGTTAAAGATAATCTTCCAGCGTCATTTGTGCAAAATTAGATCTCAAAGCCTGCTCCGCTGGGACTGCGCACTCCCCATAAAGCTGATTTACAAGGCCGACATTAGGTGGCTTTCAGGGAAAGCCACAGTATATGAAGAGAGACTCATTAGAAGGCTCTTGCCTATAAAAATACCTTCCAGGAATGGGGGGGAGGTGGGATCTATTTCCAACAGTAAAAGTGATTTATTTACTTTGCGTATTTTCTTCTTCTTCTTCCCGGCGGCCTGAGTGCACCACCATTCCTCCCTGAAAGCACTGCAGGAAGCAGGGGGGCTCCTTCCCCTGAAGGACCTGGACCTGGACATGGAAATGCGTTGGGGAAATGAGCATTCCTTGGGTTTTCAATACATGCCTATCAAAGCAAAACTGGAAAATATTGAGAAGTACAAGCAAACACCAAAGAGAATCCCACCATGCTCATCTTACAACTGATATGTCCTTGGGTACAGTAGTCTCCCATTCAGGCTATTTTTAAATGAATATTTTTTTTTCCTAAAACAAAATTAAGATTGCTGTGTTATGTTCCTTTATGCCCAGGCTGTCTTTGTTTATGTTCCAATTTTGTTATTTCAGTGGTATCCTATTGTACAGATCCGGTAGTGCTGCTGTCAAGTTTCAGGTGTACCCTAAATGATATTAGCGTTGACTCAATACACTCTCACTTGACAGGAACATTTCTCTTAAAAGGGAAACTGTTTATTCATGCAAATTGGCATCTAACATATCTATGCTTTTCTGTCATGCTTGCTTAATCTATTTTTTATATCCTAAAAGGGACTGATTGAAGGTGTACCATACAGTAATCCTGCCTCATCAATAAAAGAGGATCTCATACTCAAACGGAAACATAGCCATAGGCACAGAGGTTAGACTTTACAACGTATATTTTGGAAAGGCAAAATTCAATCCATAACAGGTGGGGAGCACTTGTCACCTGGAGTTAATCTATCCATCTCAGATCTTATTTTTCACAATCAAGTGGCATTTTGAGTTAGTGTTTTAAATACCTACAGTGATTTCCCATCTGTTGGACTGATGATTGTGGCTCAAATGTGAAAGCTGACACTGAATACACGATTAAATATATTCATTCATGTTCTTCCAATCAGATAAGATAGGCTTTATCAGAAGTAAAAAAGTATTTATCAGAAATAAAAAATAAATAAAAGGGCAGTAAAAATTACTCATAATTAGAAATAAAAATGTATTTGTTGCTCTTTTAAAAATACTATCTGTGGTAAAAAAAATAAGCATTTATTCATAAATACAACTCAACAACCAACACATTGTTGACAAGTAGGAACCTACTCATAGCTGACCTTTCACTGGGTTTTCCAGGCTGTAAACCACATGGGAGGAGACTGACCATCTTTCTCCCAAAGTGGATTCAATCCAAGCACCTTTGGGTTGGCAGCACAATTCTCTACACACTAGGCTAGTTCTTATGCTCTGGAGGTAAGAAGCTGCAATGCAATCCCAAAGGCATATGGTTCAAATCCAACAGGTATTCCATGGAAGAAAGCTGGACAATCCCCCCGTGTGATTAACTTCCTCTGATAACCCATTGGAGGGTCAGCTATGAGTCAGTTCTGACTCCCACGGCATGTAATAACAGTCTCAATTTATGATGAAGTTCAGGTCTGATGACTTTGTGACAAATCAGTTCTTTTTTTTTTTTTTAGTTTTACAGCCTGCTATACAGCCGTATTTTGAGTAGTAAATCAGAATACTAAACATCTGTGAATGAACATCTGAGATTGATAACATCAGCAAATTAGAAGCTGCAACACTGTACGTTGTACATCCTACTAATGAGAAGATGAGAACCATACGGTAGCTGAGAGTGGCTCGTCATATGTTACAAATTGAAGACTACCTGTATTTTTTAGGGAAAGAGAGGCTGAGTCTTGAACTCTGGAAGGCTTCTTGGGAATAATTTGTTTTTGGAGAAAATTTCCCTTTGCTCTCTTTGTTCAATGCTATTGTTAACCGTTCACTCTAGATAACAAAAATATGGCATCCCAAAACTCCAGGGTCAAATGTTAATTACTGGTACTAACCAGAGGTATAGATTATCAAATGTTAGGAAGAAATGCTTACAAAACCTGGGATTTGGACAGCCATGCCTACCATCAGTATGTAGGCACTGGGGTAAAAAGACCAACACAAGTATATTCCCTTTCATGCTTTTAGGGGAATACAGGTAATACATAAGTGAAATGATATCACCTTGGGCAGTGCTAAGAAAAGACAAAACACAGTAAAGTGACAGAGAATGAAAGGAGGATGGGGAGTAATTTGGATAGGATAGAGAGGCAGCATTTGAACAGAAGCTGAGAGTTTCTTGTGGATCCAGACTGGGAAAACAGGATGTGCGAAGGCCCTGAGGTGGGAGAAAAGAAGTTTGTCTGAGGAGCAGTAAGAGGCTGGAGAGGTTGGTGAGGCAAGGCATGGGACTGTAGAGATGTGCAATCGTCCTGGTAGAATATTAGGGGATAGTTTAGACTGTTTCCAAGTGTGGCAAAGACATATGTTCTAAAAAAATCAACCTGGGCTGCTGTAAGGAAGGGTGGTTGGTGGAACATTCCATAGTAAGGTGCACTCCTAACCCAAAGGTTGTACCTCTTTGGTGGTTCGAATCCACTAATAGCTACTCGGGAGAAAGATGGACAATCTCCTCCTGTGCAATTTACACCCTTGGAAACCCAGTGGACAGTCAGCTATGAGTTGGAACCGATTTGAAAGCAGTGAGTTTGAGCTTGAGTTCTGCTGTAAGGAATGCTTAGACCAGATCGACTGGTGTCAAGTAGATTCTGACTCACAGGGAGTCCACAGGGCAGCATGAAACTGCTCCACATGGTCTATGGAGCAGTGGGGGTTTGAACCACTTATCTTCCATTTAGCAGGTGAAAACTTAACCCCTCCACCACCAGGGTTCCTTGCAAACAATACAGACAGTTACAATACTAATTTTTTACATGGATCTCTTGATATTTCCTTAGGACTGACTTGTGTTAGTTAAAATAGCTAAAGGAAATTCATAGGTATTTTAAGGTTTTTGCACCCAAACTGCTTTCGAGAATGGCTATTGCCCCTTCTCTTTTGTCCTGATGAAGCAGCTTTTCCTGGGGTCTTACCTGGGCTCCCCTTTCCTCATCCAGCTCCACAGTCATCAGCGCTGACGTCCCCTTCTCGCTCACGGTGGAGTGCCGGCCTTGCCAGAAGAAGTAGACACACTTCTCTTTGCCAGCCACCCTCACCGGATGCTCCCCTTTCTGCCGACTTCCCACTGCAAACAGACCCAAGAGCAGAGCATGAGGCCAGCACGTGATAAACTGGAGGACAAGCAACACGAATGCTCACATCTTCCAAGTCTGAGAGGCACTGTGGGACTTGGGTCAGATGAGAAATCCTTCACAGCAGCGGGAATTTAAATCATCCCTTGGAAAGAGAAAATCCTTGTCTCTTTGAGCTAATGGATTAAGATCTTCCAAACTGGACGAACAGAATCTGAAGGGCCCTCTGGATCTCCTGAGAATAACACCCGTCATCCTTGAAGGAAGTCTGTAGCCCTCTCCCAGTATGTGACAGAGAAAAATGGCGATAAGCAGGACCAAGGGCTCACAAAGATCCACACTCTATCTCCTCCCCAGAAGATTAGCTGCTACCAGCTGAGGGAGACTGATAACAATAGTGGGAGCAGCATCAATCACAAAGGAAAACACTTGAGACTGTTAAAGCGATTCCAGTAAGAAGTTCCCAAGTCCTGTCAGAAAACGGATGCACTGCTGACATAACACGTTCAAAAAAAGAATCTAGGATTTAACTACTATCTGTTGCCAGGCCTGTAGCCTGGATGATTAAGTGCTTATTATCCTCCCTGCCTGGCACCTTGTAGGCGCTCCATAAACATTAGCCGAATGCATAAAGTAAATTCAACCGCTGGCTCTGAAGACTAGTCATGGGAAGTTAATTGGCCAAACTGTGATTTTAAACAGCACTTCAGACCTTAAAATGCGCAACTGTAGGAAAAGATTTAATTCCGGATTTTTTGCCTTCACTTACTCAACATTTACTGAGCCCCTATTCTGTTCTATTATGATTGGACTACAATGAACAAGACAGACGTGGCTGCTGCTCCAGTCTCACAAGAGGAGACAAACAACAAGCAAACACATGAACGAGGTATTTTCTGTTTGTGGTGGCTGCTCAGAAGCACGTGACTCATGTGCGGTGGGGAGGGGCGGCAATGGCCTTTCTGAGGAAGAGGGTATATTTTGAACTGAGACCTGAATGACAATAAATTGAGGGTAGAACCTTCTAGACAGAGAGTTGAGAAACCTAATTCTCAATTCAGTGCTTGGATGGCTCCAGAAAGCGAGAGTGAGCAAATGGGGGATGCAGGTGGGCATGACATCCACACATACTAAAAAAATCCCTAGATTATAGGGCTCCAGGCTAACTCAATTTTTCTCAATCCTAATCTTCTTTACAAAATGACAGTCATATGGAAGTGTGAAGGGAAAAATAAGAAAACTCATTTAAGTTCTTAAGGGGTTAGATTATTCATTGGTCCTCTAATCAGTAAAAGTACTACATAAAAATAGGGGTGAGGGAAATTGGAAGATTCTGTTCTCCAAAACAGAATGTATTCAAATTTTGCAAATAAACTAGTATTTTAAAAAAAAGTCAACTTGGGGAGGGGGAAGGAAAGGAGAGGGGGTAAAATGTGCAACAATGAATGAATGAAAATCTAACTTTCTTGTAAAATTTTGTTAAAATCACAATTAAAATAAAAAAATATTTTTAAAAAGGTTCACAAATAAGGACAATAATTTCATAAGATACTTAGGGTAAGCACAGTCTTTAGTGACATCTACTGTGGATCTGACTAGAGCAAGTCTAAGTGGAGAAAAATGAAATAGGAACCAGCCCTTAAGGAACAGATTACAAACACCTTCAATTTGGAAGCCATTCAAATGAAAATTCTGCTAATTTAGATCTTATCTTTGATAAGCAATCTCATTTTTCGAAGGAATAAAAATCAGTAAAATTAGATTGCTGGGGGCGGGGGAAGAAATATGCTTAAAACAGTGCAGTGCAGTTTATACAAACCTTAAAACTTACTAGCACTCAAATAATATAATTGCTCTTTCATGCATTGTTGTTGCAGTGAGGAGCTCTGGTGGCCTTGCGGGTAGGGAGTTGCACTGTCAACTCAAAGGCAGGTAGTTCAAATCTACCAACTGTCCTGAAGGAAAAAGATGGGCAATCTCCCGTGTGATTTGTAGCCTCTGAAAACCGGCTGGAGGGTCAGCTATGAATTAGTTCAGACTAGCATGCAGTGAGTTCTTGTTGCGTGGGTCAGTACTTCTGTGCTAGCTATGCAGTGACTGTAAATGCTTCAGGGCTGTGCTTTCCTGCTCCCAAGGGACAGCCTGGACTCTGACTGCTTCCTGCCTGAATTTAATTCTCTGCAGCTGGACTTTCCCATAGTTGTAACTTTGCTCATAAAGATAATGCTACATCTGGCTGTGAGATGCTCATTTGGGAAGAAATACAGACAGCATTTGCCTGGGTCACGTCATTAATTCTTAGAGGCCTTCAAGTAAATATTCTATAAAAGGCCTGAGAAAATTTTTATATTTGTGTTAGTATCATTCTGTTCATTTCCTATAATTTCTCCCCAAAATTACAGAGAGGCACAAATATCACAAAATTTCAAACTGTAATGGAACATTTATAAAAACTTACAGTTCCCTTCTGTAATCAAAGACTCTGTGTATGTGGAGATAATTCCTTTAAGTCCCATGTCCTAAACCCCAAGATCAGACGCCCTTCCCTTCCCCCAACTAAATTTCCTATTAGTATTTCTGTTGCCAAGTAGCCATATAGATTATTCTGGTTTGCCCAAGGGTGTACGCCAGATGTGTCCTATCTTCATACCTTTTCAATCTATATGCAGAACAGATTATCTGGGAGGCTGGGCTCTAGGAGGAGAAATGAGGCATCAGGATTGGAGGAAGACTCATCAACAATCTGTGTTAATGCAGATGACACAACCCTGCTTGCTGAAACGGAGGAGGACCTGAAGCGCTTGCTGCAGAGGGTCAAGGACTTCAGCCTTCAACATGGATTGAAGCTCAATATCAAGAAAATATTCTCACCACTAGGCTGATTGGCACTATCATGATCATGAAGAGATTGGGATTGTAAACAGCTTTAATTTGGTTGGCTCCACAATCAACACTCTTGGCACCAGTAGTCAGGGAATGAAAAGACATATTATGTTGGGAAAGTCTGCTATCAGATACCTCTCCAGAGTACTGAAGAGCAATGATGTCAGTCTAGAGACTAAGGTGTACCTGACAGATGCCATGGTCTTTGCAATCCCTTGCTATGTGTCAGAAAGCTGGACAATGACTAGGGATGACAGAAGGAGAATTGATGCCTTTGAGCTGTGGTGTTGGAGAAGAGTATTGAATATACCATGGACTGCTAAGAGAATGAACAGGTTTGTCCTGGAGAGGGTGAAATCAGGCTACTCCTTGGAGCCAAGGATTCTCAAGCTTCATCTGCCATACTTTGGACATGTTGCAATGTGGGGCCAGTCCTTCGAGAGGGATATCATGCTTGGGAGGGTGGAAGGACAGTGCAGGAGAGGATGACCCTCGATCAGATGGATTGATTCAGTGCCTAGGGTAATGGGGGTGGGTGTGTCAGAGACAATAAGATTGGCACAGGATAGAAGAGGGTTTAGGGTGGTTGCAGGTGAATTGACAGAACATAACCACCACCACCACCACCACCACCACCACCATTATATTTCAGATAAGGGTCTTAAGTTAATTCTAGTGATTGCAAATTGCCAGTATTTTATGACATTGTTCTGGTGAACTGTCAAGTCAGAACTGACCCGTAGCTGACAGTCTTGAGGGTTTTCAGATGCAGTAAATCACACAAGAGGCAACTGCCCACTTTTCTCCTGCATGATTTTCTGAAAGCTGAGTGATAATTAAGCATAATACTAGATGCTGCTGCTGCTGAGAATGCCATTTGTGATTATTTCCTGTAGCTACCCTATGACTGTGTGGTAGCCACTTGCATTTTACATGTAGGACTAGAATATTCAGTGGGATGACAACCACGATCCTTACAACTTCAGGCATGTGGCTACTTTTAAATGAGAGGAGGGTGTTCTTAAGGCTTTTGAAAAACCAAGTTTGATGAGAAGTACCCTTGTTCTGGACAAAGGCAATTACGCACCAGGAAGTCCTGTGTGATCCCACAATAGCCTCGGAGCAGAGGCCCTGAGGGGCAGGCCCCCTTCCTACTCAGTGGTAAATGAAGCCGCCTGAGATCACTAGTTTAGTGGTGTGACCCCCACTTGGCTCTGCTGCAGGTTCAGCCAAGAGACTAGGTTTGTCCTCGTGTTCCCCACATCCATGTGAACCCACACTCACTGCCTGCCTGCAGGCAGAACTGATAGTGCTTATGAACGGGTTAGGTTCTGACAAGAAGCAGGCCTAGATTGGAGGTTTCCCAGCTCTGCTCTCTACCAGCTGTGCAACTTCATGCAGGTCATCCCATCTCACTCTTCCTTTCTTCACCTGAGAAATGAGCACAAGGAAAGAATGGGCTTCACAGAGCTGTCTGAGGCCCACACTCAGAGCCGCAGGTAGAACCCTCAGCACCGTGGATTGTGCGAGGCCTGCAGACCCACAGCCCATCTCTGCCTGACCTCTTACTGCTCCTCGGCAGCCCTTCCTGCCCGGAAGGTGGCTCTGACCCCATTCGCTGTCAGTCTGGCTTTACAGGACTCCTCCCACTGCTGTGAGAGACTCCAGCTTGCTGCACGCAGCAGGGGGCACTGTCATCATCTACTATACTTGTCTCATTGCCATTTGCACCATAAGTTTCTCTTCTGGAAAGCAGGATCTGAAAGCTTTATTTAGCCCCTAAAAAAGCTCCTACACAGATTGAGTAAATCTAAGCTGATTCAGTATTTCATAAATCTAAGCTGATTAACAGACTTTATGTTTTTAAAAAATAACTCAAGAGAGAAAACAAAGAGTTACATGTGTGCAGGACTTTGCTGGCTAGTAGCGATGCATGTTTCCAGTAGCTCCTAGGGGCACCACACCTGGAAGGTCATTGAAATCAAAAGCAAAGGCCCTATCTGTCTGTGTCAGGGTTGAGCTGCTCCCTAGGGTTTCACAGCCTTTCTTCTGCAGTCCTGGTGGGTAGGTGCAAACTGTCAACTTTTCCATTACCAACTGAGTGCCGACACTGTGTGCCACCCAGGGGCCTTCTATGGCAAAGGGGGTCTTGCAAGGTAAGAAGCTCTCTTAGAAGCTGTCTCTCAACATCCTCGAGGTGTGATACAAGCCACCCTGGATGGGCAGGGATGAGTGCTGTTGTTTCTCAGCACGTGTAAAGGACTGCACCTGATGTTTATTGCTTCTCCCTCGGTTTCACTGCCTCCACTGCAGAGAGTATATGCTGTAGTGTTTTTGTTATAAAGCACATATCCTCAAATGGGAACCATGAAGAGTTTGGACAATACATTTATTACCCCATAGCCCCGAGCACTCTCAGCCTCGGAGGAAATCACTTTTATTTTTTTCATAAATCTTTGGAGTGTGCATTTCTCCCATAAAGAGTTTCTTACCTAGCATTTTGCTTTGTCATTTGGTTTTGGTTTTAAATCACTCAGATATGCTTTCTTTAACGACTTTAATTTCAGCAGCAGACAGCTGAGGGGTAAACAGAACTGCAGGCAGATCATCTCTTTCACAGAAACCCTCTGGGGACGGGAGAGGGGTGAGAGAGAGGGCAGTACAGAAACCTCAACTCCTGAGTGTATCGCCTAAGAGAAGATATTTTATCTGGGAGAAAAACTAGACTCCTAGGAATTCTACTTTGCATCTTTCAGGCTGTAAGAATTGGTAAGCAATTTTCAAAAAGAAATGTCCAGGTGGCTGTATTGTCCCCATCCAACACAGCAACAGAAAACAGCAACAATAAAATATAACCCAGTTTTGCCTGGAGTCCATGCTAACTCTGTGTGTCCAAGTTTGCTTCATGGGAGTTTTCAGTGGCTGGTACTTTTGGAAGGAAGTCTTTCTTTTGAAACACTCTGGTCTCCTGAACACTCAGCATTTCAGTTGGTAGTTGAGTATGTTAATATTTTCACTGCCCAGGGGATTTCAGAACACAGAAGGTGCTAAATATTCTAACAGACCTGTGATTCCCAAACCCTGGGTGTGAAGAGAGGAAGGCATTCACTAACCTGCAGTGCTCACCATGTACTTCCACTTGACCACATAGGCATCTCCCTCATGGAACTGTCCGATGCTCTGTTTAGGGAGCCTGCTGTAGTCGAACTCCAGGATGTGCCAGACATCCACAGAGACAATGGCGATCTCGAAGTGCCTCCGGTCATCTCCTTCCACCAGCCCATAGCCCCGGCCCACGTTCACCCCATCCAGGATGCTGCTGGCCACCGTCTGGGGCACAGGCACCATCCGGGCCACGTCGTACGGCTTGACATCAGCCCTGGGATCATCCTACCAGGAAACAGGAGAATGTCTGTTCAGTTTCCTCTCACACTCAGTGTTGTTTCAATTGTTTAAGGGCCACTGTAAAAGCTCTGGGTTCCAATTCTGCTGCAGGGTATGTGAGTGATTGCATTGAGAAGAAAGATATAGGAGACTTGAACACCACCCTCCCACCAGTGCACCCGTATTGAACCCATTTCTGGCAGAAGTGGTGCAAATTTCAAAACTGGAAGTGAAGAATCCATCTGGAAGTCAGTTTTAGCAATAAACCCTGGGGAGGCTTTTAGCTTCAAGTCCACCACTGGTGAGATCCAAAGAAAGCTTCAAATACACGCCTTAAATAAGTTACCTTCTGCTGGCTGAGTTCCCCAGCATTCTTCTCATTTGGTTTCTTCAGTTCTGTCCAGTCAAGAAATTTTTCTTTGAACAAAATTGTCTCATTGTGCTCAGTAAGTCTTCCAAATATTGCCCAATCAGGCCGCCCTTGTCCTTTTCTGTAAGAGAATGGAGGAGTTCAAGATAAAAGTAAAAAAAAATATTAAATTATGCTCTGGTGGCCTTGTGGGTAAGGAACTGTGCTGCCAGAACAAAGGTAAGGCGGTTCGAATCCACCAGCTGCTCTGTGAGAAAAAGATGAGTAATCTCCATAGTACGATTCATAGCTTCTGAAAAATCCACAGAGGGCCAACTTTAAGTCAATTTTGAATCCATGGCAATGATCTGACTTTTGAATAAACAAAAGAAAAGGGTTGTAACACAAGGTTGGCTACTGGGGGATGGGGTTAAAAAAAATCCACTTCAAATATTTACATGGTTTATAGAATGGATAGTTTATTTTTACTTGTTTTACCAAGTAATTTATATTTTATTATTTTAGCCCAAAACCCTGTGACACCTTGTGTCCATGGAGTTTCTGTGCCTGACGTTAGTATGAACCCTATCAGGCCCAGACTTTTCTTGTATTCTAGCAAATTCTTATTAGGGGGATCCCCTAGGACTGGCATACTAACAATTCACACTGGGGTGTTCACAAAGTTTTTGGGGATTCAAGGAAGAGGAACTCCCCCTGACTTCTTAATTTCCAATCACATCACAGTGAGGTTCTCCTGGGTACCAAGATTCTCTCATGAATTACTAAAATGCACTTATTTTCATGTATCATGCAGTGAGTTTTTAAACAGGTCACTAGGCACAAGAGCAAGTACAGAACACCAAGGACAGTGCACAGCCCAACTGAAGTCTTCTCTACACTATCTCAGTATTTTAGAATCTGGAACCATGCCTGGGACACAGATGAATTTAAATAATAATAAAGGCACAGCTGGAAAAACTGCATTACATAGACATTAGGGACCTCAGGTGGCCTAGTGGGTAAGGCAGGCAGTAAAAGATGTATAACGTCTTCCTGTGTGATTTACAGCTTTTGAAAACTAGCCGGAAGGTCAGTAATAAGTGGGTTCCAACTTGATGGCATATAACAACGTCATACAGAAATGATAGCCATGAAAACCAAGTGCATATATCCCTCACCTTTCATGATTAGTCTGCTAATTGGGAAAGGAGGAAGCATCGAGCCTCAACAGCAGTGGCTTTGGTTTTATATAGTACACTGATAGTTAATTAATAAAAATATTTTTTAACACCAGTAAACTAGGAAGGAAAGTTGAAACTTCTATATTAGATTTATGGAAAATATGAAAATGTAATTGTATGTTGTGGCAGCTTTTAGAGGCGAGTGCTTTTTCAATCTTGTGTTTGACATGAAGGACTACTCTGTCTCCAGGAGCAAGGCAAGCCAGGTTTGGCCTAGCGTCTAAGGCAGGAGGGGGCTTTAAGCCCCAAGGGGAGAGGGGAAAGAAGGTGGCCATGTTCTCCCTGGTTTGCTCCGCCCAGGGTTGCTGTGACCTGGTTGCCAGAGAGAGCTTGGTGCTATGTGCACAGGTGTTGTGGCAGCTTTTGGAATCGAGTGCTTTTTTGAGCTTGTGTTTGACATGAAGGACTATTCTGCCTCCAGGAGCCAGGCAAGCCAGGCTTGGCCTAAGGTTTAAGGAATGTGGGGACGTTAAGCCCAAATGGGCCCTCGGGCCTGCGGCCCTCAAGCCACGTTCAAACTGTTTTTCTATCAAACATTCTTCTAGGGTATATAGCACTGGTATGTGCATTCCTATACAGAGGTATCTTGTGGTTGCTGTGATGCTGAACGCTGATGTGCCAAACGTGGTAATGGTTACCAATGGTGGACAGTGTTGGCTGGAGCTTCCCGACTAAAACAAGCCTGGAAGCAGGAGTGGCATCCACTTCCTAAATGGCTTGCCTCCAGAAACTGTATGTACGAATGGTGCTCAGGCCTTTCGTTCATAGGGTTGCTTATGAGTCGTCTACAACTTGGTGGCACCTAACAACAACAACAACAACAATTGTATGATAGGTAATACTTTGGTGTAAGGAACCCTGGTGGTACAGCAGTTAAGTGTTCACCTGCTACTCAAAAGGTCAACAGTTCAAGCTCAGCAGTCACTTCTTGGGAAAAAAAGAAGAAGCAATCTGTTCTGTAAAGGGACACATGGGGTGCTATACTCAGACCTAGAAGGCCACTCTGAGTTGGAGTGAACTTGATGGCAATGAGTTTATGGTGGGTACATCTATTTCAATCTATTCTATTAAAAGGCATTTCCCCCCTGGTAGTTAAAAATAGTAATACTTCCTATGTATAGAAAAATATTGCTCTTATGCTAATATTTAAATCTTGTCTATATTCTGGTGATTTGCCACATGGCTTTCAAAAGTTCTGTACAATGTAGGAAGTCATTATTTTAATATATTTTCTTTAAAAAAAAAAAGGAGCTCTGGTGGCCTAGTGGGTAGGGAAGTTATGCTGTAAACCCAAAGGTGGTGTTTCTCTGGCAGTCTGAATCCACCAGCTGTTCCACAAGAGAGAGATGAACAATCTCCTCCCATGCAATATACAGCCTCTGATGACCAACTGGAGGGTCAACTATGAGTCAGTTCTGACTGACAGCAATTAGTTTTTATTAAAAAAAAAATAATAAAGGAAGGAAAAAAGAGGCATATACATAATTAACTACAAAAAAAAAACAACAAAAACAAACCCCCCCAAAAAAAAACCCAAAAGGAAAATCCTCAGATCAAGGACTAGGGTTTTAAGGTTGGAAATGAGAAGGCAGCCTGCAGCTCTTGCCCCTTCATTCAGCTCACTGGCTGAATGCCAGACCCTGGGAAGTTTTTCAGATCAGCATGTAATTTGTTTAAACAATTGCTATTCATCTGCCATAAGAACATCTGGAATGCTGCAGGTGGGAACAATTTGTTCACTTCAAGAAATTAAGTAGAATGAAAACACCTTCCAGGAAGCGACAAGCTCCATATTAGTTTGTTACACACTAAAGAAATGTTCCTCTATGTCAATGTTCATGCTACGCTGCATACAATCATTTAGGAAAACTAACAGTGATCAAAAGCAATAGGAAATGACTACTGGGATTTGAGTTGGTGAAAGGATTCTACACGGAACTTACTGGTACTATCAACGCACCTGGGAATAAGGGGATTGCATTCCCCAGGATCCAGTGGGTTGATGTCACAGTTCTCATAGTCAAAGGTCCCATTCCACAGGTGCTTTGCCAGCTGAAATGCAATTTTCCGTTGTGCTAAGGTCACTTCTTTTCCATGCCACACGTAAACTTCACTGCCAAAGTCAAACACCAGTACCTGGAAGAATATGGCAAAAGAATGTGCTGACTTGCAGGAGGTGTGAGAGTGGAATCAGTTGCTGATAAGAGTGAGTTTAACAGGCCAAGGGACAAATCCTAATGCAATGATGAGTTCAAAACCATGAAGGTCACAAGAGCTGCGTGCCAGGCTGAGCCCGGTCAGGCCAGCCTTTGCC
The DNA here is from genome assembly GCF_000299155.1 of Elephantulus edwardii. Taxonomy (NCBI): domain Eukaryota; kingdom Metazoa; phylum Chordata; class Mammalia; order Macroscelidea; family Macroscelididae; genus Elephantulus; species Elephantulus edwardii. The sequence goes on along the minus strand of NW_006399804.1, from coordinate 17,520,821 downwards.
TCGTGGTTGATGTCGTCTCCTCACGGTTTCCTATTATGCCCAAGTTAGTGCTCTCTTCTCTGAATTTTCTAGCCATTTAGAATTTCTGATTAATGAAAAAAGGGCTCCTTCCTTACCTTCCTTCCCTCCCTTTCTTCCTTCTTTCCCTCTCTTCCTCCAATCCTTCCTCGTGTGACTGTTGATGCTATTTGCTGCATTGAGTAGCCTCTATGGGGTTGATTTTGACTTCGAGGACCCCATTAATCAAGTCTAACTGTCCCCTAGGGTTTTCTAGGCCTAAATCATCACAGCAGCAGACCACCAGGTCTTTCTTTGAGGTGCCGCTAAGTCAAACCATCAGCCTTTATGTTTGCAGCTTAACCCTTGTGCCATCAGAGCCCCTTCCTCCCTTTCTGATCCCTCATCATTCATTCATTCATAACTTTTACTGAGCACTACTATACACAGGCTAGTTCATAAAGGTCAGACGCTGAGGATCCAAAAGTTCTTCTCTCCTACATACAATTCTAAGGATAGAGATATATACTAAAATCCCTTCAAATAAATTTTGACTCCTGGTAGCCCTCTATCAGGTTTCCATTGCTGTAAAAAGTTAAAGGAAAAGATTGTATATTCGTTCTCCTTTGAAGCAGCTAGTAGTCTTGAACTTCTGACCTCCTGGTTAGCAGTATAGCATGCAGTGTGCTCCACCCTCAGCGTTCCTTGCTTACATGTACAGTAGGGGCTTACTCAATGCACGCAGAATGAGTAGTACATTCATGATATTATTTATTTCCACATTCTTTAGTTCCCAGCAGTCCAACTTCCACTTCACACAAAGGCCAGGTTCAATTTAACATTCTCTTTAAAATTATCCCTGATTACTTTTTTTTCTGCAGTAATATGCAGAATAATTTGCCCCTTTTAAAGGTCCATTTCATATTTAGTCTGTATTCATTGTACCACCTAGCTTTAAATTATACTCTAATAATACCCTTCCTACTTAGCTTGATTGAAGGCTCTATTATGTCTTACACTTTTTTTTTCTCAGCTCATAGAATACTTAATGGTAGTAGAAATGTATATAGTTCAGTGGCTTCACAAGAGAAAGATCCAGTGTCCTGCTCATGTAAAAATTACACAGAAAAACCCGATGGGGCAATTTATCTGTCACATGGAGTTACTAGGAATAAAAAATCCCAACAACAATAATAAATATTGATATAAAAGGAAAAAGCACTACACTGCCATAATTCATGACCATACATTATATAAACACGCATATCTCCTTCCCCAAGGACTAAAAAGTACTTTACTGAGTATGAAAAAGTCAAGAGCTAGGAATACGCAATAGGCACCTTTTGCCTAAATATAATTTTACAGCAATAGAGAAAAGCAGCTAGCCATGATCTGTGTGTCCTCTGAACAATATTCTGAGTTCTATTTAAGTATCTGAGATGGCAGTCCTGGTTTCAAACAGCAAATAAATGTCTTTCCAAAAGGTGTAAGTGTTCCACAGGCAGCGTTAATCCTGGCTAACCTTTACGGAGCACTTGCTATTTATTTTACAGGGCAGGCCCCAGGCCCTTGGCTCCGTGTGTGCTTTCTCAGTGGAGGGCAGAGTCTAACATTGTACCTCTTTCGGTTGCAGGAGAGAACACTTGGGAATTTTCCCCCAGTAGTCATCATCAGGCACAAGCTTGTCATCCATCAAACGGTAAATGCAGTTTGTTTCTATTATGGCTGTTTCATACAATTCGTCTTCTTTGGGGTCTCCAGCAGCTTTGGGTGAGAACACAAGGAGAGTAGGAACACTGAAAAGCGGCTACTTTAGAGGAATGGGCTAGAACAGAAGAGAGAATATCCATGCTCGTTGCTCTCTGTAACGCAGTAGGTTCTTACATTGGTAGCTGGTCTGGCCACCCAGGAGTTTCCAAAAGTCCTTGGCTGCATGGGTGTGTGTATTGATTCCCTCCTCGATAGTCTGGATATAAGTAGCTCTGCATCCGAGTTCCCTCTTTGTCTGAATTAAAGTTGCAAGTTCTGAGGCCTAAGGGAAGAAGGCAATCAAGTGGGTAGAAGAGCTATGGATCAGCGGCCCACGCCAAAACAGTAAGGGAAATACCCATCTCCAATGGAAACCTGGCAGCCATGGGGCTGCAGAACACTGGCTGTGGGGTGTTTTCAACCAAGTTAAGAAAAATGTAATTAAAGACTCAGGGTAAATCAGTTCTTCAGAGAAATGGTTCTCAGTCTTAAAAACTTAACAGTTCACTCATTTGTGAAATTTTTTAAAAACAACCATTCTCTGTGTCCCCCCCCACCCCCTGAGAGAATCATTCAACAGGCCAGTGGTAGAATTTCACATCGACAACAAATCAGTAATAAATAATTTTGAAGGGATATGCCAGTTCCTTTATTTAATGCTGGAGTAAAAATAAGCCCAGGATTTAAGAACTGGAAGTGTGAGTCATAATCCTCCCAGAACATCCCACTTAAGCACCCAACTAAAAGCTTGTTTGAAATCTATCCAGGGAATTAAGTACTCTCAACCTTTTCCTGCTTGAATGGAGCATTTGGAGATTGTGGAGTGTTGTAACAGTCTGACGACTGGCAGACTATTCTAATATAAAGAAATACTTAATTAAAATATTTTTAAGATACCCACCTTAGCCTTTTCTATGACATTTGCAAACTCGCCTACCCACAGGAAGCAGTAATGGGGCGATAACAGAAGGAAGCAGTCCCCACTATTGAGGGATGAAGCTCGGGGCTCAACCAGTCTGGTCTGCACATGTCTTCTCCCTGAAAATCAGGCGGAGTCAGTGTCTTCTCAAAGGAGAATTACCACCAGGAAACACCCACCACTAAATCATCCCCCTGCCAGGAACTCTTCCAATCCTTAAAAAACCTTCCAAGCCTCAAACTCATTGCTGTTGAGTCAGAACACATTCATAGCTGAGGCTCCAGTGGGTTTTCAGAGGTTTTAAGTCACAGGAGAGAAGACTGCCCATCTTTCTCCCATGCACAACTGGTGAATTCACACCACCTGCCTTTGGCCTGGCAGTCCAACTTGGCCACCGAGCCTACTAATGCTCTTGTGAATCCAGGTGATGAGGAGGGAGGTTTCAAATGGGCAACGTGATGCCTTTTCTGATTCCATTCTCATGGGAAAAGAAGCTCTGGAGGCGTACCCCGTAGGGAGTTGTGGTGCTACCCCAAAGGCAACACCTCTTAAGACAATCCTAATCTACCAGTGGTTCCACAGGAGAGTGATGGGTCGTCTCTTTCTGTGCAATGTACAGCCTCAGAAACCCCACAGAAGGTCAGTAATGAGCATGGTCTAACTCGATGGCAATGAGTGGGAGTGTGAGTTCCCACCATAATGCCATTTTCTTACTGCTACTATTCCTTCTAGCATCACGACCAGCATCTTTTCATAGAACCTGTTATGGTCACCTTTTTTCCTCCAGGACACTCAGCAATGTATTCCTTTCTCCCTTCTTCCATTTTTCTCCAGGCCCCACCTTCCCCACTCAGCCCACTTCCCACATTTAATTCATCTGTTCAGACAAGTCAGAACTGATTGGCAGGGGTGTAGGGCTTCCACAGGACCTTCCTCCTTGAGACTATTTATAAAACGATGGGAGCGTCAGCTCAGAGGGCAGCACTGCATGCAATAACCAATAAAATCTGCTCTTGTGGATCTCAACTCATAGTGACCCTGTACAACAGAGCAGGACTGCCCCATAAGGCTCCAAAGGCTGTAAATATTTACAGGAGCATCTCTCTCAAGCTGATCAGTTTGCGCTGGTAAACTTTCTGGTAGCCGTCAAATATTTAACCACTGTGCTCCTTCTGCTTTCAGTACTGGTTCCTAAGTGCCTTATTCCTCCAGATCTTTCCAGAATTACACTGGGTTTAATGCTAGCTTGTCACTAGAGAAGATTTTTCAATAATCTAAAAAAACCAGTGGTTATGCAGAAACCAAAAGTAGATGGTATCTTGCCCATCGTCCTTCTTTTGATGACGAATCTACAGGTGTGGCCTCTAGGGGGCAGCATACATCTCTCTCTTTCTCCTCAGAGACCAAAGCTTCTCTGGGTATCCTGTTGACCACAGTGAGTGAGTGAGTGAGTGAGTGAGTGAGTGAGTGAGTGAGTGAGTGAGTGAGTGATTGGAAGAAAAGGGTGCTCTGGTGGTATAGCACATAGGGAGTTACGCTGCCAACCCAAAGGCAAAACTTCTCTAGTGGTTCAAATTTACCCGTGGCTCCAGGAGAGAATGATGGGCAAGCTCCTTCTACAGCCTCAAAAATCAAATGTAGAGTCAAAACTGACTCAGTTCTGACTTGACAGCAATGAGACCAACAGAGCAGCACCTGGGGCTCCTTGGTGCATCATCTCCTGACCTCCCCACCCCCACCCCATGTTCCTCTAGGCCTGTTTATCTCTCCAGCCAGCCTGGATTCTTGTGCATCTGGTCTCAGACTCTCAGCTGTAACTACGTAGGAAGTACAAGGTTTCTGCTGATTGTGTCACGGTCTGGGGAACGAGGGGGCTGGCTGAGGCAGCAGCAGAAGCTGAGATTCTGGAGTGGGAGAGGCCTGGGCTCAAAACCAGAGTGACTGTGCACAGCACTGTTGTCTCAAGCTCATTTTCACCTCTGTGAGTCTCAGCCAGGGAGCTCTGGTGGCCGAGTGGTAAGAGGCTGCACTGCAGTTCCAAAAGTATGTGCACATCCACGAGCTGCTCTCTGAGAGAAGGATGGACAATTCCTTCCCAGGCAATTTACTGCCTTTGAAAATCTGCTGGAGGGTCAGCTATGAGTTGGTTCTGAGACGATGGCACAAAACAACAACAAGTCTCAGCAGGCCCTGATGCTTCCCATCTCAGAGACTTCTGTGATGCTTCAAGAGAGAATGTGGACGGGCTTGGCCCTCAGAAGGTTATTAAGGATATGAGGCTTCTCTTTGCAGGCAGTATGCCTCGTGATCACCCCCTCCCCCGACCAGTGTGGATGTACCCCACACAGCCCCGAGATACCTTTGATCTGTAACAGCATCAGCTTCTTGTAGGGCACTGCACTGTTGTTGGAATTCTGCTCCGTCAGGTTGACGCTCCGTAGGCTGACGCTGCTGAAGTTTTCTTTACTGGCCAAGCCTGCCAGGGTGACTTCGGAGAAGTTGGAGTTGGAGGACACTGGACAGGAGGGAAAGAAAGGAGGGAGATGGGAGATGTTTGGGCAAAATGCCAGTGTTTCCTGACACAAAACGCCAGTGCTAACTTACTCTCTCAGTCTTTCAAAGTTCATCCTGAGGGGAAGCATAACTCCAGTCTGACAAAGTTCAAAGGCTACCCAATCTTCTAAGAAGTAAATACAATATTGAAGATCATAAACTGTTTGGAGACAAGTGTCACACTTCACTGTGCAGACAAAGACTGACTGACATTAAAGGCCAACCACTTTAGCTCAAGACCTGAATACATTTGCCGTAATTCCCTTGAAAGGGGCCATAACCATTGCTAAAAGCTTTACATGTTGGAATACATTCTGAGGAAGCTTGTTAAATGCCTCTCACCAAAAGGCTCTCTGTGTAACAATACAAACTAGACACTTCAGAAGGCAGTGGCTAGCTTTAGTCTTTATTAGAGGCACAGTGATCTCCTCACATCCTTTGTTTCCAAACCTAAGAATGTAATAAGATGTTAGATTTTTAGCACACAACAATAAAATTACTCAATGATCACAAATTAACAGCCCTAGTCACCAAAAAGGGACTAGAGGAAGAGAATGTACTATTGGTGTCAATAAACCTTTATTTTATGGATTTAAAGGGAGGTTTGGTGGCCTAGAGGGTAAGAAGTTGTGCTACCAAGCCAGATACAGGTGGTCAAATTTACTAGTTACTCCAAGGGAGAAAGATGGGCAATCTCATCCTTTGCAATGCAGAACCTTCCAAAACCCTACTGCCTTTGATTCAATGGCACATAACAACGTTACAATAAGGTTTTAAAAAAATGCATAAGCAGGAGAAAAATCTATAAAATGGTTTCACCTAGGGTTAGGGTATAACAGTAAAGAGAAATAAGATTTCTTCACACTTTATAAGCAATCTTGAAATATATATTTTCTTAGTTAAGTAGACTGATGTGTAACACAATCAGTTCCCCTAGATGATGTATTTCTAAGACAAGCTTTAGGAAACAGGTTTATAAGTACTACATTGTTAGCTCAATAAGATCCAATGCACAACAGAATGGAATGCCTCCTCGCTGTGCACCACCCACACGACAAGCTGGGTGTCAATGGAATCACTGTGATTCATGGGGTTTTAATAAGTTGATTTTTAGATGTGACTATCTGGGCCTTTCATTCTAGTCTGTCTTAGTCTGGAAGCTCCTCTGAAATCAGCTCAAACATCATAGCAACACACAAACCTCCACTGGCTAACAGGTGGTGGGCACACATAAGGGATAGAGACAGGGAACTGAACGTAGGTGTTGGCATGGAAGGTGAAATTCTACCACCGAATCACCTCAGCCCTCTCTGAGCATAAGAGGAAGACAAAAACCACCAAGAACACCACCATTTCAGAACCCTGGAACCCCAAAAAGTTAGTCAGGGAGGGTCGCTCAGCCTGAAGAAGGAGCAGAGAGCTTGGATTCCACCCCCTCCACCCCATTCATTCGTGACTCTCACATCAACCCGCAGCTGCACGCAGAAGCAGGATGGGTGTCTGCATACTCACTCTTTTCTACTTTCATCCGCTTTGACTCCATAAAAGCAACATTTAGTCTCTGTTCTGTGTATTCCTGAAGAAGATCTTCTCGTGCTGCCAGCATCTTCAGAGGGTTTTTGGAAGCCTGCACGCGGCGCTTGGGTCTGACTGCACGCTTGTGCTCGGCCACTGACGAGGTTAACCTGGGGAGCAAAGGAGAGCTGAGACCCTGGTCTGCACCGCTTCTCCCTCTGGGAGTGCTGGGTTCTATTACTTCATTTCCTGGCTTCTTCATATATCTTACACAGTTTCCTCCTGCCTGCCACTCTCCCAACACAGTGTCACAGGATCTTAGAGCTAGAAGGAAGACTTGGGCCCACTGATTCCTGTCACTGGCAGAGCCCTGCCTTATATCATGCACACAGGTTCTGCTTGGAGGGGTGGTCAAATCTTCGGGGCCATTTGTATGAAAAAAAGAAACATGTATAGTACACAGTCCCTGTGTATATTCCAGCCCTTATGCTGGAAAGCACATCTTTTTTGGATGAATCCACCTCACAGAAACATGCAACTGGCTCTAGAAACAAATAATGTGGGTTCTGAAGCAGAAGATAACACAGTAGGAGAGGATCCCAGTGAAAGCACTGAGTGGAGGCAGAATAAGGAAGTCATATTTAGCGAAAGGAACAGATGAGGTGGAAATAACTCACTTGGGTGCGTAAGGGTCAAAAATAACATCAAAGTCCTCGTCCAGCTCCACGGGACTTCTTGGTGAAGTGCAGTCCATGCTGCGGTAAAATTTGGCAAAGGTTTCGTCGTCATCCAACTTCATCACCTCTTTGACAGATTTCCCGGTAACAGTGAGGACGGTTTCTTGCATCCCACCAGCTATCAACAAACAAGCGTATACACAACATATGATGTGTATGACTGTAGCAATGCCTTACAGTATTTTCAAATTGTGCCCTACCTAAGCTCCGGGTGTGGAGGGAATATGCTGAGGACACACACAGGGTGTTGTGGAGGTGTTACTGGGCCTGACTTGACTTCTCACGTAAGGTCCTCCCACCTCAATAAAGCCTCCACAGCAAAATGGTAGGAGACTGGGAGGTCTGTATACAAGCCTGTGAAGCATCCACTGCTTGACATGTTCCTCTCCTTACTGGAGCTGGGAGAGGCTCATATCATTCTAGCACAAAGGTTGGTAAGCTTTTTCTGCAAAGAGCCAGGTGGTATATATTTCAGGCTTCCAGGGGAGCCATATGGGTTCTTGTAACTCCTCACAACTCTGTTGTGGTAATGTACAAGTAGCTATTGACAATATGTTAACAAATGGATGTGTTCAAATAAAACTTTATTTACAAAATAGGTGGAGAGTTGGATTTGGCTGATGTCTGGCTTAGATCTCTGTCACATGTATATAATAACTTTTCCTGACCATTTGCCTTACTGGCCTAGTTGCTTTACCTACTCTATTATGCTTTTATAATTCAAGTCCGAAGTTGGGTTCTTTATGTTGTTGAGTATCATTGAGTGGGGACCAACGCATAGCTGACCCTGCAATGAGTTTTGAGAGGCTGGAAATCACAGGGAGGAGATTGCCCATATTTCTCCTGCAGAGCAGTTGGTGGATTTGAACTCATATGCCTTTCAGTTGGCAGAACAGTTTCTTACCACTAAGCTATTAGAGTGCCCTATCATTTAGAAGGAGTTGTTTATTCTCAAATTATTACAGCTCTCTGCCAACAGTAGGAGATCCCAGCTCCTACTATTTGACAAGTGTTAAGTACTAGACATACTATTTAGATGATAAGGAGCTACTTCTCCACATTATTCCTTCATTCTGTGTAATTACAGATATTTGTGCTGAACTCTGCACTTCAACATTTATCAACATTTTCTTTTAATAATAATTTGTGACTGTAAGAAACAATATCAGCTTTTACCTTACTGGAAGATGATATTGTATTGATGAAATTGTATAAATTTAAAGATCATTGAATCCCAAATCATGTTGACTTCGGATGTGTACAGTGACCTGCTTTCAGGCTTAAAAGCACCATTACCTGGTTTCTAATTCTGACTGCGTTATATACCAAAGGTTCTACATTTGTGAACAAATGAGTGACTAAGGGTCTCCAGTTTAGTACATTATCAACTGCACAAAGCTTGGTGAGCCAGTCAGGCTTGATTACTAACTTCCTATGTGCTCTCACAACATAGGGACTGCTTTAGAAAGATGGATCAGTGAAGCTATCAAACAAAGCAGCCAATTCAGCTGAGACAAAAACACAACCAGTATTGGGCCTTAGAGATCTCACTGGGTGAGCAGGTGTTGGCCTAAGTTCCTTGGACAAGGGTTGAAGACATGCATCAGTCAGCTGTGAGCCGAGGAACCAATGCCGGCTCCTGGCCTTTGCTTTGTACCTTTGCTGTTGAGCCTGCGGAGAAAGGTTTCCAGCCTGTCCAGCTTCAGGTCAGATTCTAATTGCATGTCTGGTCTTGCTTCGATATCTGAGCAAAATAAGAAACCACCAATGAGAGAACGCCACTAAGTATTCCTTGGCCCACAGGCCCATTGGTGTAGGAGGTCTCAGGATGACTTACCTTCCTGTGGTTTGGAGACTGGGGTGGTACCTCTTGTCTTACTGCAAATGGGAGAAGCTACTGGAGTTATGGCAGTTGGTGATGCCAACCCTGCAGAGCAAACAAAGGAGCTATTTAGCATCTCAGTCCCATCTCTGGGAATTCTCAGAACTCAGATGCAGTGCAATATCTAGCGTAGATTTTACAATTTCTAGAATCTTCACACAGACACATTTAACAGAAACCATGAATATGTGAGACACTTGTAAATATAAATGAGCTTTTATTGTTTCTGAGGACTAGTGCAGTAGTTAACATTCCAAAATGAACAATGAAGACATATTGTAAAATGAGTCTACTGACATGTCAACTGAATAGACAAATGTATAAGCAATCTGGATACACTAGAACTAATATAGTTGTGAGTGCTGAAGGCCCTTTGTGTGTGGGGTGGGCAGGGTAGCGTAAGAGAAAGCACATTTGTAGCATCTCCCAGAGGCAGTAAAGAATGGGCTGTGTCATGTTAGTTACCCAGCAAATGTTGCCTACACTCCTCCACACAGAAGTGATGGAGGGACAACGTGCTGTGGGTACCTCCTTCCGTGGGGCTGAGCAACAGTGCCAGGAATGGCAACCTTTAGACAAAAGGAACATAAGAACCTAGATTTAAACAGGTCTGTGATTGTTGGAGGTTGTTTCACAACAACTGCTGTGACTGAGAACTGGCTGTATGTTTCCATAATCATTTAAGGTCCTTTGGCAGCGTGAACAGTTTATGCTCAGCTACGAGCTGAAAGGTTGGTGGTTTAAATCTATTTGAGGGTGCAGTGGAGGATAGACTTGGCAGTCTGTATCCATGAAGATTCTAGCCAAGAGAAAGCTAGGAAGAGTCTATTATAGAACACATGGGGTCGGAAATGACTCAAATCCAGTGACCTTGGTTTTATGAAGAAGCTGGAGTGTGGGTGGGCAGTCTTTAAAGCACAATTTGGTAAGGATTATGTGAAAAGAGCTGTTCTAGCACAGAAAGGGAATCCAGGGGGAATAAGAAAATGAGTATTCTTTTCCTTAACCTAAGTAAAAGAGACTATCAAAAGGAGTGAATAGTACATTTAAAAAGACCAAAATGAGATGCTAACAGTTTTTGCCTTCATTTGTAAACAAATGTGTAATCTACGTTGCTGGAAGGTGCTGCTGGGGCATCTACGGCTCACTGTAACCTTAAGAACAACAGAGTGAAACCTTATCCTCTTTTGTGCCATCTTCACAATCCCCTAAATGTTCCACCCCATTGGTACAGTCACTGTTGTTGGGGGTCTTGTCCCTCAAAGAACAACATGAGGAAAATAAATCACTGCGATCTACAAAGAAAAATAACTGAATGAACTCTGCCCCTCCATCCCATAATCAGAGACACATGTATGATAGCACTTAAGTTTGAAGGAAAAATACGGAAATAGGGGTTGATCTGTAAATTTTAAGTAATATTTAAGAAGTACTTTTCAGTATGTGTAGGTATTTGCTTGATGACAGCAATAAAATAAAACAAAAAATCATTTCAATTACAAGCCTGCAAAGAGTTTATTGCCAGGAGAACATAAATTGTCTGGAAGAATAATAAAGATAAGTAAAATTTGGTGCCCAAGGTTTATCACACACTGGAGCAGTAAATCATTGTCTAGTGAAAGGGTTCTTAGGAGGCATCCGCACAGCTCATTAGCACAGAGGTCATTAACTCGCAGCCAACAGTGCTGACTCAAGAGGCCGACTTCTAAAGCCTCCAGCTGAATCCACCTCTACAGTTTGAGCTGTGGACATAGCTGCAGCCACACCACCCTCTGCTGCCTATTCAGGTAACAGCACCAAGAAGGAGAGAATGAGTTTCTGGCTCATTTGAGGCTATTTAGAGGGGCATACAGATTTAAATTCACAGATTTAAATTTAAATTAACTTTATAATGTTAATACAAAACAAGAAACAGTAAACCTTCTTCCTAAAAAAATTTTTTTTAAAGGAGTTCTACATCAATAACTTTTCAATCTGTGTGCAGAACAGATCATCCGAGACGCTGGGCTGTACGAAGAGGAATGTGGCATCAGGCTTGGTGGAAGAATTGTCAACAACCTGTGTTATGCAGATGACACAACCCTGCTTGCTGAAACTGAGGAGGACCTGAAGCATTTGCTGCAGAAGGTCAAGGACTGCAGTCTTCAATATGGATTGAAGCTCAATATCAAGTAAACAAAGATTCTCACCACTGGGCCAATTGGCAGCATCAGTTTACTTGGCTCCACAGTTAACACTCTTGGTAACAGCAGCCAGGAAATCAGGAGACAAAATGCATTGAGAAAGTCAGCTGTGAGGGACCTCTCAAAAGTACTTAAGTGCAACGACATCAGGCTGGAGACTAAGGTACGTCTCATCCAGGCTATAGTCTTTGCAATTACGTGCTATGCATTGGAGAGTTGGACAGTGAATAGGGAGGATAGACAGAGAATTGATGCCTTTGAATTGTGGTGCTGGAGAAGAGTGTTGAATATATCATGGACTGCTAGCAGAACAAACAGGTTTGTCCTGGAGACGGTGAAGCCAGAATGTTCCCTGGAGTCAAGGATTCTGAAGCTTCATCTGACATACTTTGGGCATGCCGCAAGGAGGGACTGGTCCTTGAAGAGGGACATCATGTTTGGGAAAGTGGAGGGACGGCGCAGGAGAGGAAGACCCTCGATGAGATGGATCAATTCTGTGAGTGGAGTGGGAGTGGAGTGGGAATGAATGTGTTTGAGACAGCGAGGTTGGCACAGGATAGAACTGTGTTTAGGGCTCTTGTACATATAGGGTCGCTATGAGTTGCAAACGACTCGATGGCACGTAACAACAACACAACATCAATAACTAGGAATTCAATAACTGAGAATAACCTGAGAACAATTTCATATATTCTTATCCAAAGGGAGGGAGCTCTGTAGAATCTGTACAGAGTTGCCCCGCTAACCAAAGACCACTTTTCTCTGGAAGTTCAAATCCACCAGCAGCTCCTTGTGAGAAATATGGGCAATTGGCCTTGGGAATCCCATGGAGGGTCTGCTATGAGTCAATTGTGACTCAACAGCAATGCATGAATATTCAAAGGCTTCATTTTAAATATTCTAGGAAAATGCCCAAATATCACAAAGCTCTTGTGGAAGAGTAAAGAATTCTTAAGTGAAATTTGTTGCTGTTGTTGTTGTTAGTTGCCATCATATTGACTACAACACAGGGACCCTATGATCAACAGATCTACACCTTGCCCTATTCTATCCTATCCTCACCATTTCCGATATACTTGAGTCCACTGTTACAGTCACTATCAACATGTAAAGTCAAATAGAGGAGGTTCAAAAGAGGAAGAAAAATGTAACACGCTTGGGGGGTGGGAGGAAGAGAGAGCCCCATGGGATGACAGAGTGAACCGCAGGATGCAATGTCTGGGAGCTGCCTATGTGTGGTGATTCAGTTGTAGCCTCATGAGATGCACAGCCTCCAAGGCTTACTCTATTCTGAAGGGGGCTTATTCTATTCTGCAGTAAGTGCACCTTGGAAGCCCTATCTCTGCAAATTAGAATGCTTGTGGTTCAAGGTAAACACATAAGCCAATATCAGACAAAAAGGGGATCGTTTCTTCAACTGATTGTAAGCTAGTGTGCAAGAACATTCTTTCCTGAACATGCCATGTGTTGTTAGGTACTTTTGAGCTGGCTCCAGACTCACGGGTGATCCCATGCACAATACGACAAAGTCTTGCCCAGTCCTGCACCAATATCACAATCAGTTGAGTGTGGACTCCTATGATCCAAAGGGTTTGAAATGACTGCTTAAAAAAAAAAAAAAGTAGCTTGCCAGACCTTTCTTTCTTGTCTGTCTTAATCTGAAAGCTTCTGAAACCTGTTCAGTATCATAATATTATGCAAATCTCCATTGACAAATAGGTGCATGGGGGGGGGGTAAATGGAACCCAGGCCTCTCACACAGAAAGAAAGCATTCTGCCCTGAACTGGCATGCTATGTTGTTCTTAAGTGCTGCTGAGTTGAGTATGACTCATAGTGACCCTTTGAACAGCCATTCTGACCCTTACCGTATCCTGTGCTATCCTCATCACATTTAAAACACTAGAGCCCACTGATGAAGTCAAAGGGTCAATCCATCTCATTGGGCCTCTTTCTCTCCTTCACTGACCCTCCATCCTTCCAAGCATAATATCCTTTTCCAAGGAATAGCCTCACCTAGCTACATGTCCAAAGTATGAAAAATGATGCTTGCTCATCCTTGCCTCCAAGCAACATTCTGGCCTCCATTCTTTCCAGGACACATCTGTTTGGGTTTTTCTTTTTCTTTTTTTTTTTGCAGCCCATGGGATATTCATTACTCTTCTCCAGCACCACAACTCAAAGGCATCAAGTCTTCTTCTGTCATCCTTAGTCATTGTCCAGTTCTCTTATGCACAGCAAGGGATTGAGAAGACCATGGCATGAATCAGGCACACCTTAGTCTTCAAATTGACATTATTGCTATTCCATATTTTGGAAAGGTCCTTAACTGCACACTTGCCAAATGTAATACATCTGATTTCCTGACTGCTGGTACCAATAAAATCATTGACAACTTCAATCTTATTTCTATCTACTGGAATGTTGACTCTTGGGCCTGTGGTGAGGGTTTCTGTCTTCTTGGTGTTGACATGTAATCCACTGAAGGCTCTAGTCTTTGATCTTCTGCAACAGATGTTTCATATCCTCTTCATTTTCCGCAAGCAAAATTGTGTCATTAGCAATAATGGAGGTTGTTGATGAGTTTTCCTTCAACCGCGATGCCACACTCCTCTTCATAGAGTCTAGCTTCGTGAATGATCTGCTCAGCATACAGACTGAATAGGTACGGAAAAAGGACACAACCCTGTGCTCTAAGTTTACCCCATGAGGGATATAGCAACTACTCTCACTTCATTCTCCAAATCTTCATAAAATCCATTCACCCCAGCCCTGGCCAGATGATAGACTCCTCTAACTTCCTGTTTCAGACATTTAAAGGGAACACTAGTGGCCTGGTGGGTAAGGAGTTGTGCTGCCAACACAAAGGCGGACAGTTGGAATCTACCAGATGGCTCTGAGGGAGAAATCTGGAAAGTCTCCTCCTGTGTAATTTAAAGCCTCTGAAAACTTGCTAGAGGGTCAACCACCAGTTGGTTTTTGGCAGTAACGAGTGAGTGTGAGTGGGAAATGTAAAGTGGCTGTTCTACTTCTGATATCACTGCGGACAGACACAACAGTATTTTGGAGTATGCGCTCACTTATAAATTGTTTATTTGTTTTAGGTAGGAAAGGAAAACAGAAATCAAAGTACGACAAAGTCATGAGGAGATAACTGTTCGAGGAACTGGGTGACTTGCAATCTTAATCTGACTGCAAATTAGAGGACTAAATTGTTAATCTGTGTTCTCCTGAACCTATCCTGTTTTTTTAAATGGAGATGAGATTCCGTGTTAAAGCAATTTGACATGAATACTCAGTTCTTGGACAGAAGAAGAAAGCAGTCAAATGCTAGCTTATTCACTGAGTGGACACAGGCTTCTGCTACTTTTTTTGACAAAACCAAGATTAGGTGAGAATATTTGTTGTTGTTGTTATGTGACATCAAGTCGCCTGGGACTCACAGACTCATGTGACTCTAGCACAACAGCCCTAACCCCTGCTCTATCCTGTGCCAGTCTCACTGTCTCTAACACACTTACCCCCAGAGGAGTTAGAAAGTCTTCCTCCACTAAGATTTAACTTTACAAAAATTTAGGGGCTGTCCCTTTTCTTCTCTTGTGCATATGTTTTATTATACATCTGACAATAAAATAGTCATGATTTCTAAGTGAAAGGATCACTTTCAAAGGTTTTGAAAGAAAGGAAAGACAAGCCTACACAGTTAAAACGTAAATTAGGGCGAAGTAATGTAATCATTTCATCATCAATTTAGAAATTTGGCTTTTGAAATAGCAGCTTAGAAAATTAATTATTTGTGCATACAAATCAGAAAAAAAAATAAACACACTTGCTGTTGAGTCAGTGTGGGCTCAAGGAGCCCCACTGAGTGTTAGACTAGAACTCTGTTCCACCAGTGGCTTATGTTTTAGGTGTAGACAGCCAGGACGTCCTTCCAATGCACATCTGGATAAACACAAACCTCCACCCTTTCAGTTGGTAGCCAAGCTTCTGTTGGCCCTGATGAAGCCACTCTATAGGTGACAATAACACAAAACTCACTTCCACAGAGTCTGAATCAGTTCATACTTTACCTTCCAGCCAATTTTCTGGGGCTAGAAATGGCACAAGAGGGCATTATTCACCCTTGTCCTGAAGAGCTGTTAGTGGACCAGAACGAACAGAGATGCACAGTCTCTGGGTTAGAGTGCAAGTCCCTGTGGCCCACCGCCACCACAGCGCCCTTCTAGGCAACAAAAGGACCTCAGACTTTACATACTTCCTATATGATAGAAAATAAAAGCCATTTCTATCCCCATGGGATTGCAAATCTCCCAGACTTTACTAACCATGTAAAGTGCCTGTCTTATAAACATTTAGATAAAAGTTTCAAATTAGTAAATCCCAAGAATTCAGCCACAGAAAATAACTGTCTACAAAGAAATCCCTCATCTCTGGAACTGGATGCATCTTTTAGACAGTTATTTAAAGTGTCTGGAAACCAGGCTTTGTCAGAAATCTTACATGATGCCAAGAGAGCTGAGTATTATTATAAAGAGGCGAGGAGACCCAAAGCTACTTTACACAGAAAAGCTCACTTGAGAGACCTTGTTGCCAAATCACAAGAATATGGAAATCATTTACTAGTAACTCTGAGAAGAAACTGGGATTTGCTAGCAGATTTACAACTGATTTAGAAATCTGTGCTCAATTTCCAAATGGGTACATTTTGAAACAGGCATCAAAGAAATTCTTCTCAGATTGAAAATGGCATTATTTATAAAGAAAGGGTTTCTAGTAGGGGTAGCTCATGAAACTGTGGTAAGATTAAACTAAAGATAGTTATGACTTTTATATATTAAAAACCAAAAGGACAAGAAGTTGCTTCTGTGGTTTGGCACTTCACACAAAGTATATTTGCCAAACCAAGAGCCAATATCATTCTCAATGGAGAAAGGCTAAAAACATTTTCCTTGCGAATAGGGACCAGACAAGGAAGTCCATTAGTCACTACTTCTATTCAATATTGTAGTAGAAGTGCTTGCTAGGGAAATATGACAAGAGAAGGAAATAAAATGCATCCAGATCAGCAAAGAAATGGTTAAAATGTCACTATGTATGTGGATGATATGATAGTGTACATAGAAAATCCCAAAGAATCAACAAAAAAACTACTAGAGCTAGCAGGGCAATTTAATAGAGTGGAAGGATAGAAGATCAGTATCCAATTATTAGTGGGATTCCTGTACAGTAACAAAGAGAACACAGAGAAGGAAACAAAGAAAGCAATATCATTTACAATAGCCAACCACAAATTGAGATAATTGGGAGTAAACCTATCTAGAGATACAAAAGACCTATACAAAGAAAACTACAAAATATTTCTGCAAGACACAATAAAAGACCTAAAGAAATGGAAAATGTGCCTTTTCATGGATAGAAAGACCCAATATTGTGAAAATGATAATCCTACCAAAAGCAATCTACATATTCAATGCAATCCCAATACAAATACCAAATTTAGTTTTCGAAGAGATTGAAAAGCAAATTGTCAAGTTTATTTGGAGAGGAAAGAGATCCTGAATAAGCAAAACATTTCTAAGAAACAAAAATGAAGTGGGAGGTAAAGCACTCCCTGACCTAAAAACCTACTACACAGTGGTAGTAACCAAAACAGCCTGGTACTGGTACAATGACAGGCACACAGAGCAGTGGAAGAGAAGTGAGAACCCAGAAATATACTCAGCTATCTATGGTCAACTGATATTTGACAAGGAAATAAAGCCCATCAACCTCTTCAAATGATAACCTCTACAACAAATGGTGCTGGCAAAACTAGACTGCTACCCGCAGAAAGCTGAAACAGGATCCAAATCTCACACCATACACAAAAATCACCTCAAGGTGGATAAGAGACTTCAGAGTAAAGCCCAAAACCATAAAGTTTATAAGAGAAAAACTGGGATCAAGCTTAGAAGCTCTAGTCTATGGTATAAAGAGACTACCAAATATAGCCAGAAATGTACAATCTGAAGAAGATAAAATTGATGAATGGGGCATTCTAAAGATTAAATCCCTGTGTACATCAGAAACTTTTCCCAACAAAGTGAGAAGAAAGTCTACTGACTGGGAACAAATATTTGGCAATACCATCTCAGACAAGAATCTCTTAACAAAAGTTTCTAGAATACTCCTGGACCTCCACAAGAAAAAGTCTAACTCAATAACAAAATGGGCAAAACACATGGAAAGAGTTTTCAAAGAGGAAAATATCAAATGGCCAACAGATATATGAAGAAATGCTGCAAATCACTGGCAGATGCAAATCAAAACCACAATGAGATACCATCTCACTCCAGTAGCAGTGGCAAAGTTTTAAAGGATAGCAAGTAATACATGCTGGAGAGGATTTGATGAAATAGGACCTCTTTTACATTGTTGGTGGGATTGTACAATGGTACCTCCACTCTGGAAGGCAGTTTGGCGCTTCCTCAAAAAGCTGAACATAGAAATTCCATATAACTCAGCTATTCCACTGCTTGGAATATATCCCAAGAAAATGAGAACTGAAGCTCAAATAGAAACTTGTACACCAATATTCACAGCTGCATTATTCACCATCACAAGAACATGAAAACAGCCTAGATGTCTAACCACAAATAAATGGATTGAGAAGTTGTGGTACATTCACACATGGAATACTATTTAGCATGCAGAAGCAATCATTTTGTAAATTACTATCTAACTTGGGAGGGACTGGAGAGCATTATGCTAAGTGAACTAACTCAGCCCCACAAGGACAAATACTGTATAATACCATTATTGTAGGATCCAAGGCGGGTTGGAGGGTGGAAATAAAGGGGTAAGAATAGGGCGTAGGATGTTAATCATAGGGTTGCACAATCTGATGGGTGGATGGGATGAAGGAAATGGGAAGGATCTTTTGTGAAAAAACAATGTATACAAACTTTGTAAATAAATCAGAGTAAAATAAAAAAATTAAAAATCCAAAAAAAATATAATGCATCGGAATGATTATGTGAAACACAATGTGAATGAAGAATAATGTGAAACACAATGATTATGAACTTCGTAAGCAAACCAATATATAATAGATTTTTTAAAAAAGAGAAAAACCCCACAGCTATACCTGCATGCACACTCAGACACGCGCACATGTACGTGCCCGTCCAAGCCCACACTGACCTTTTTTCACCATCCTCCCAGCCACAGTGAATTGTGTGGAATCATTGGCAGCTCCTTTGCCTTTTGTCTTCCAGGCTTCTTCTCGGACTGTGATGAGTTGCTTCCTTTCCTCAATTGTCATTTGACTTTCTCGACTTTCTGTGACTCGCTGTTCACAAAATGCACACAGAGGGAAACAGGGAGAGAAACGATAGATATGTGATTTTCAGCTAGTAGCATTCCATGAGCAAAGAGGAGCAATGTATTTTTCCAAAACACCCATTAGCGTTCTATCTAAAACGGTCTCTGAAGTGGGTGTGACTTCTATTCTTTCCGGCTGGAGCTAGAGACTACCACTAAAAGTACTGAAATGATAGGTGAACACTTTGGTTTTCTTCCCTTGTTTCTTTAGAACACACAAATGGAGAGACTGTCTGCATGTCATGAAGTTCACCGCCTCCGAAGACTCAGTTCATCTACTGATGAAGCTGAGTTGATGAGATTTTACCCATGTATACTCACACGTATCATGACCAAGTGAGAGGATTTTTCCTGTGTGAATTGATAGGGAACAAGCTAGTTCTTCAGTAGGAAAAGGTGGTTAGGAATCAAGTGGGTAACAGGAAGGTTTTCTAGAACTCAGAATGCTTATTTCTGGGAACAGCAAAGTTATGTGGGTTTGCCAGCCTTGGAAGTAAAATTAAACCATGATACAGCCATGCTAAGGCCATCCATCTGTATAAAGCATATATTTACACAGTACATATTTAAGAGATAAAAGATTAGATAATTTTATCTATTATCTATCTATCACGTGCTTTGTATTACACACACACATTGTTGTCATGTACTACTGAGTCAAAACCGACTCATAGCTGAGCCCCCCAGTGGCTGTTCAGAAGCAGTTAATTGCACGGGAGGAGATTACCCATTCCTCCTGCAGAGCAGCTAGTGGATTTGAACCACATGCCTTTGAGTTGTCAGAACATTTCCTTACCACTAGGACATATGCATATCTAGTGTTGACCTGAAAGAATACCTTTTGTCACGCTTCTACTCCCAGTTGTGGATCCCTGCCTCTTTGAACTCTAAGCTACCTGTGACACCCTTTCAGCCTGCAGTTGGGATGCAGCTATGTGACGGGAAAAAGCAGTGTGCCCATGAGGGACCAGGAAGGAAGGAAGAGTTGAGGTAGGGGCTGGGATGAAGGTGATGTGGTGAGATGAGAGGATGGGAAGCAGGACTGGGAGCAGAGAGATGATCCTAAGGCCCCAAGGCTGGAAGAATCAGTTGGGCTCTAAGAAGCAGGGATGGCAGAGAGAAAGCTGGCTGAGAGGAAGAGTGTGGAGGTGGTTGTAGGATGGTATTAGGGTAGTCAGTTCTGAAATGTTGGCAGGAGATAAGGTAGCTTAGGGGTAAGGAATTGTGGTGCTAAGCCAAAGGTACATGGTTCAAATCCACCACTTGCTCTACAGAAGAAGGATGGGCAATTTCCTCCCTGAGATTTACTGCCTCTAACAGCCAGCTGGAGTACCATCCATGAGCCAGTTACAACTCCATGGTACACAACAACTTCCTTCAGAGCCTCTTCTTCTTTCATCCTGAAAACCCTCTCAGGGCTCCAGAAGGGGATAGGTGCTAAGGGAAACAATGCCGAGGGAAAAATCCTCCACACAGCAGAAGGCGCTTCCCAGCTGTCCCCAGGAAGTCATTACTATGAGGGGGCCTGTGTAAGGCAGTGATCGTCTATGTGCTTGCTCTTGTTTTTTCAACCTCGCCATCTCCTTACTAAGGAGAAATGGCACTTTTGCTAGGGCTTGTGCTTTCATAATAGAATTAAGTGTTCCTTAACTTCCTCTGGCCATTCTTCCAGCTCTTCTTCACTCAGGAGTGACTCTTCTGACAAGAAGTCTCAGTTCAGTGCATTCAGGATTTATCAAGGTGATCTTAAAACCTTTTTCCTGACATAAAAAGAATACCAATTACTAGAATGGAAAGTGCCTCCTAGGGTGCTCAGGGAATCTTTTCCTCCACAACTTGCCATCACACTTCCCTCAATGGACACCCAGAAAACTACTTCCAGATTCATAAAGGGTGGGAAGACAGTGGAGATCTCATTTTATTAACGTCTCAGAATGATGGCAGATGGTGGGAGGAACAGGATACAAAGGAAACTTGGAAAATCCTCGTGTCTTTTCCCTTGTTAAAATTCTATTTGGTTCAGGAATGTCTACTTCTCCACCATCCAGCTTATGCATCTTCCTTTAACATGTTTCTTCTCCAGAGCAAGCCCAGTCTGAACTGATTCTGAAATGTGTGATGATTTAGATTAGGTTAAAAATCTTTTCCCTAAAGAAATGTGACAGTGGAATGTAATGTCAGATCCTGGCTTAGATCCTAGACAGGAGGGCTGAAAGGGAAATCAGTGACTCCAGAAGACAGAGAAGAGAGGTTTCCTTAGGAGAGCAAGTCTCCAGGTGTCACTGATGGGTTCACACCTTGGACTTATCAGTTGGCACCAGGCCTCCTTTAGAAGGACTTTTAACTCACAGAAACCCGCTTCCAAGGCTGAAAATCTTTACTGAAGACACTGTTCCTCTTTCTCCTGAGAGGCTACTAGATTCAAATCACTGACCTTGCCCATGCCGTCAGAGAGCGTTACAAAGGGCAGTGGGAGGAAATCAATACAATTGGAATTTGGATTGTGGACTAGATCAACGTTAAAATTCCTCATCCTGATCACTGTCATTATGCTTCTGTGAGACACTATCACTGACATTAGGAAATACATACTAGAGTACTGAAAGGCAAAGGGTCTTGCATCTCCAAGCTGTGCAGGGGATACTTAATGATATACATATGTAAATATAGTCTATATTTATAAATTATGTACTTATAAAAATATAGATATATATTTGGCAAAAGGAGAGGGAGGGAAGAGAGTGAAGGAGAATGGTGAAGGAGAAGAGGGGAGAAGGAAGGGAGGAAAGGATGGGAGGAACAATAGTAATGGCAATATGTTGTTACTGTTGTTATGTGCCGGTGAGTCGTCTGCGACTCATAGCGACCCTGTGTACAACAGCCCTAAACTCTGCTCTATCCTGAGCCAACTTCACCATCTCTGACAAGCACACCCTCATTACTCCAGTCACTGAATCAATCCATCTCATCTAGGGTCTTCCTTTCTCGCACATTTCCTCAACTCTCCCTAGCATGCTGTCCCTCTCCAAGGACTGGTCCCTCCTTGCAGCATGCCCAAAGTATGTCAGACGGACCTTCAGAATTCTTGCTTCCAAGGAGCAGCCTGGTTATACCTGGTTACACCCTCTCTAGGAGGAATCTGTTTGTTCTCTATAACTTTGAGATTTTACCAAAACCCAAAAGTCATAAAAAATATTTAAAAGCATCTTTCATTAACTTACTCTCTTGTGCTTGGACACATGACTCTGACCCAACATAACCTGGTGCCTCTGACTCACACATCTTTATTAAACTATGCAGCTGACTCTGCCAGGAAGACTCCTTCAACATTCAAACAAGAGGGTGAGTTGAGGATGAAGGTGCCAAAGTGAATTTTAATCATTCCAATATGGCACTTAGCTTAAACTATGTCTAGGAACATTTCAATTGCCGAGAACAGCTGCTTCTCTAAAGGTGCAAGGAGCACTAGATCTGTGGATGGACACAGAGTAACACATCTCGGATGCCCTGGGGTGAGGCCATGTGGTGTGGTTGATGTCTCAGCAACATGGTAGCCTCATATCAAAAGGTTCATTTCCTACAATGCTCAAGAGCTCCCCAGATATTTGGAGAGGCAAGAAACCCCGAATAAGCAAAACATTGCTGAGAAACAAAAAGGAAGTGGAAGGCAAAGCACTCTCTGACCTCAAAACCTATACACAGCAGTAGGAACCAAAACAGCATGGTACAGGTACAAAGATCAGTGGAACAGAATTGAGAACCCAGAAATAGACCCAGCTATCTATGGTCAACTGATATTTGACAAGGAAATAAAACCTATCAAAAGGGGAAATGACAACCTTTTCAACAAATGGTGCTGGCAAAACTGGACTGCTACCTGAAGAAAGCTGAAACAGGATCCACATCTCACACCATATAAAAAAATCACCTCAAGGTGGATCAGAGACCTGGGAGTAAAGCCCAAAAGCATAACGTTCATGAGACAAACGTTCATGGGAGTCTACCAAATACAGTGAGAAATGTACAATCTGAAGAGGATAAAATTGATGAATGGGACCTTCTGAAGATTAAATCCCTGTGTTCATGAAAAACTTTTTCCAACAGGATGAAAAGAAAACCTACTGACTGGGAAAAAAACATTTGGCAATACCATCTCAGACAAGAGTCTCATAACAAAAGTTTATAGAATATTCTTGGGCCTCCTCAAGAAAAAGTCTGAAAACCCAATTACAAAAGGGGAAAAGATATGGAAAGAATTTTCACAAAGGAAGATATTTAATTGGTCAACAGATGTATGAAGAAATGCTCAAATTACTCGCAATACCATCTCACTCCAGTAACAGTGGCAAAGTCTAACAGGGCAGCATATAATGTTGGAGAGGATGTGGTGAGATAGGAACTCGTTTACATTGTTGGTGGGATTGTACAATGGTACAACCACTCTGGAAGGCAGTTTGGTGCTTCCTCAAAAAGCTGAACATAGAATTTCATATGACCCAGCTATTCCATTGCTTGGAATACATCCCAAGAAAATGAGAACTGAGGCTCAAATGGAAACTTGTACACCAATGTTCATAGCAGCATTATTCACCACTGCAAGAACATGGGAACAGCCCAGATGTCCAACCACGAACAAATGGATTGAGAAGTTGTGGTACATTCATACAATGGAATACTATCCAGCACAAAGGAGCAATCATTTTGTAAATTATATCTAACTTGGAAGGGACTGAAGAGCATTATGCTGAATGAACTCAGTCCCACAAGGACAAATACTGTGTAATACGATTATTGTAGAATGAGTATGAGGATCCAAGGCGGGGGGTAGGGATAGAGGGGTGAGAATGGGGGGTAGGGTGTTAATCAAAGGGTTGCACAATTCAATGGATGGGTGGGGTGAAGGAAATGGGAAGGATCTTTTGTGACAAACAATGTATTCAAACTTTGTAAATAAATCAGAGTAATATTAAAAAAATGAAAAGAGTTCCCCAGAGTTCCTGCATGAACGTGATGTATAAGAACTCTGGAATAATATAACAGATTTCATGATCTAAAACTGCCTTTAGTTTGCCAGATTTCTGTCAGGAAGAAATATTTTTCTACCCTCTAAGTGATTATATTAAACATAAAACAAAGAGTAATTTTTCTTCCTTCTAAGTGGTTTTAAACATAAAGCTTTACTTCTCAAAAAGTTCTTAATTTTGTTGCTGAGTTAGGTTGCTTTAAAATCCATGAAACCAATCTGTTGCTGTTGATTCCAACTCAGAACACCCTCACAGGACAGAGTTAGAACCACAGATTCCCACGGCTGTAACCTCTTATAGAGGCAGACTGCCACTTCTTTAACTCTCACAGCTACTGGTGGGTTTGAACTACTGATCTTTCAGTTAGTATTTAAGCACTATGCTCCAATATAACCAGGGTTCTCGGAGCTGGCTTGACTTGACTTACTACCATAGAGTCAGAACTGACTCTTAGCTGACCCTCTGGTGGTTTTCAGAGGCTGTAAATTGTACAGGACAAGATGGACCATTTTTCACCCATGGAGCTGGTGGTGGATATGAGCCACCAGAAGTCTAGCCTCTGAATCAGCAGTGTAAATCCCCATGGACTACAGAACCAGAGCGTCCTTGGGCCTGGTTTAAATTCCACTGTTTGACTTTTTCCAGTTCTACAACCAGGTGAAGAAATACACCTGGTCTATTTACAGAAGAATTTAATAGAATTTCTCATAAAAATCTACTGCTGTTGAATTGGTTCCAATTTATAATGACCCTATAGGCAGTGTAGAACTACTCCACAGAATGCCCAAGGTTGTCAATCTTTATGGACACAGACTGTCTCATCTTTCCCCTGTGTATCAGGTAGTTTTGAACCACAGACCTTTTGGTTAGAAGTCCAATGCTTAGGCTTTAACTCTACCAGGGCATGGTTGCTATTACATTTTAAAACTCAAAAGGTAAAAAAAAAAGGTAAGACAAGACAACAATATTCATTTCTTTTCTTTTTTTAGGATAAGACTGCATTGTTGCTGTTGTTATTTGCTGTTGAGTCACCTATGACTCATAGCAACTCTATGTACAACAGCCCAAAACCCTGCTCTATCCTGTGCCAATCTAATTGTCTCTGACACACTTACCATTACCCCAATGACTAAATCAATCCATCTCATTGAGGGTCTTCCTCTCCTGCACTGTCCCTCCACCCTCCCAAGCATGACGTCCCTCTCCAAGGATCAGTCCCTCCTTGTAATATGTCCAAAGTACGTCAGATGAAGCTTCAGAATCCTTGTCTCCAAGGAGCAGCCTGGCTTCACCCTCTCTAGGACAAACCTGTTTGTTCTAGCAATCCATGGCATATTCAACACTCTTCTCCAGCACCACAGCTCAAAGGCATCAACTCTCCTTCCATTCTCCCTCATCATTGTAGAGAAGATCATATTCATTGTAGCAAGTACTTTGTCATTTCTCAGATTTGGTTGATGACATTCAGGCAAGAGCAGTAATGGCCAGTTGAGGAAGAAAATGAGCCTAGGCCTTAACCCATTTATCTTCCTCTCTTTCTTCTTCTTCTTTTTAAAAATTATTTTAATTGTGATTTTAATGAAAGTTTACAGATATCTTTTACTCTTTTAAACACAGAGCCCATTAATAAATGTTGTAGGGAGGGTTGGTGAGAGACACAGGGGAGGAAATGAAAGTGGGGTGTGTGTGTGTATTTACGTGTGTATGTTTTCTCGTGTGTCTATGTTGTTACGGCTGGGTCTACCTCTCTCTCTAGTTCAATGAGAAATCACAGCATCATTTCCACTTATTTTTTTCTGATGAAACAAAGCAGAGTAGAACTAACTTTTATTTTATTAGGATTGATGCCAATTTAAGGGTAAAGCTCTTACACAACTGAAGAGCTTTATGGAAAGGGGGGGACCCCTAACCCCAAACAACCTCAACTTAAAACTTGAAAAACCACTGTGATTTAGTTTTATAAATTTTATCTTATTTACATCTTCATAAATTAAATGAGAAGAAGAAACTACAAGGGAGAATGCCAAGAACTAACAAGAGCAAATCTCAAACCCACTGCCATTGAGACCATGCCAACTCATGATGACTTTCTAGAAATAAAAAATATTGTTGGTGAAATGGTAAGCATTTTCTGTTTGAGATCAGGAATGGCATAAGGATGTCCACTATCACAATTTCTACTCTATTTTGTACCAAAACACCAAACTCACTGTCACTGAGTCAACTGTAACCCTCCATTGGGTTTGTAAGGCTTTAAATCTTTTCTGGAAGCAACTGTCCATCCTTTTCCTGAAAGGATCAAACTTGTGACCTTTCAGTTGGCAGACAAACACTTAACCTACTACTATCCCACCAGAATGTCTTTGTTAAGTAAAAGGAATAAAGCAAAAGAGTAAATTACTGACTCTATTTCTGAAAATGCTACTCAGTTAGAAATTCATGTACTGTGGAAGGAATGTTCTTTCCCACGATTTCAGTGAGATTCCCATGCACCATCAGTGCATGCAGCTTTAGGAGGCCTCTAACAGGCCCCACCTGGGCTTACACCCCATAGCCACTGAGGTCTAGTCCTATCTAGTCCTATCTCTCAGCTCCTAACATGCAAGGAGGGCAATACACAGAAATCTTTTTCTTTTACAGTCCTAAAGCATATGAGAAGAGAATGCATGTTCAAGCCTGGGAGAGAGTTTATCTACAAAGAGCTTGCTTGCTCTTGAATGCAAACTACTACCTGAGGAAAGAAAAGGAACTTCTCAACCTCAGAATAAAAACGAATGAGCTACTGTTATCAAAGTGAGAAAAAGAAAATGTACAGTCAAAAAACTCTCTCTCTACACATACACACACACGTAGCTTAGTGACAAGAAGCTGCAATCCTAAGGGCACATGGTTCGAATCCACCAGTTGCTCTGTGGGAGAAAAATGGCCAATCTCCTCTTGTGACATTAACTGTCTCTGAAAACCCACCGGAGG
Organism: Elephantulus edwardii; assembly: GCF_000299155.1. Classification (NCBI taxonomy): domain Eukaryota; kingdom Metazoa; phylum Chordata; class Mammalia; order Macroscelidea; family Macroscelididae; genus Elephantulus; species Elephantulus edwardii. Next base: position 17,493,926 of record NW_006399804.1, on the reverse strand, counting down.
GCAGCACTGGGTTGGTTCTGACTCGATGGCACACAACAACAACAACAACATATCTATATAAAGTTATACATTTTGTATATACTTATTATTGTTGTTGTTGTTGACTACTATGAAATCAGAACTGACCCACTGCTGACCTTCCAGTGCATTTTCAGAGGCAGTTAATCACACGGGGGGAGGCAGGAGCAGGAGTGACATCCACTTCTTAAACAACATGCCTCTAGAAACTCTATGAACTTTGATAAATGACAATAGTCATAGAAAGGCTTCAGACCTTTTGTTCACAGGGTCACTATGAGTCTTGCTCGACTCAACGTCAATCTACAACATATATATGTACACACACAACCCCATCACACCCCCATCAACAACATCATCTCATTGCCATGAAGTCAGAACAGACTCATAGCTGACTCTCCAGCCAATTTTCAGAGGCTGTAAAACTGTGCCCATGTATGTCAACAGTGTAGGACTCTATGCGTCAACAGCATCGAAGTCTATCCTATGTATTTCAACAGTGTAGAACAGAACCCCATGTGTGTTAGAAGCACAGACCTGTACGCTATGTGTGTCGGAGCATAGGACTGCACCCCATGTGTGTCAACAGTGTAGACCTGTATCCCGTGTTTATCACAGTATAGATTTGTACACCATGTGTGTCAGAAGCATAGAACTGTATCCCACATATGTCAGCAGTGACCTGTACCCCCATGAGTGTCAGAAGCACAGAACACCACCCCGTATGTGTCAACAGTGTAGATCTGTACTCTATGTGAGTAAGAAGCACAGAACTGCACTCCAAAGGGTCAACAGTGTACCCGGTGTGTGCCAACAATGTATCTCAAGTACACCAACAGTGTTGACTTATGCTTCCTGTGTATAAAACTGCCCGGTGTATGTCAACAGTGCAGAACCATACCCTGGGTATGCCAGCAGTATAGAACTGTACTCAGTGTGCGACCACAGAGTGGAACTGTACCCCATGTGTGTCAGAGCAGAACTGTGCTCCAGTGGGTCTTCCATGGCTGGGCTTTTGGAAGCAGATCACTGGGCCTTCCTCTTGAGGTATTTCTAGGTAGACCATAAGGTTACGAGGCACATTCAAGCTTAACACATGTGGGATTGTCATGAGTCAGACTGTCAACTGCTCTTTGTTTTTGGTTTAGTTTAGGGTATAAAGTCTGAAAATTAAAAGAGGGAAATTTCCCCTTAACCAGTTTCAAGAACACAAGGTGAATTAACACCTTCAGGGCAGGCTACCTAAGTCTGAGCCAACAATCCTTGTGTACCTGGCCCTAAATCTATGCAGAACTGATTAAAAGCATGCACACACATACACACACATATGTAAGGAAATGCAGCATTTTCTTTCCCACATGAAAGAAAAGTGCTTCCCTGCAGCTAAGAAATTGCAATGAGGCTGAATGTGTGTAGGCATTTCCTCACCTGATTAATAGATACAAAAGACAGGTATTTATGGGCAGCAGGAATAGCAGGAGAATAAGTAGAAGCATATACAGGTTCCTAGAGAGCAAAGCAAGAGGATTAGAGGTGGAAAGAGGAAAGAGTTCTCAGAGCAGGAAAGGGGTAGGGAGAGACAAAACCAGTTTGTCTAACACAATGTTAATTTAAAACTAAAATTAAAAAACCCAAACCCACTGTCATGAGACCATCTCAAATCAGCAACTCCGTAGGATAGAGCAGAGCTGTCCCTCAGGGTTTCCAGGGCTGTAAACTTTACGTCAGGAGACTCTTCATCTTCCTCCCTGGGAGCATCTAGTGGCTTCGAACCACTGACTTTCCAGGTGGCAGTCAACTGCTTAGCCAATGTGCCACCAGGGCTCTCTACATGCTCATTTACTCACTGCAATTTCACTTCTCTTTTCAAGAGAGTTCCCTCCCCCCCCAGCCCCCCATGGTTTATTTTTTCCTTTTTTAGTAATGCCAAAATAAACTCACACAAGCACAGTAAAATATACCCGAGTCAGTTTGGGGCAGGAATTTAATGCGTTAATGGCAAGATGACTGCAGCTGAGGGACCATCAGTAGCAGAGAAGGGAACAATGACTTTCAATGGCAGTTTTCACAGGGGATAGTAAAAAAAAAAATCATCTTCTTTAAAGCTTTTAAAATATCTTTACTACAGGATTAAAGAAAAATTAAGGAAACAGGATCACCTCTTCATTTGAATAAACGTGTCATTTCTTCTCAGGGTAAAGAAAACCAGAGAAGGTACAAAATCGTGAAACTGAGGAATTGTGAAGGATCAGATAGAGGCAGTGAGGCAGAACTCGAGCCTCGAACTAGAGGACAACTGGGTTAGAGTCAGGCTTACCCAAAGCAGATTAGAAATGGCATTATCATCTGTAAATCCTCCTTCATCCTACAGGTTAAAACAAACAGGAGACATTGCCGAGGGTTGGAAGAGAAGGGTCCAGTTAGGGTCATAGTCATTGGAAGAACTTTGCTCCAGGGGCTCAATGAGATGCATGCACATGCCCACACAGCTGGGTAGCACCAGTGTCAATCAAGTCGACTCAGAGTCCAAATGCACCATGAGCAACTTGCAGCTCACACCATCCAATCTTTCTCCCCGCCTCCCCTGCCCTCTCTCTTAAAGGAACTAGCTGCACTGGAATTGTGATTGGGGATTTCAACAGCAGCAGGCAAGGGAATCAGGAATATGATGCATCACACTTCCTGGCATTCTCAGACACTTGTGTTGGGGGGACATTGTACATACTGGCATGTTATACTGCAGCTCAGTGGGGTGTCCAGTATCAATCAGAGGCTCAGAAACAGGCGCAGGGTTTTAATCATGCTTTTAAGACTTTTTTTGAAGACTTTGCTCCCTTTCTTTTGTTCTTTGGGTGGAACGAGTTAGTTTGGAAGCAAGTGCACAGCCATCACGCTCAACACACACATGCCACACGGCGTGGACGAGGCCAAATCCAGAGCAAGCGGCTATCCCACCTTACACCTAATTATGCTGCCAGAAGAGGCAGAAATGCTTAAGTCAGGTTAGCACTGGCTTTACATGAAACCAAGAACAGAAGGGGAAGAAATAAGTATAAAGATGAAAAAGGAAGTCAAGAGAGAGGAGAGAGAGACTGTTTTTTCATAGGAAACACTGGAATCCACTGGGTAAGTGATTAATGCATGGATCCTATTTGTGCTTTATTGTTTTGTGGGGTTTTTTATTTTGTTTGTTTGCATATTTATTTGGGGCATTATGAGGTTAAATTAGAAAGCAAATAACTATCATTAAGTTATATATTCTCTGAGACATGATTGATCTTTTAATATTAAAAAAAAGGAAAACTAATTGAATTTTTATATACTGCAGTCATTCTTTTGCACTATGGTTGGCACTGGTGACTTCCATGTAGGGGCAGGGACTAGCTCTAAGGGAAAGACAACTGTCTTCCAGGTCTCACATGTCAGCAGCCACTTTTAAAGGACATTCATTGCAAAAGTGCTCGGAATCGTATTCAGCAAGTCTCTCCCATCTCAACCTTAGGAACCGCATGCTGAGCTCAGCTCTCTTCTCGTGTCCAGTGCTGGGTGGGATTTCCTTGGTAATATTTTCACTGAACAAATATTTATGAAGTCTACCACTTAGGAATGAGTTGGCTTGCTGTCATTTCCCTCTGTGGTTTCTGAACAGAGTATTTCAGATGCATTTTTCAATTCTAACTGCCCAGTGAGGTAGCCTCTTGCTACACATGACCACTGAGACCTGGCCTACAGGTAAAGTCCTTTTCAGGCTGAAAAAAGTTACTAGGAAATAAGGAATTTAGTACACTCTTAATAAATTTAGATTGGTTATACAGTAAATCTGTGACAGGTAGAACCTTTGTAAAGTGGAAATTTGTTAAAAAAGGGAAATTATTTTGCCTTCAATGTTGTTATGAGCCATCGAGTCTGAACCGACTCTTGGCTGAGTGGGTTTTCAGAGCTGTATTCACATGGGAGGAGACTGCCCATCTTTCTCTACTGGAGTAACTAGTGGATTTATACCATTTGCCTTTGGGTTGACAGTACAACTCCTTACCACTAGGCCTCCAGAGCTGCACAGAAAGATAAAAAACAGTGATGACGATACCCAATTTTGATTGAATTTGCAAGAGTCAGAAAACCAAGTCAGTCCTGACTCCCATAATCTGGTCTCGTAGATTTTACTCTATATTGAAAAGGTATGTGAATAGATTACAATAAAATTATTGTTAAAATTAATTTTACTTATTATGTTTTATTTTTAAAATATTACTACTGGAAAGTGTAGTGATATATGTGTGACTTACATTTTACTGTGATTGGACAGAGGTGACTTCTCTGCCACATGGATTTTCACCAGGGCAATAAAAGTTGAATATATGGTCTTGTCTTGATTTCTTGTCAGCCATAAATCTCTACCAGCTATATCTCATGGGACTATACACAAAAACGTGGCAGATGACAAAGTAGAATAAAATGTTTGGTAACCAATTCATCCTAGGTTAAACCAGGCTGCTCCTTGGAGGCAATGATTCTGAGGCTTTGTCTGACATACTTTGGACATGTTGTAACGAGGGACTGGTCCTTGGAGAGGGACATCATGCTTGGGAGTGTGGAGGGATGGCACAAGAGGGGAAGACCCTCTATGAGGTGGATTCATTCAGTTGACTGGGGTAATTGGGATGGGTGTATCAGAGACAGTGTGATTGGCACAGGATAGAGCAGGGTTTAGGGCTGTTGTACATAGGGTCGCTATGAGTTGCAAGATACTCGACGGCACATCATAACAACAACAACAACAACAACAACAAATAATATGTGCCAAAGGGTGAACTGAGGAATTAGGAAGTCCAAGGCTGAACTGAAAATTAAAAAGAAAATAATAATGGGCTATTTTCATCCTCCTTGTGGTAAAGATGGAAGCTTCTGGACTGTTCCCCTATCAGCACCTTTAGACCCACTTCACATCACGAGATCCCTCTGCCTGTACCAATGTCATGAGTGAGTTTCCTCCGGTCAGCTCCGTGGCAGCATGCAGACATGCCAGCAAGTGCAGTGATTTCTCAAGCACCTCTCAGCCATGCGGGGATCACTTCACACTTCGGCCAGGTCTAAGAAGACACCTCACCTGCCACACTGGAGAAATGCTTAGATGTGACTAAACAACTCTAAGGAGGGAGTGAAGGCCAAGATTACAGGAGGCCATCTGAGCACGCCTGACCTCAACGGAACTTGAGATTTCCCAATGTCTGTCACAAAGGCCTAAAATAGAGCTGCTTATTTTAACTTCAAAGTGTTTATTGTTTCAGACCAAATGAACCAGGCCACTGAGGAGTAGGAGGGATAGATACTAAGTTCAGGAGGGGCCACAGACTCGGCAGTCATTTCCCACTCAGCATGAGTTGAGCTCCTCTGTGCTCGATTATGTTGCTGCCCACTCAGTTTTTACCCCTGGGGCAGTGTTCGAAATATTTCCTTATGTCAGCAACCAGCTCCCAGGTCTCCTAAAAGCCTTACCTATGTGCTACTAAGTTGCTGTCAAGTCTTCTGGTGACCCTTGTGTGCAGAGAACTATTCTATAGGGCTGTTAAAGCCTTCATTTAGGAAGCAGATCACACACAGGCCGGTCCTCTGAGGAGCCTTCAGGTGGGTTTGAACTGTCAACCTTTTGGCTAGCAGTTAGGTGTTTAATGCCATCCAGAAACCTGTGCTGAGTACTTCGCATCTTACCATCTCCTCACAACTGTCTGATTTCTAAAGACTAAAATGACCCCTCCTTCTGAGAGGGAAGAGCACTTATGCCAGCTTTCCCAGGTAATCTATTTTGTGCTTTTAAACATAATTTTCATTTTCATCTGACTATTATGCTAGGGCTTCTATCTCCAAAAATGACCAACAAGATACCTGGTACTAGTTAGTGCTGAAGGCATGCTATATTGATTAACAGGTTTGCTGAAGAGAATTGTGTTAAAGGTATGCTTGAATCAGTGAGTTAGATTTTTTTAAATTAAGGTTTGGGCAGTAAGGAGAGATGGTTTGAGAAAATTGCTTTTTCTTTTTCTTTTTCTTTTTTTTTTTTAAATACCAAACTATATCTGAGAAATTTCACTAACAGCTGAGAATGACAGGTAGCATTTTGGGCTGCACTGCTAATGGAAAGGTCAGTGGTTCAAGGCCACCACCCGCTCCACAAGAGAAAGATGGGTAGTTTCCACCTGTCAAGATATATGCCTTTGGAAACCCAACAGTGGACTGTTATGAGTCAGAAATGACTCTACAGTGCTGGGCCTTTTCTCAGCCATTATCTTTAATGCCACATGTGTCAGCACAAAAGAGAGTTCACATTGTCATTCCAATTTACCTCAAAGAGATGGAGAAACATCCAGTGAATTTAAGCTCACAGTTTTGAAGGTAAATCTCATTTTAATGTAAATTTCTTAATGGATAAAGGTTATCTTTTACGCACAGCTGTCCAGTTGATGCTGAGTCACAGCAGTTCTCCAGTGAGTTCCCCAAACCATAACTCTTTTCTGGAGAAAATGGACCATCTTTCTCTTGTGGAGTGGTTCGTGGATTCAAACAGCTGACCATGTAATCAGCAGGCCAATATATTATGCACTATAAGCCGAGGACTTTTATTTATAAAGGTCACACTCATAATGTATCTTTTCCATAGATGAGAGAACTTTTTTTTGAGAACTAGAAGAGATCTGGTTATAAGTATATTTACTTTTTTCTATTTGAAGATTTCTGATCTCGGACATTTGCATTCACAGTGTCAAAGGCACCCTAACTTGCTTCCCGTCACCAGATATATTGGCAATAGTGTGGCCACGGGCAGGAGTATCACTTGTAAACTTTGAAACGGCCATAATTGCTAATTACTGTATTAGTAATTGAAAAGCCCATCAATTCTTCTGAATATAAAATGCATGCTAGTATTGTTAATAATATATCTAAACTTGTAAAACAATTTGTTGGACATTCATTGAGAGAGTCTCAATAGAAAGTATTATCTTACTCATCCTGAAACATGCTTGTGGTTACAAAGTTCTGTATTTTGAACACCTCACTTTTAGATGTCTACATAGGCCATTCCAGTTCATATTTCATGTGTAACTTCAAAAACAGTTTGTGTTCTCTTTGGTTTTCCTTCTGAGAGCTTTAAGAGCATTCTCCAGATATGAGCATTCACAAAGACAGTGTTAAACTGAAGTTAAAGCGCACACGTTAGAGCTCAGGAATCTGCCAGCTGATGCATTATGCATGGGGTGCTGTTACCAGTTCTGTAAAATCTCAAGACTTTACTTTTGATCAATGTAAGCTGCTTATGTGGCAGATTTTACATGTGTGCGCTAACACGATAAACGCTAATGCCTGCAGGGTGGTGATTAATGAAGTTAGGCATGCTTGTCTGTTTGATGCAGGTCCAAGGGTGACTCTGGTGAGAGCGCCTTTGCCTAACATGGAAAGCATTACCTTCTTCTTGAACGACTGCTCCACTTCTTGTATATGCAGGCTGCTCGAGACTGACGTTTTGCTGTACTCCTGCTTTTTGTTCAGTCTATTCTTCCAGTCTTCCTCGCCACTCTTCTTCAACAGTGCCAATCTGAGGGCAAACACACAAACCAAAAGGAGTTCAGTACCAAACGCTTAAGTTGTACAAGGTAGGGAGGTGCAAAATCTTAGGCCAGCAAAGAACCATGGCTACCGAATTTGAATTTCATTTATTCTGAAGACAGCAAGTCTGAGGAGAAAAACCCCAGTAGAATTCCCTCTCTGAGATGGCCCAAAAGTTTAAAGTTGATTGAAACATGAAGTTGAAGTATGACTTGCCAGAGAAAGGAGGCATCATCATTATAGCCAAGGAATTATGCTTCCTCCTTTCCCAAAGAGGCTGGGAACATGGAGGAGATAAAAATAACTCTCCTGAGAGAAAAACGTCTCCCTTCTGGTATTTGATAAAATGACATGTCTAAAAAACCCAACTCTTTGCCTAGGAGTAGGAAGTGACTCATTACTGGCCTTCCAGGGGATTTCCAGAGGCTGTAAATTGCATGGGAAGAGATTTGTTTCTCCCTTGCAGTGGCTGGTAGGTTTGAACCACCAGGGCAGACACTTTAAAATGAGCAGCACAACTTCCTACCCACCAAGGAAACCAAAGGAAAAAGAAAAAAAAACAAAACCCAACGAACTCAGCCAAACAAACAAAAAAGACCCCGAAACCAAAACCCAATTACCTCAAATTCAATTCCATCAAATCTATTCTGACTAACAGCTGCCCTCTAATGGGTTTCAGAGGCTGTAAATATTTACAGTAGGGGACAGAAGTATTTATTTGCAGAAAATTCTGCTAAAATGAATTGTAAAACATAAAGCTATAAAGCCACTGATAATCTCTCAATATAATTTATTTTAATTAAGGTAAAAGATGATGTTTAAGATTGTTTCTCTTTCGATATGCTAAGTCATTTTTCTTTTCTTCCAAATGAAGCTGGTCATTCCCAATCTAGCTTCTTAATACAGAAATTAATTCTCTACAAACCCTTAAAAAAAAAGTTTTACTTCAACTTTCCTCAGGGAAAAGCTACACATATAAAAAGAATCTAATTAGCTGAGTTCTTTAGCTAACCTACTTTACTTGAGTTATGGTGAGACTCGATAAAGAGCCGCTTGGCTATTCTAATCACTGAAAGGTTATTTTGGCTTCAACTCGGCTGTTTCAGCTAACTGTATCCTCATGAACAAAGTCAGACAAAACACAGGAACAATGAAAGGCACAAGAATGGAAATCATTAAACGCATTTAAGCTGATTCTCAAACAATTTAAAGACCGTGAATAAAATGTATTGGCTTCTCTTCCTGTTTGTGCCAAGTCTGATGAATCACAGTCTTTCAAACATCATTAATGCACAATCATGAACAATGGATTTTTTTTTTTTTGTTTTGGGGGTGTTAGGTATTCTTTGGTTTTTTTGGTAACAAAAGACATATTACAAAACATTTGCTATTATATTTGCTTTTTTAAACTTCTTATAGTTTTAGGTCAAAGTTCACAGAACAAATTGGTTTTCCATTCAGCAACTCGTGCCCCTCTGGTTTTGTGACAATGATCATCCTGACATACTTAGGCATATGATTCAGTGACATCTATGACATTCAGTTGTCCAGCCATCCCCACTGATAGAACTCTGTTTTTCATGCCCTTACACAGCACGGGTGGTGTGATGACAGACTTGCTGCAAGCTGCAAAGTCAAGCGCATGTACTTCAAAACAAAACCTAAACCCCTTTAAATATTTCCATTAGCATTTCAGGCTGCATCAAGACAAGATTTATCCTTTTTTTTTCCTATTCATCTGAGTGATCCAGTCTTATCCTAGTAAGAATCTAACATGATGAAATAATTAAGCAATTAGTAATTACGTGCTGCATTAAAGTTTTCCAAGTGTCTATAACTGAGGCTTTAAAAAAAGACCACATAAATCAGTATTTTTTTATATCCAAATGAAGCAGTAGTTTCAGTTTATCACCTTGTGAAAATTAGGAATTAGCCTTATTCCTACCCTTCTTGCAAACTGGTCTCAGAAAACAGTTTTCTTTTCCCTCTTAACTTTTTTTTGGCCCAGACCACTGGCTACTTATTCTTCTTGACCACCCCCCAATTTTGAGAGGACAAGATTCCAAATAACTTGAGAGAATTTCAAATTCATCCTCATAAGCAGAATTTTGTAAAAAGAATGAGCTACAGCCTCCACAGAGATTGTCAAAAGGAAGCTCCCTAATGCCTGGGGCAATGACAACTTCATCTGACTGGGGGCAACTCCCAGAACTCTACAACTGATATAGAAAAACAACAACAAACCACCACTACCAAAGCCAGCCAATCAATAATAGAATCCGGAATGATTTCCCTGGACACTTTCTACTCTGCTTTCAACCTAGGTGGTGCAAACGGTTCAGTACTTGAATGCTAGTTTTGAAGCCACTTTAGTGGAAGAAAGGACAGCTAAATTGGTCCTGTAAAGATTACAAGCAAACCCCAAATCCATTGTCACGGAATTGATTTATAGTGGCCCTACAGGACAGAACAGAATTGCCCAGTAAGGTTTCCAAATCTGTAAATCTCTACTCAAAAAGACTGTCCCAGCTCTCTCCCATGGAACAGCTGGTGGCTTTGAAACATTGATCTTCTAGTTAACAGCCTACTTGCCTTAACTGCTGGGCAACCAGGACTCCTTCCATAAAGAGTGTGATTAAGAAAGCCCTATGCAACAGTTGTACTCTGTAATTCATGGTGCTGCCAGGAGATGAAATCCGCTGAGTGGCCAGTTTAACCAAAAATACTTTGCTGATATTCTAAGAGGATTGGATTCTTCTAAGAAACTAGGTATTGTCCTCTTGTCCTCAGCCTAACACATGAGGAACATATGTCCATGGAGGTGAAGCAGTGTGATAGCTGAGACCCCACTGCACGGGGCAGACAGGAAAATAAGATTCCAACCTAGCTCTGCTCTACCTTTCACTTCAGGGCCTGCTAAGCACACAGAATTTTTGCCCTAATGTGTCAGGAATCACTTAATACTCTGGCTTTTTTACAATTACCCCCCACCCCCACCCCCAGGATAGTCTTCAAAGAATTCCTACATCTTCCAAATCTAAAATTTTGCTTCTGGATGGGCTGGCAGAGTCTTCCTAAGGGACTTCCAAAGACGACAGAGGAACCAAAAGAATACGGAGGGAACTGCTTCAGTTGAGCCCACATGGTACTTGGATGCACCCCAGCCTGCAGAGTGCCAACGATGAATTGCTTTAAAATAACATGCACTGAGACTGAAATGTATTACTGCTGTCCCTTTGGATTTCCTATTCTCTGTTCAATAAACTGAGGAGGGCAAGAGATCTTTCCAAATCTGTGCTCTCCCACTGCAGTCTCAAGACCCTTCTAACTCAGCACAGACTGCCACGCACTGGGGAGGGCGGGAAGCTACATGTCTGGTCCTGCACATGATATAAATTACTGCTCGTGCAATTCAAACAACTGTCAGTACTTTTAACATTAGCCAAGGGTAAGTGCTATTTGCAGGGCCTGTGATTGTTGAGAGCCTCGGCATATGCTTAGTCTACAGCTGCCATCCAATGAGTGGTAATGCTTTAGCCTATTAACCCTCGGGGGCTGGCTGGGGGGCCACTGTGAACTTGCACTTGCCAGGCACCCTGGGAAATCTTGACTCCCCTCCCCACAGCTCACCAATTCTCCAGTAGGGAACACTACCCTGGAATGGTGACTTCAACTGCACTCATCTGAGAGCCTTGCTTGATTAGAACAAGTTCTTCAGACTCTTGACAATCACAGCTGGGTCAAATATGTGACAGGCAAGCCACATGCTCTTGATCTCAAGAAGTGTCTCCTTTAAAAATTTCCCTTCATTTCAGAGAATCACAGGCACTGTGGGTTGCAGAAGAGGTTGCACAGTACTGACTCGTGCCCATAGTGGGGAGATCTGGTGGTCCAGTGGTAAGGAGCTGTGCTGTTAACCTGACGACATGCAGTGAGAACCCACCAACTGCTCGGCAGGGGAAGGATGGGCAACCTCTCCTCATGCGATCCAATGCCTGTGAAAAGCCACTGGAGGGTCAGCTATGGGTCAGTTCTGACTCGATGGTGCTCAACAACAGTGCCCATACTGGGGAAGCCCTGGTGGCATAGTTCAAAGCGAGTCTCAGTGCTAACTCATAAGCTGTGCCTCTCTGGTAGTTTGAATTCACCAGTGGCCCTGACAGAAAAAGATGAGCAATTTTCTCCCCTGCAATTTATAGGCTCGGAAATCAGCAGAGGGGCATCTGTGAGCTGGTTTCAATGTAACAGCCCTGAGTGAGTGAGTGCGTGCCTATATGGAGTCTTGGTCTTGGTTATTTGTGTGTTGGGTAAACAAACTATGTTCCTTTTAAGTAAGGGAACAGATGAAAGATCAGGAAAAGAAGGGTAGTTGAGGGAGTTCCTGGTGGTTGATGGAAAGATAGAGGTTCAAGTCCATTCTGAAGAACCTTAGAAAACATGTCTGGTGATCAACACCCTAAATACCATCCATAAAAACTCTACAGGGCACAGCTGCACTCAGAGATATAAGGAGCTGACAGGAATTAAACGCAACAGTAACTTAGAATGTGTTGCTGTCAAGTTGGAATCAACTAATAGCCGCTCCTTCATTATGCTTGCAAGGCTGTAAATGCCACTGGAGGAGTTTGCCCCTTCTCTCTCAAAGCTGCTCATGAATTTGGACTGCCAGCAAAACACAGCCTTTGGGTTAGCTGTGCTGAAACATCCCATTACAAGAAAAGAACTCAGTTTTCTGCGGGGGAGAGGGGAAGATCAAAGACACAGACTTATGGTAATGCAGGAAAATGGTGAAGGGGCCTTCAAAGAATAGAGGGCCCCAGGTCAGAGCCTCCTTGCAGCTGAAGAAGAGTTCTCCAGCTGGCCAAAGGCAGGAGTGAAGGGCAGACTCTTCAGCATTCTAGGGAATTCAACTCTCAATTTCCCACAGTGCAAGGAAGGCCACAAATTAAAGTTTAGTGTAGTTCTTTCAGCAATCAAGACCAGATTTCTAAAAGCCCAGTGCATTGTTAGGGAACTCGGGGGTCAGGTGTTTAGTGGTAAGGAGCTGTGTTGCCAACCCAAAGGCACGCAGTTTGAATCCACCAGCTGCTTTGCAGGAGAAAGATGGGAAATCTCCTCCAGGGCAATTTATTGCCTCTGAAAACCTGCAGGTGGGCCAGTTATGGGTTGGTTCTGACTTGGTACATACCAACAACAACAACAACAACAACAACATATTTTTTAAAAAGGTCAAAAGTTTTACTCTTATACAACATATAAAGCAATTGATTCATGTTGTTTCTCAAAGAAGGAAAATTTAAAACTAAATAAATTTAAAATTAATATATTAGGATACACCAACTATCCTAATGTCAATGATATAGTTCAAAACCTGTTACTGCAGATATCAGAAAGGCATAAAAAAACAGGAATTTTTATTTTTCATGGAATACTAAACATATCCTAAAAAAAGGAGAACATCTGAGGATTTCCTGATATTTCCTACTTATTGTACTTTTCTAAGTCTTAGCTTTCCTCGTGCACAAGCAGGAAGTCTGTTTGGGAGGAAGTACAATCAGGGTACTCTTTAGAGGCAAGCTCGGTGACACTGCATCTCACATACTGTGGGCATGTTGTCACGAAGGACCAATCCTTGGAAAAAGACATCATGCTGGGAAAAGTGGAGGGTCAGAGAAAGAGAGGAAGCTTCTCAGTAAATGGACTGACACAGTGACTGTAACATGTTCGAGAATACCAGAGATGGTGTAGATGGTGCAGGATGGGGAAGGCTCAGATCTGTTGTTCATAGCGTTGCTATGAGTCATGGTCAACTCGATGACACCTACCAACAACAATAACAAAAACTCTCTGCCGTTTTAACAGAGACAATGCTAGTAAAACGTGTGGCTTGGTCTGGGAAATGTAGTGATGTCAAGTTCAGAACAGGACAAAGACTGCATGCACAGCAAGACATCGCCCTCCTTAGGGATTAGTGCCTCTATCAGATTCAAAATCAGGGAGGCTGTGTGTCAGAGTTGCGTCCTGTCTCCATATCTTTTCAATCTCTATGCAGAATAGGGCGAGGCTCAAATATGTTGTTCTTGGGCTTGCTCTGAGTCCTTGCTGACCCGATGACACTGAGCCGTAGCAAGGGAATTGGGAAGGAACTCTGGTGACGTAGTCCAAAGCACGAGGAGCAGCTAACCCAAGGGCCTCACAGTGCAGCTGGAGAAAGACAGGCTGTCTCCTCCCCATTCCGATGGTACAGCCTCAGGAACTGGTGGTGGATGGACACGAGGAGTTGGAATTCACTCACCAGCAGTGAGTGAGTGAGTGAGTGAAGGGAACTGCGCAGCTGTTTAGAAGAAATGCAAAGCTCTGCAAATCCCTAATTGCATCCTGAGGTTTTGAAAAAGAAAAATACTTAACCACTGGATCGGGGTGGGGGTGGGGGCGGAGGAGGATTCAATTGAGAAAAATTATTTGGGAGAAAAGTAGACTCTTTGTAACTATACCCTCTAGGTAGAATTTCTGTCCTCTTACACTTTTCTCCCAGTTAGATAAACCCGAGTGGTGCCAAGATACCGAAAGTGGAACATGCTGAATCCTTCACAGGGAGAGGAGGCATGAGAGACCAGCCTCCGGGGTCAGTTTGCTTCGTCAGTTCTGGGTAGTTAGAACACCCCCCCCC
>NW_006399804.1:17427851-17479479 GCF_000299155.1 Elephantulus edwardii | reverse complement strand
TCAGAATCAACTCACAGCTGACCCTTCAGTGGGTATTCAGAGGCAGTTATCACATGGGAGCAGAAAGCCCATCCTTCTCCCACAGAGCAGCTGGCAGACTTGAACTGTGTGCCATTGGGACTGCAGTGTTAACTCTTGCCACCAGGCAGGACCAGGACATCCTTGGTACTAGCAGTCAGGACATCAGGAGACATATTGTACTGGGAAAGTCTGCAGTTAGGGACCTCTCCAAATTATTGAGGAGTAATGATGTCAGTGTAAGGACTAAGGTGTGTCTGATTCCTGCTATGGTTTTGCTGATCACTTGCTGTGCATCTGAGAGCTGAACAATAAATAAGGATGACAAAAGAAGAATTGATGCCTTTGATCTGTGGTGTTGGAGAAGAGCACTGAACATCCCATGAAATGTCAAAAGAAAAAACCAGATATGTCTTAGAGAAAGGGCCACCAGAGTGCTCTTTGGAAGCAAAGATCATAAAGCTTTGCTTAACATACTTCGGGAATGTTGGTAGGAGGGGCTATTCCTTGGAGAAGGACATAATGCTCATAAAGGCAGAGGGTTGGTGAAGGAGAGGAAGACCCTCAACCAGGTGGACAGACACAGTGACTGCTGCAATAAGCTCTAGTGTGTCAGGAAGCGTGAGGACGGCATAGAACAGAACAGAGTTCAGATATGTTGTTCATTGTGTCCATATGGGTTGTACTTAACAGCACCTAACAACAACACATTAAAATTGATATGCACTGAAATTGATTCATCGGCACCTAACAATAAAAGTTCTATGATTTCATATGTTACCACCAAAAAAAAGAGGAAAACAAAAATACCAAATAAATATGTTCTAGCCTCATTATTTTAGGAAGGGGTTAGAGAATCGTTTTGGCTAAGCTATTTCTTAAATGCTAAAGATTGGTGCCCTGATTCAGGCCATGGTTTCTGAAATTACTTTCCATGCATCAGAGAGCTGGACAATGAGTAATGATTACAGAAGAAGAATTGATGCCTTCGAGTTGTGGTGCTGGAGAAGAGTGTTGAACATACCATGGACTGACAAGAAAACAAATAGGTCTGTCTTGGAGAGGGTAAAACTAAGTTTCTCCTTGGAGTCTAGGATTTTTGAAGCTTCATCTCACGTACTTTGGGCACGTGGCCAGGAGGGACTGATCCTTGGAGAAGGACATCATGTTTGAAGGGGTGGAGGGAGTGCAGGAGAGGAAGATCCTGGATGAGATGGATTGGCACAGTAACTGGGTATTGGGGGTGGGTGGGTTGATGGAGTCAGTGAGATTGGCTCAGAACAACGCAGGCTTCAGAACTGTTGTACATAAGGTTGCTATGAGTCGCAGGCAATTTGATGGCATATAACAAGAAGATTAAAGATAGGCAGTGCTGTTATTTTCAGCAAAGTGCAAGTAAGTACTGTCAAAAAAGATTAAGATCATGGGTAATGTACTTTTTTAGCCCACTTTATCACAAAGCTCAACTCACTGCTGTCAAGTCAGAACTGATTCACTGCTGATACTCCCTTCAGTTTCTGAGGCTGTAAATAGCACAAGAGGAGACTGTTCACTTTTCTCCCATGAGCTGCTGATGAATTTGAACTGCCAGGGGTGCAGTCTTTGGGATAACAGTACAACTTCCTATCGACGACAGCACACTAAAAAAAGTGTTCTTCAGTAAGGATGGATGGGGTGGGGGTGTTAATCATAGGGTCGTACAATTTGATGGGTGGAGGGAGGGGTGAGTAAAGGAACTGGGAAAGATCTGGTGTGAAAAACAACGTATACATACTTTGTAAGTAAACCAGTTTAAAATAAAAAAAAATTTATTAAAAAATAAGTCAAAATTAACTCCAGGGCCGACACTAGGGCTTTCCTATTCTTAATGTTCTGAACCCACTAGGGTTCAGGAAGCTCTTTGGGATAGTGGTAAGTGATGAGCCCTTCTTGCCAGAACCCCCACGTGCCTACATATTCAGTCTTAAATCTACTACTGGGCTACAGGGGAGAGCCTTTGTATTTACAAGTCAGTTGTTACTATATTTTGGAGGAACATTCTTCTAAGTGGTACAGCACTCCTCTGTCAATATGCCGTACTGAGGTAGCCTGGGGTTGCTGTGATGCTGAACCTTGTGCCACTGGGGTGTCAAATGTTGTAACGGTTACCCATGGTGGGCAGTGTTTGGTGGAACTCCCAGTTTAAGACAGGTTTGGAAACAGGAGTGGCATCCACTTCCTAAACAGCATGCCTCCAGAGACGCTTTGAGAAATGACCATAGTTATAGAAAGGCTTCATTCAGGGCTTTCGTTCATAGAGGCGCTATGAGTTGTGCTCGACTTGACAGCAATCAGCAACAACAACAAAAACTGCAACTGGGCAGTTCCCCAGGAAGCCATCAAACCTGGGCAAAAAGTCATGTCTTTAGAGTTTCTCAAATTTTAAAAAATGAGATTCTTGTAATAGGATTCAAGATGTGTTTAAAAAGATATGAGCAAAGCTAAAATCCATTAAAACCATGTAGGCAAATTAAGAATTATGATACAGTGGATGGACAAAGAACTTAATGAAAAATGTCCAACAGACAGAATATCCCCAGAAACCTTTAAAAGTCCATGAAGCATGAGAGTATGTTAATAAGCCCCATTGGAATTTTACCTCAGACTCCTTAGAAAACATCAGAACTTGTGTTTAAGTGATTTTATCACTAACTTCCTTACATGCTCTCTCTTCCTTCTCAGATAACCAGCTGTCTGGGTTTTGATCCCATCTCTGGGATCAAATTCTCCTTAAGCCACGATTTTGTGGAAGATGGCCTCATGCTGAAATAGGCCAAAGTGCTTCACAGACTCAAAACCCCACTCTTATTTCTCTTCTGCCCCTCCGTCTAGGCAGGTCGTCATTGTAGGGTGCCTTGGAGTCAATTCCCATTCACAGAGACCCCATGTGATATAGCGTGAACAGATCTCCTAAGGTTTTATAGGCTGCAATCCTCCTGGGAAGAGATCACAATGCCTTTCTCTTACAGAGTTGCTGGGTAGGTTCAAACTGCTGCACTTGGCATTAGCAGTCGAGAGCTCACCTATCACACTAGCAGGGCAAGGAAGCCTGGTTTACTACGCATTTTAAAATAATAACGCTCAGCTCTCATTGCCATTGAGTCAGAACCAATGCATAGCTGACACTCCACTGGGTTTCCAAGGCTGAAAAATTGCACGAAAGGAGCTTTTTCCTCTCATGGAGTCACTGGAGGATTTGAACCAACAGAGAGGCGCTGCCTTTGGATGAGCTGTGAAACTCCCCAGAGGGAGCTCTTGTGGCCTCGTGGTAAGAAGCTGCACTGCAATTCCAAAGGCAGATGGTTCGAATCCACCAGCTGTTCCATGGGAGAAGGGTGGGCAATCTCCTGTGTGATTCACTACTTCTGAAAACCCACTGAAGGGTTAGCTATGCGTCAGTTGTGACTCAACGGTAAACAACAACTAGCAAAAATAAGTTTTAGCAACCTTTTTACTTCGCCAGCAGAAAAAGATTTTATCTAATATTTTTATAAATAACATCCCAAATACTTAAAGAAAAAAGTGAACGGAGCATTTCTATAGATGTAGAATCGTGGGTGGCTTAAAAATGTGTCCAGAATAAAATAAGATGGACACATGATTGACAGAGCAATCACACTTCTGCATGTCAGGAGGTGGCCAGACAGGGATAAGGCTGGCACCGCTGTAAGGACCAGACAATGGAAACAGTTCTGCTACTCAGACTTGGAAATTAACTTCACCTTTCTTCACCTGATATTCCTATCACTATTAACACCTTTTGTCACTTAATTCAGCTCTGGTTAAAGGTTAAAAAGGAAAGTATAACTTGAAATGTTTAACTCCCATTCTCTGTACAGCTCTCATTTAAATAGAGCCTCTCAATCCAACATCATTCTTTTGAATGAAATAAGGTGACAGTGTGACTTAATGCTCAAATTCAATCTTTCATAGCTATTACCTGATATGAAATTTCTAAATGCAGTTCAGAAAGGCCATCCATTCTACTTTCTTGTGAAACAGGCAGAACTTGGATTTCAATCCCACAGATTTATGTTTTAAAGGTGAATTTATCTTCATTCCCCTGACGTATATTTTTAGTTGGACAAAGAGCCGTCAACAGTTAATAACTTCGAGTAGACACCATGTGTATCTGAAAAGCCCAAGATGGCTGCTCCCATCACTCAGTGGTGATGGGAGAATTTAATGCAAAAAATAAAATGAAATCACATATAAAGGAAGCAAAAAACCAAAACAAAAAACAAACAAACAAAAAAACCAAACACCAAGCCTGTCTCTGTTTGCTTCCTCGTCTGAGTCTGGAAGTGGCAAATGACCGATTAGGCACCGGGGTCACATGGTTCATTATCAAGTACCTGGACTTGTCAAGGAATGTGAGTAGACCCGCATAGCCCCCCACAGAGCTGAATGTGAGATTTTATCGTCATGTCTATTACACAAATGATTTTTTAAATAATAGGTTAAACTCCTTCCCCTCCCCTCTGACTAGAATCCACTTTCCACCCCCATGTCTCCATTTACCTTTCTTTAATTGACATGGTCTTGCTGGGTGAGTCCAGGATACCCTCCATCATTGCAGCCCTGGTCTCTCCAGCAGCAAGCATGGTGCATGGACTCTTGTAAGACTTCTCCTGTTCTTGTTCTGCAGAGTCTTGCTGCTTACAGGAGGCCGGAGTCGTGGCTGGAGCAATGGCCTTTCCAGCAGCTGTGCCCGCCTGCTCCCCAGTGGGCTCCCCAAGCTCGGCTGCTGGGCAGGAAGGGAGGAGAATCAGCACCTACTCCTCCAGTGGACATTCTCGTAGCTCTTAACCCTCTAATGGTCAAGTGCTCGGAGTCCAACCGTGCTCACATGACAGGTTACCCAAGCCCTCTGGACAGTGAGAAAACCAAACCTCCTCGTGGGTTACTTCCCACAGCAAACGGGGTCACGATAATTGGTCTTTTTCCTGTTCAAGACACAGGAAGTCAGCTTTCACTGTAAACGTTGGAATGCTACCCCCCAAATAAGACTTTCACATTCCAAATCCTCCCCCCCAAATAAGACTTTCACATTCCAAATGCGCTCTACTCACACATCAAAATGCTTACTGTAACTTACTCAGAACCATTTCATATCAATTAGAAAGAGGATTAAAGACACACACTTTTATCTTATCCCCAGGGATGGGGGGGGGAACCCTCAACAAAAACAAACCAAAAACAAAAGAAGAAAAAAAGAAAACTATGTAGACAGAGAGTCTGGAAAACCAGAATTAGGAGTGTAAGTCCTTATTCTCTGTGCTTATCTTAGCCCTGAACTTTTCAGATCACCCACAAATGCCAACAGAACTGATAACTCATGTGAGCAAACAGGAAACAGGCTCAGTGATCAAAATGCTTAAACTGTGGGAGAGAGCAGCTGGCATTTTTTTTTCTTCTTTTTTTTCCCTGCTAAAAAACTGGTTAGTGCATGGAATCAAATTAAAGGGGCAGAGAAGTGTGCAGGGCCATTTGATTCTCACTGGACTTTTTGTCGGTAAGAGCTGTGAGCTGCTTTTGCGATGCACCTGGAAACAAACACACACAACACAACAAACAGAAAGAGAAATTAGTCCCTAAAGCCTTAAGAATAGTCATAATTTACTTTACCTCTTAGAGAAAACTTCCTTGTAGTGACACTCTCCACGTCCACCTTCTCTTCAAAGGGCTGCCTGTCTTTCAAGTCCTGGTTCCCCACTGCAACGCTTCGGGCAGTGGAAAATTCCTTGAGCTCATCACCAAGATGGGCAATGGGAGGGCTAGCCAGCTCCATGCTTTCTTTCCTTGAAGCAGCATATTTAGGTTCTTTATGGCTGTCTCTTTCCCTCACCCTATCAACAGCAGCACAGGATGAGTCTGCTTCTTCAAAGGACTCATGCTTTTTAGCCCAACTATTTCCACCAGCTGAGACTCGCCTGCCATCCATCTCTCCAAACTCTCTCAACGTGTGTTTGCTCCCACTCTCCTCAACCGAAGGCTGCCATGCTTGCGACTTCAGAATGCTTCTAACTGGAGAGTCAGAGTTTTCAACTGAAAGAGGGGGCTTATACTCAGTGGCACTTTTACTATCATCGGCAGACGGCATGGCCCGAAGATCCCCAGCATACATCGGCGTGGCCGTGGGCGCCATGGTGGACACCGAGGTGTTGACTGTCGGTGTGAAAGGGATAAGCTTTCCATTCTGCACCTGGGGTAGGGGGCACAGTGAGGAGGCACAAAGATGATTTAAAAATATTATCAAACTCAATCCCGACCAGCAGGCCCAAACACTAGCTTTGGTAGTCTCGCTGCTTATCTTCGTGGGAAGCCCTTTCTGGACATTGTTATACAACACATCTTGTCAGAAAACATCTTCCGGGGGAGGGGGGAAAAGCAGGCTGTGAACACTGCTGATCCCCACAACACGGACTTACTCAAGGTGACTTCAGCCAGCCAATGAAGTAAGAAGAGAGAAACATACTTGGTCTGAGCCTTTTGCAGGATCACAGGTACACACACAGGATAGAGGTAGCACAGCTGACAGATAGGAAGTCTGTCTCTTCGTCTCAGAATGACACCGAGCTTAAGGACACACAGACATTAGACTTACAGAACACTGTACCCACCTGCTCCACCTCGCCTAGCGTGACAGGCTGTGTCTGATAGCGAGCATTCATCCTCCGCTGTCTTATGTCTAGTCGGTTTCGAGTGGAAATGGCTTTGGACACGGGCTGGGACAACTTATTAAATAAGGCCAACTTCTCCGCCAGGCTGAGCGTGGAGGAATCAGGTTCACCCTGTTCGACAGAATCTTTGCCCTCATTTGCCTGGTCCCTAGCTAGCGCCTTTTGGTGAGCGGAGGCCTGCAACCTGAAAGTCACAATAAAAGTCAGTAGCACAGAAGGTAACAAACACGAGCCCACTGCTAACTCTATCTATGAAGACGTCAACAGTGTCAATGCAGTAAGTGTGGAAAGTGCTGAATTCTCCCTTCGTGAACTTAGGACAGCTACGCACATTTGTTTCTATATTAAATAAGGCAATAAGCTGCAGGATATAGGTGGGCATGTGTGTTACTAATTCTACAAAAAGCAGATTTTTTTTTTGCTTTGAATTATTTCTAAGAAATGGGCTCCCTATTTAAAGAACTGAAGTATGCTTGGGTATACAGACTATTAGAGAGAAAAGCTGTATATTTAGTTAGGCTAAAATAGAGTGCTAAGGCATAATTATACACCACACTTGTGTTTCTGAAGGTGGTCTTCACTTTTAAATAATTAGGATATAACACGCTCATGTTTTCAACAACACTGTCTATAACAGTTTTGACTTTCACTTACTAAATATGAGTGGTTTTATTGTTTGTTTTTTTTTTTAAAGGGGGAAAATTTATTTCCCTAGCATTTTCCCTCAGGTGTTTCTCTGAGTTTTCTGCAATGTGCTTAAGTTAGATAATGTCAGTGACTTTGACAACAGAAGAAAACTGCAGGTGGATTAAAGTTTCTCCAAATTCCAGCTAGAGGAGAAGATGTGGAGTTTACAAGGGTCACTCAGAACTGTGAAAGGTTTCCAAGACAATATACAAATCTACCCGGGTAAATCAACTAAAAAATCCAGTAACAAGGGAATCTGGCCTTGACACCAATTAACAAGGAATTCACTAGTTCCAGACAAAAAGAGCAGTTATCGCTGTTCCAGGTGGACAATGAGAAGGGTAATGAAAGGAACTGGAGCTTCAAAGTCTGTCTTGAGGTGCTGCAGACTGGGAGGGCAACCTTGACCTACTTCTCTGCAATAGAGGTCCCCTGCTCTGGGTTACATGTCCTTTATTTCTGCTCTCATTTGGCTTCTTTTCATTCTATTCCTAGCCTTTGGGTATTAGATTACAGCAGTAATATAAAAGGGATATGTACATGCTTTAAGGACATCACTTTAAAACACCATAATTCAAAGCAGAATATTCAAATTCATTAAGCAAAGCACAATAGTAAAACATCTAAGTTTGGCTACTGTAATTATTTTCCCAATCATATATATGTATCTCTAAATCAGACACATGTAGAATTGTTTCTGGCATATAGACACATAGTTATACATACATATATATGTATGTGTATATATATATGTACATATATGTATTTTTAATATATATTTTATCTACATGTATATAAAATTCTGGCATTACCCAAATTTGAACTTTTGCATTAAGTTCCCATTTGTTAATCTGTATTAAGTGCTAGTCTTACAGATGAAGAATGAAGTTAATTAGGGATGAGCATTATTAGGAAAACAGACACAAAACAAATGGACCAGTGAGTTAGTGTGGTATGAGTTCCACTACATAATGTGAACAGAAAGAATGGGTTTTCATGCAGGATGACATCATGTTATCAGTACTTCCTATCATGACAAAAGTAAATGCCACAAATGGTCGGAACCACTCAGGGCACTGACTGGTTTGTCAAACAAATGAAAAGCATTCAAGATTGTAAGATGCACTGGCTGTATTGCACCTTTGCTCTCAATGCCACATGCAGCTATTTCTGTCCAGTACCTGGCAGGCTGCACAGTGCTCTTAGCTAGAGTGGGACTAGGAAGTCTTGCCATTACGGGGTGGGTGGCCACAGAACACGAAGCAGGGATAGGTTCACTTTAAAGCAATTGCCAAAGAAGGAACATTCATAAGGAGAGAGAAGAAAAGAAGCATTAAAGAAAGCATTTTAAATTCAGAAAAGCGAAATCAAATACCTCAACTAAATTATTTTGCTAGCTCCTTTTGAGGAAAAAAAAACCACAACAGAACTCAAAAAGCAATTACAAACTTAAGAAATAAAAGACAGAGGCTGCCCAAAGTTAATGGGATAGAATAGATTCTTCAGCTTAAAAAGGAATCCCTGTATTTTTAGTACAAGTGTCTTCATTTGAAAAAAACAGCAAATAAACATTCAAGTCAGTATTAGCTATCAATAAATAAGTAGATTGTGTCCATGTGTAGAATGTCATTCTCTACCATTATTATTTTTTTTAAAAATCAGTGTCCTCATATAATATAAAAAAGTATATGAAACCGGATGAGCCTTGCAAGGTGACTGCTTTTTTGTTCCCACGGCTAGTTGCTTCTTATTTTCCAAAAGCCATATACATTTGTTGTTGTTGTTTTAAGAAAATAAAACATCCAACAATCTAACAAGAGCGAGATAAGTACTAGAATTTACTTATCCACAGATCCACCAAGCAGCTGAGGAATATTGGGAGCTGAAGTGAAGCCCGCTGACGTACCAGCAGTTCACAGACATGAACTTTGTCACAGAGGTAACAAAATTTAGCGCATCATTCTCTCAAATGAGATGAGCTTCACTTTTTTCAGGGAAGGTGTGTGTACTACATGTGTATTTCGGGGTCATGGAAAGAATTTTTTAACAAAATAATAAAAGCTTCCCCTTGATTGAAATAATTATCTCTGAAAGAATAACACTGGGATATGAATTCTGAGTATAGTGCTCAAAAGTGATTGCAAAATTATCAAGCTTCTGATGAAATGTTTATTGATGATCATTTAAGAACAAATAAAAAGATCCCTTCTTTTTTATTTGTTTCATAAGCAACCTTTGGTGGCTTAGTTTAAGAAGTTGTGCTAAAATTCCAGAGGCAAGTGGCTTGAAACCACCAGTTGCTTTGTGGGAGAAGGATGGGCAATCTCCTCCTGTGCAATTAACTTACCGAGGGTTGGTTCCAACTTGACGGCACACAACAAGAACAATTTTTAGAGCTGCACACTAAAAATTTATGGGTGGAGTAAAATTATATTTGTGGTTTGTGTTAAACAGTGCAGGAGGAAAGAGGAAGTCAGTGGGGTTATAGGTAGAGAACAAGGTTGACCAGGAGTCAACAACTATTGAAACTGGGTGAGGAGTACACTGGGGGGAGGGGGAAGGTGTCATTATACCAACGTATTTTTGTTTTAAATTAACCATTGTAAAAAGAGCTAATAAAGATGCACAAATTAATCATCATCATCATCATCATCATCATCATCATCAAGTTGAATTAATGCTTCATGTTTTTCTAGAAGAGACAAAGTGTTGGTGATGATAGCTGGTATTAAGTTCATGAAACTTCTCATGAAATGTTTACTGATGATCATTTAAAAAACAAATAAAAAGATCCCTTCTCTAAGGGAGCTCTGGTGGCCTAGTGGCAAGAAGCTGCACTGCAATCCCAGAGGCACACGGTTCAAATCCACCAGATGATCTACTGGAGAAGGAGGGGCAATCTTCTCCTGTACCAGTCAGATCTGATTTGACGGTACACACACAAAATATAATAAAGTAAAATAAAAAAGATCCCTTCTCTTTTATTTGTTTCATAAGGAAACTCTGGTGGCTTAGTTGTAAGAAGCTGTGTTGAAATTCCAAAGGCAAGTGGTTCGAATCCACCAGCTATTCTGTGGGATGGTCCTGCTTCATGACAACTCCACATATTACAGACTGTAATTCCTCCACAGAGCATTCTTGGCTCTAATCTTTATGGAAGCAGTTCGCCAGGCCTTACTTCCATAACGCTGCTGGGTGGTTTTGAACTACCAATCTTTGGTTTAGCAACAAACTGCTGAATCTATTGATTGTGTCACCCAGGCTCTCTAAAGGTACCCACAGATAACCAGCTTGAAGCTTAGAAAGGCAGCAGCAAGGGACCTCCCCAAGGACCAACTTCCCTGTGGCTTCTAGGTAAACCATTGTTTTGCCATCTTGTTTTCTCCAATAATTATTTAAAAGGAAATATGCCAGCTAAGGCCAAGGCATCCTGAGAGAGACTCACGTGGCTGCAATGACTACTTCTTCAGTTGTAATGGGCTGGGTGTGGGATCTGTCCTGGAAGCGGCGAAGCCTCTGCTCCACAGCCGTATTCCTTGAACGTGTTTTGGGAACATTCTTTTCATCAAACGATCTTTCCAGTTCCTGTGTAGAAACATTGTGGGATCCTTATAAAACCAAGGAAAGGTGGCAGGGGCAGAAACACGTCTGTACTCTGTTGTTCCACTGAGTTTACAGACAGGGTGGTCACTGAAAGGTACATATCTTTACCGAGAGTACACTTTAGCTGGGTGTCTCAATCACTGGAAAAATACAGGTAGACTGAGGATGACCTTAGAACACCCTGCTGTGTCCAGAGGCACACAAAGCAAGATGGGGAAGCAGGAGCTCTCAGCTCAATGGGTCATGATTGTGATCTAATGCTTTGGGGACATCTTACCCTAAAAAGCAGCCTCTTGGCAGCAACACTGAGTTTGGCTCGCTCATCCACCTTTCCTTCATCTGCAAAATGCCACAAAATACAAAGTGTACATCATGAAAAAAACAAACAAATAAACAAAAACCCTAAGTAACAAACTCTGAGAAATTTCTTAAACTAGTCTGAAAATACTTTGAAAAGAATAATAGGTGTGTTAGTAATAACCATTGGCAATAGTTCTCCCTCTGGGTAATTGTTTCCATTCAGTGAAAATACGCTGATTTCCATCAGATTAAACTTTAGAGAGCTTACGGTTTAGTTAGAGTTTAGAGAGCTCACTCAAACCCTCTACTTCTCTGGTGATTCAAATCCACCAGCTGCTCCACAGGACAAAGATGGGCAATCCCCACTTGTGCAATTTGCGGCCTCAGAAACCCAACGGAAAGTCAGCTCTGAGTTGGTTCTGATATGACAACAATGTTTGGGGAAATCCAAACCAAACCTTATCCAGAAGGAAAAAACAAAGGGGGGGAGGGAACTCCCAAACCAAACCAACCCAAACCCCAAACCTTACCTGCTAGGGCAGAAATATTCTACTTTAGTATCTGACTAAGACTGGTGAAGTTCTTTTTCAGAGATAGTTGATCAATGTATGATACACTCATTGCTGTTGAGTCAGTTCTGGCCTATAGGAACTATACAGGACAGAATGGAACTGTCTTCCTAGTGTTTCTGAGACTGTAACCTCTACAGAAGCACATCATCAGGCTTTTGCTTCTGGGAAACAGCAGGAGGATTCCAGCTTTTGGTTAACAGTTAAATGCTTGATCACTGTACCACCAGGGCTGCTTGTAGCCAATAAGCACAAACTCA
The DNA here is from genome assembly GCF_000299155.1 of Elephantulus edwardii. NCBI lineage: Eukaryota > Metazoa > Chordata > Mammalia > Macroscelidea > Macroscelididae > Elephantulus > Elephantulus edwardii. The sequence continues at coordinate 17,467,320 of NW_006399804.1, read as the reverse complement.
CTGCTGGCAAACTGATGCCGACACACAGGGACCCAACAGGACAGAGTAGAATTACTCCACAGTGCTTCCAAAGCAGCAATCTTAATGGAAGCAGATGGCTTCATCGGTCTTCCTAAGAGACCTGATGGGTTTGAACCAATGGACTTTTGGTTAACAACTGAGCGCATAACCATTGTGCTACCAGGACTCTGTCAAACACTATTTAGTCTTCTTCACTGTTAAATAACAGAAGTAGGAAGAGAGAAAAAAAAAATTCTGCTGCTGTGGTCCAAATTCCTTGACTTTAATATTGCTCAGCTCTATGATTCTTTAACTAAAAACTAATGCTTGTCTGAAAAAAAATCCCAGTTCATTTTCCTGTGTTTATAGACAGATAGTAGGAAATGGAGGGGTGTACATGTTTTGTAATCCTATCTGCTCAAAAATCCCAAATTCTATATTTCATTCCAATCTGGGTGAGATGATCAAGAAGAAGGAAAATATACTTGCCTTCAGGAGTTGGCATTTCTGAATTGGAAGTTGATCTAGGAAAGATATTAGCAAATAATAGTAATAATAAATTAGCTGATGTGAACAGAGGATCCAAAGAAAACATCATATGTGAAGTGAAAATTAAAAATGTAATAAAACATTCCCACCACTAGTAGCAATTCCAGTTGTGAATATAGTTTCAGTGGTGCCAACACAGTGGAACACAGGTGCACACAATCTCAGCCAAACTCACGACTAAAAAGGTCAAGTGCAAATTATGAAACAGGACTAATTTTTTTACAAACCTTATCCTCTCTATGCAAAAGCAAATGAGAATTCTTTAAAACCTCAAATAAAACAAAAAAGGCAGACATTTCTAAAGTGAACATACGGTCTTTTAGCTGCTTCACTGTAAAATTTGGTGGCGATTCACTTTGGTTTCTAATTTGACAATGGGCATTAGAATATTACAAATGTTAAATGAAGAGAAATCATATTTCTCATGTCTTAAATCACAGTGATCAATGACTTATCACACCACCTGAATGCAAGTGTAAATGCATTTAAATTAAAATGGTGTATTGTGATACCCTTGTGAAGGCCAATATGTTTTTTAAAAAAATACTTTCAAATCAGCCACATAAATACTCCATATTAAGTGGAAGACTTGTGGAATCGTCCCTACGCTATATCAACAGCATCAGGACTAACTCTGCATTAAAAATCCTACATCATTCATCGCTCTTAACATTCCTTTACCTACAGAACCACACACAGAGGTGCCTACCTATCCGACTCCTTTCGCTCGGCTGAGGTTATAGGTTGTGTTCTAAATCTCTCAGAAGTCTTTCTACATTCACCAGGAGAAAAATAGCGTCTTGGTTTCCGGGACCCTCTCTCCCGTTCCATACTGGTGGGCGAGCCAACTCCTTCAGTTGACCTCTCAACCCTTGAATGACTTTTAGAACCATGGGGTGGAGAATATACACGATGGTCACGGGAAGAGAGAGAAAAAGAGAGATAATATGGCAAAGATTTATGCATCTCAGGGAGTGAAGGCACTCCTAAGTCCCTCTGCATGCCTCTACCATGCACGAAAGGAGGTGGAGCATCCCAGTTACCCCACACTTATTACCCCATTAGTAGCCAGAAGCAAAATGCTAGTGTTCGAGCCATTTCCTACTACTGTCTGCCCTGCACACACTCGTGAGCTAAGCTAACAAGATTTAATGCAGGGCCTGGCACACGTGGAGGAGTAGTGCATCATTCTGCCAATGGCGTGCAAGTGACACATTGGGAGCGTGTTGGCAACATCACCTACAGTTCAGGTTTCTTGCTGGCCCTGGCGGACTCCAGATACGCGCTGCGGAGTTGGGCGACTGACACCTTGGTGTCCACCATGCCCACGTCCATGGAGGGTCCCTCAGCCTTGACACCCTGAGGTTCTAGCTCTTGTTTTGAAACGAGGTCCTTGTACTTGGAGGCCTGCAGCTGAGGGGGGCCCGTGTAATCAGAGAACGAGCGGGTGAGGACTTTGCGCTTCTTTGGAGGAACCTCCTTTTTGTGACCTGCCAGGCTGGCGTTCTGGGACACAGGCTCACGCTGCACATACACAAACATTTCACTCCTGCCCCCTCTCTCGGTGGGTGGCTGCGGCAGCCGCTCCTGCTCCCTCTGGAGCTCCAAGGTGAGGGTGCTCACAGCAGGCTTCACCACCTCCTCATCACCGGACAGGTCGTCTTGGCTTCTCACCGGCCTGGGGTCCTCCAGAGCCATAATTGTTCTCTTGCTTTTTTCAAGAGCTTCGGTGTGGAACACGTCTTCTTCTGGTTTGGACTCATAAATATGGAGAACCGGGGTGTCTCTCCTCCTCTCATCTTCCAGAACCTTCGGGGGGGCAGGCTTTCTGACATGTTGTGTCACTGCTTCCACCCAGCTGTACTCGGAGGCGTTTTCTGGGCTTTCTGTGGTCACCAGCTTGGCAGCGTGGACAGGATCTGGTGGCTGAATGTAGCCACGGATCGGCTGGCGGACTGAGGCAGTCGCCTTGCTCGGGATCCTTTCAAAAGCCGAGTTTTCGGACTGAAAAGATAGGTAATGCACGGCCTGATGTCTCCTCTGAGCGAAGGACTCGGGGGCAAGTTCAGGGCTGCTACGGGCACTCTCCTCCTTCACCAGTTTTTCTCTAACCTTTACTCTTTAAGAAAGAAAAAGGGGTTAAGTTGTAAGGAGCAGTAATGGCTCAATGGGGAGAAGAAAAGCATGCGTGCTCACGGATAACAACCAAGGAACAGAAAGTCACCCACAGAAAGAACAACTTCTTAACGAAGTATTTGTGTGTGTGTGTTTAACATCAGACACCTACTACTTAAACCAGATACATGCTTTTAAATCAAGTTTTCAAACTTGTCTAAGTGTATCATTGTGATGCAGATGGTATCCTGGAGATAATAGGTCCCACTCACTGAATAAATACCAGAAGCCAGTGGGAGAGTCTTTAATATGCACCACCATGCAATATGTACACCAGGGCAGTGAGGCTGGTGCCAGGAACCACGGAAGGTTCTGGGCATGGAGAGGCCCATCTGGGCAATGGGGAGTTTCCAGGCATACATGCGCCCATTGACCAAAACCCTATTGTGTATGGAAATGTTAGCACATTCATGATTACTTTTGTTTTCTATTGAGTTCAAAATTCAATAAACAAATCATCTCTTTTATTTTTTCAAGTTCCCAACTCAACATTCCCAAGCTTTTTCATGCTCTGCGCCTGACGGCCACTCTGTTCAGAAGGCGTTTGACCAGTTAGGTTGTCACTACCAAGAACGAAGAAGAAAGTTAGTGAAAAGAGAACTGTGAAAAGGACTAATGTACAAAGGTTTTCTTGCTCTCCGGAACTGCTCACAGATTCTTAGTTAAAAATGAATCTGAAAAGAAATTGCTCTGGTTTCCATTTAACTATCCGAGAGGAAAATGAAGGCTTATATCAAAAGCAACAGACCTTTTTCCATTAGTGCGTAAGCAAAGTTGCCAAGAGGTCTGCCTGTGGGGATGTCTGGCTGCAGGGATTTCTGTCCAAATTCTGTCTCATCCAATTCTGACTGGGTTGCTATGTGTCATCAAGTCAGAACTAACTCCTAGCTGACCTTCCTGAGGGTTTTTAGAAGCCATAAATTACAAGGAAGGGAGATTATCCACCTTTCTCCATCAGAGTAACTGGTGGATTTGAACCACCAGCCTTTGGAGCTGGCTGCTCAATTCCTTACCACTAGTCACCAGAGCTCCTTAGGTGAAATCCTTGATTGCTTCATTCTTTACACAGGAAGAATGGTGACATATGTAATGTGATGTTAGCTTAGTCCTTTGCAAAGAGTATGAATAGTGTTAGCTGGTTCTTATCTGTATTTTTTTGAAATGTAGAAAGAGACTTTGCAATCACTTGCTATACATCAGAGAGCTGGACAACGACTAGGGTTGATAGGAAAATTGATGACTTTGAGCTGTTGGTCTGGATAAGAGTATTACTATGGACCGTGAAGAAAACGAACAGGTTTGTCCTGGAGGGGGTGAAACTAGGCTGCTCTTTGGAGGCAAGGATTCTGAAGCTTCATGGGACATACTCTGGACATGTTGCAAGGAGAGACCAGTCCTTGGAGAGGGACATCATGCTTGAGAGGGTGGAGGGACAGTGCAGGAGAGGAAGACCCTCGATGAGATGGATTGATTCAGTGACTGGGGTAATGGGGGTACGTGTATCAGAGATAATAGTGTTGTTTAGGGCTGCTGTACATAGGGTCGCTATGAGTTGCAGGTGACTCAATGACACATAACCACCACCACAACAACAATGTAGTGAGAAAGCAGAAATAATTCAAAATGAGAACGGGTTGCTAACTGGGGAGAATACTTTCAGAGCAAGAAAGGTGACTTATTGGAATGAGAAGTCATTGAGACTAGTTAGCATGAATAATTAGTACATTCCATAAAATGCACACTTTCTAGAAGAGAATGATTTCTGACATGGCAAATACATCCTGGCAAAATTGATAAAAACTCTAATTATATGTTTTCCAACATAAAATAGAAGATATCTACATTTGCTTCATTAAGGAAAAATCAAAGGCACACGTAAAAAGCGATTGTTATGAACAGTTCAGAAGGTAAGAAGGCATTCTGAGTTATTATTTTTCCTAGAGCCTAGCCAGGGCTGGAGGTTTTCATATTTAGAACCTTTGCTAATCAAAAAAGGGCTGAAATGCGGTCAAGTTCTCCTGTGGAATGTGTGCTTCTAATCAAAGACAATCTGAATTCTGTCCTCAGCTGAGAACAAAGTGACTGTTAGAAACTCAATATATGGGTGCTTTGTCCTTCCAATGACTTATTCATTCTACTCCTTCTGCCTCTCCCTGCCCCCAATCTTAAAAATGAAATGATAGGGGTTTTTGTCTGCTTTCAAAAACCACACACCCTAAATTTAACTGTTCAAAATGAGTTGCTGGCTCAGAGATGGGGAGAAATGAAAATGAGGTTGGGAGTGCAGGGAGGAGACAAGCTGTGACCCTGGCTGGTTAGCTGGACTGAAGAGAAAACAGGATTTGTGGTTAGTTTCTCTCTACTGCCCCCAACTGGCCAATTATGCAAAAGGGAAAAATGATTATCAGCAGGAGGAGGGTAAAAGGGAAAAAATATAGACACAAAGTAGGGCAAGGGGGTAGGAAGGCAAATGAATAGAAAGTAACTTTTAGCAGCGTCTTTTTGAACACACAACTTCAAACGGCCATTCAAGAGGTGAAAGGAAGAGTTAGTGTTAGCTAGTGCGTGGAGAGAGCGTGGCAAATCAAAAGGGAAAGTAGAAGCATTCACTTCACAGAAGCTCCAGTTTCAACTTGAGGTATACCTGGAAGGCCAGTTGATAAGGGAAGGTGTGTCCCCTTCGGAATCTTTCTGAAGAAACCACTCATGTTTGGGTTTCCCTGTACTACCATGTACAAAAAGACACAAAAATTCAGGTAATTGCCTATTAAAATAACATATACACTGATTTGCTTACAAGTTTAAGAATCTCAAAGCTTATTTTCATTATGTAAAAGATACTCCTAGCTCCTGAAAATGTAGAAACACAAGTCTTGGGATTTATATTCACTTGAAGGAATTCTCAATGTTCTCTCCACTAGATAAATGAGACATAACTATATCTAAATTTCACTACATTAAAATATTTTGCAAATAATCTGAAGCAAGAGAAAAGAATCTGTTAGTTACACTCTGACCTCAAACATCATGCATTTCGATTGCTTAGACTGCTGTTGCTGTTACTTGCTATTGAGTTGGGACCAACTCATAGTTGACCCTCCACAGGATTATGGGAGACTCATCTTTTTCCCAAGGAGCAGCTGGTAGATTCAAACCACCTTCCTTTGGGTTGGCAGTCCAACTTCTTACCCATTATGCCACCAGAGACCCCTTATTGTTAACAAGTTGGATTCAAAATATAAAGGAACTGAAATGACATAGGTTTTGTTGACATATGTAAGTAAATAGACAACATAAATTAGATTAAGGAAGTTTTAAAAATTCAGTAACATGATTTCTTAATTTGTTAATGTTAAGTCACTTTTGTCTCATGGTGACTCCATGTATATAGTGTAGATCTGTTTCTTAGGGCTTTCAAGACTCTGATGTTTCAGAAACAAAGCATCAATCATCTTTCAAGGTGTCTCTGGGTGAGTTTCACCCTTTGGTCCCAGTTGAGGGCTAGCCATCTGTATTAATTAACTGACACTGTATAGTTCCCCTTTAATATCTATTACTGAGTCGATATTTAAAAAAACCATCAACACAACAGCTGCCAATATCAATGCAGGTCCATTTGGTAAATGTTCCTGAGTTCCTATCATGGTCAAAACACTGAGCAAAGCCTTGAAAATCAACAAAGGTTAACTAGGCATTATCCTGATTATGGTAGAGCTTACATTCATGTTGGCAAGATGACAAAGGATTTATACACTCACCCTTCAACACACAACTGAATATAATAAAAGGCGAACAATAACAGAGTAATGTAAAGCCAAAGATAATTTAGAGAAAAGCAAAAGAAAGGAACATCTTGTGGGGATGATGTAAAAACAAACAAACAAAAATGACAGGAGAAATACTCTAACTGCTGATTTGTATTCTCTTACACTGAGGAAAAGAAAAAAAGAAAGAAAAGGGATTCTACATGTTAGTTAAAATGTTTACCGGCTCAAAAATCATAATGAACCTCTATCTAAAAGGTCTTCAGTGCCAGGTTGGAAACATATTTTAGCTTAAACAACGTCCAAAAGAACAGAACAGTTATGATAAAATTGTTCATTCCCTTAGTCTTCTTACATCCCAACCTACAGCCCAACTCACCATCCCCAGCATTACAGCATTTGGTCTGCAGCAATTAACTAAAATAATACTAATATGTATTTTGTTACATATCATCGAGTCAGAAGTGACTCTTTGTTGTCCCTACAGTGGGATTTTAGAGGCTGTAAATCGCACACAAAGTGGGATTTTAGAGGCTGTAAATTGCACACAAAGAGACTTCCCATCTTCCTCCTACAGAGTAGCTGGATGATTCGAACCACCCGCCTTCTTGTTGGCAGTGAAGCTCCTTACCACTAAGGAAGCAAAGCTCCCTAACATTTGTGTAAAGCCACCTGATTACAACTCCCAGGAGTCCAATTTCTCAACACTTATTTAAAAATACTAATCATCTAGCATCTTATCTGTAGTGAAGAAAGCCGGTGCTCCCTAACACAGTACACAGTAAAAGAATGGCAAAGACCTCTGTTTTCAATAAGCTGTCAAATTAACATAATTAATATACCTTCTTCACAGTCACTGTAAAGCCTAAAGACTATTTGTCCATTCAAGTGTTTTGTGAATTAGTAAGTATGATACCATTTTTTGAACATGATCTTCATTGCCAAGAATAAAACTCAGCTTCACCAGTAACAATTATTAGGAGTTGACATGAGAGTACACTGGGAATGGGAATGATTGTATGAAACAAAATGTCAATGAAAGATAGTGTGAAACACAATGCATATGAACTTTGTAAGCAAACCAACATAATTTTTTTAAAGCAATTATAGCCTAGGAAAAACAACAACAACAACAAAAAAGCCCACCCAAAACCAGTACACTGAGTGAGCCTTTATAAAATAAAAATCATACGCTGACGCAGAGGGACTGCTGTGTCCCTGTATTAATTACAACTTGGCTACTTCTGCTAGATATGGAGCTAGCCAACAAGCACAGGACTACTACAGAAGGGCAGCAAATGCTCAAATGTGTCATTTCATATGCAATAGATGAAAATGATATTCAAAGAAACATACATACGTATGTGAAGGCCCCATCCCTGGGCCATGGTAAACCTTTCAAAATGATGGCCTCTTTTCCTTTACTCTTCATAGACATGGTCGCACAAATGCACGGATTCTAATTTTTGTCTTTTCAAGAGACAGCACATATGGAGTCCTTATTTCCAAGTTACATCATTTTGAGAGTGGGTGCAACTGCACCAGGAGGGTGGCTTAACTAAATGTGAAGCAGAGGTGACTTAGAACAGTGCTTTTCAATGTTAAAACATTCAAGAACCTTGAGTTTGGCTCAAGGCATATTACGGACAGTGGTGAGAGTTGCCCAACACAATGAATATAATTAATGTCCCTGAAGTATGTATGTAAAAAATGCTGGAATAACAAAGGTTTTGTTATATAAAATCACCACAAATATACATAGTTGGGTAAGTGTATATATCCACAGTAGAAGGAGAGAGGAAAAGGGGAAAGGAAAAGGCCTAAATGTGATGAAATACTTATTGTCCATAGGTTCTTCATATCCACTTTATTGCAAATGCACTCAAGCCTTCATCCTCATTCTACTAAGCAACCAACAGCTGCAGATACAGGTGCTCCCTCCTGTTATGGTCCTCAGCCTTTGCTGACTGTCCTCACCTTCTCTGCCTCTCAATCTTATCCTGTCCTCAGCTTCTGTGTCCTGGCATCTTCTCCTTTCCATCAACAATCACAGCCTGGCTGGATGATCTCATCCAGTTTAGAGACAGACACTGGATCTCTTCCAACCTCTCTCTCCAGCCAGATCTCCCCTGTGAGCCCTAGAGTCCTGAATTCAATTGGTTACTTGACATTTCCATTTAGATAGCTGACATCTTCAATTCAACATGTAAAAAAAAAAATGAATTCTTTCTTTCCCTCCAAATATAACTTTTTTCAGCTTTCAGTAAATGAACATGCTACCTTGGTTTGCCCTGGGCAAACAAAGGACTTGAGATTTCCCTTTGACTTCTATTTCTTATTCCCAATCAGCAAGGTCAACAACAAAGTCTAGGGGTCACCTTCAAATTAGAGAGAGAATCTGATCTCTTTTCACTCCCTGTGCTGCTGTCATTCCACACCAAGCCACCATGACCTCTCACCTAGATGTCTGAGATAACCTCCAAGTTATTTCCTAACTTTCATCCTTACTTAATGACAGTTCATGGTCAGCTTAGCAGTCAGAAGACTTCAAAGTACAAGAGAGTGAGTCTCTTTTTTAAAATCCTTACAGTGGATAAAGGCAATAACCACAATGTTGGCAGTTTGAACCTACCAGCAGCACCATGGGAGTAAAAGGTGGCAGTCTGTTCCCCAAAAGATTATACCCTAGAAATCCTATGCAAAAATTCTCCTCTGTCCTATTGGGTGTCTATGAGTTGGAACACATTTGACAATAGTAGGTTTTGGATTATTCAGAGTACAATCCAAAGCCTGTGCCTGGGCTGTATTACGGTCCTGCCTGATATTCTGGATCCTTATCCACATATTTCACTGACCTTGTTCCCATCATCCCCATCCTCTCCCGCTAGGCTTCGCTTCTGCCACACTGGTGAAGGGAAACTCATTAAATACTCCAAGCATGATAGCCACTCATGCCCTGTGACGTTGCTATTTCTGCCTGAGCCACTCTATTCCAGTAGTTGCATGATTTGCTGGCTTAATTTATCTAAATCTGCGCTCAAATTCTATCTCATCCGAGAGACTTTCTGTGATGGATTGGATTGTGTCTCCCAAAACATGTATTATTTTTTTCTCCCCCCCAAAAAGTCTCTTTATTTGTATTTGTAGATATATTTCTATTTGGAAATAAGAGTTTTCTTTGTTATGTTGTTGTTGGCTGTCTAGTCCGATAATACATACGGAACTGGGAAAATCACTACAGAGTGGGTTCAGGAATTCTTGAGACCCACTGTGAAGAGGACCTGAGCTAAAATTCTATTAGTAACCTGACTTCCATATACCCTCCTGCTCTGGCTGGTGGGGTACAATGACACGTTGGGTCTCCTAGATTTAGTGTCAATTCAGAGCTAGTGAATGATTCCAAGTTGTGATTCAAGCCATATTCATGTATCCTGAAATTAATCATTGCAGAGTTATAAAAAGAGCAAATTACACACACACACACACACACACACACACACACACACACACACACACACGAAAACTACCCAGAACCAAGATGCCCAGGTTGCCCAGCAAAGCACAGCCAGCATCCTGATTTCTTTTAACTGTGAAGAGCAATGCAGCAAACTTTCATAATTAGCATAATCAATACTCATAGCTAAGGGGTTTACTTTGACATAGATGTTTAGTTTTAAAATGGGCTTTTTAATAAGCTGTCTTTTCTCTCCTTAAAAAGTGGAAAAACAGGACATAAGGGTTGGGGAGAGAGTGAGAAAGATGGGCTAAATTATGTATACTGTATTGAAACAGGTAAGAGAAAGAACTGTTTAAAAGGGATATACGATTAGGTATTATTTTCATCACAGGAGTCCAGAACGAAGGCTGCATAGTGGAGTGGATTGGGCGGGAGGGACTGTATAACAATGAAAGTATTTTTCTTTTACTTTTCAAAGAGAAGAATGAACTTGCGGGGAGGGGTGGACACATGGAGAAAAGTGCAACAGTGAATGTATGGAAATAAAAAATGTCTGTAAATTTTCATTAAAATAATAAAAAAGTGGAAACATTTCTAAAAGACATGACACTAATTAAAATGTGGACACACACAGTTCAACAATCTATTTCTTTTTTCTTTCCTTCCTCTTTTCCCTCCAAAAGCCTGAGGAAAATCCTATCAGTCAGTTTTCAAGTGATGACATTAGCACAGAAACCAAACAGTTTCCTTTCTAAAAGTTGATTGGAAGCATGCTTTCACTCCCTCAAATGGTGAGTCGTAGTATGGATATAATGTGGCTATTCATGGGCACCCCAAAACTAGGTGCATAATGAAGTTTGTGCACTGGGTTTTCAACTGCAGAGTTCAATTCCGATTACAATAAGGAGGGTTGGCTAAGAGGTGCCAAAACTGAAGACTTAAAAACATTTCATAAAGAATAAAATTTATTTCTGGGTCCCAGGGATGTTTTAGGGAGGTAGTATAATAGTAGGTGAATTTATAAAAATAAGAACAAAAGGAGATGACATTTGAATAGTTATACTGTGGCTTCTTTTTATCCTTGTTTCTTTAAATTTCGCATGGATGTAGTGATTTTATCCAGTGTTCCTTAATGTTATACTTAATTACTTTTGAGGAACAATTAAAGCTGTTGATTTAAAAAAATCAGCAGTGGGAAGAATCTACTTTATACAACATAGTAAGTTGCATATATGATAATGTCAGGCTATTTAAGGTAAGCTGAAAAATTAAACCCAAGTCTACTGCTGTTGAGTTGACCGTGCAACTTGTCAACCACAAGTATCAAAGAGAACTGCTCTACAGGATTTTCTTGGCTATCTCTATAGAATCAGACTGTTGAGCTTCCCCTCTACTCCCCCAGATGCCAAGGTAGAAGCATATTATGCGCAAACTGTTTGTATCACCTGAGATCTTACAAACTGAACCAAGAATAAATGTTAGTAGACAGAAATGCCAGAAATGATGGAGATGTTTCATATGCTGAAGGTGAAAGTTATGCACTTATCCAACCTCAACAACCTGCATACTTTCATATCTGTTCATAACTTCTACCGTAAAAATATCACCACTGATATTTTAGAGTGAAGATTTGAGTAACAAAAAGGTAGAAATGCAGATCTTCCTTGGGACAGAAGAAGTAGGATAAACATGTGAGCTAATCAATTTTTCCACTCTCCCTCTTACTAATCTTAATATTGAATGTTTAAATGCTATACCTCCATCCCAAAATGAGGATGGTGGAATCTATGTATGGAAAGAACTGTCTCAGAGAAGTGCTGGAGTGGAGGAAGGGGCAATGCTAGGCCTTCCTAGGTGGTTCATGTTTTGAGTTCCCTGGTGAATTGGATTTTTTATGTCTCCTGCTTGTATTCAAATCACCTCTCCTAGAATTAACTAATCTGGGGACTTAAATGGTTAGACTAGGTGGGATTCAGACACTCAGGTCCAGAGACTGAGTTCATAAGACCTCAACAATAGGCCATGACTTCCCCCACCGCTCCACTTATCAAGATTGCTATTCATAGGTTAATAATATTGATAAGGACATTCATTCCAGACCACAGGCAAGAATTCTAACTTCAGACAAAATGGAAAGAGCCTTGAAAGTATTTTGCAAACACAAAACCAAAGTGTTCTGCTAATTGGTATTACCGGTCTACCGAGGAAGTTCAAAACAACCACTACCACCAAACTTGTAACAGTGATCATTAATCACATCTCAAACCTGCTGTTTAGTTCAGCTGACATCCTGCCCTCCAGTATGACTTCCTCAGCGAAGGAAGAAATGCACAGTTTACACACAGTATCAAATTCTGGTAGCATAGTGGTCAAAAGCTGCACTGCCAAACCAAAGGCACGAGATTTGAATCCACCAGCTTCTCCGTGAGAGAAAGATGGGTAACTTCCTTCCACGCTATTATTGTTATTAGGTTGAGTATGACTCCGACTGACCTTATGAACAACATCTCTGAATCCTGTCCTATTCTGTGCCATTTTCACCATCACCATCTCTGATATACTTGAGCTCCCATAGCTAGAGTCACCATGCCAGTCCATCTCGTTGGGGGTCTTCTTCTCTTTCTCTGACCCTCTACCTTCCAAACCTAGTATCTCTTTACAAGGAATAGCCTCTCCTAGCAGCATGCCTGAAGTATAAGAGATGAAGCTCTGCTATCCTCGTCTTCAAGCAGAACTCTGACGGCACCTTTTCCAAGACATACTGTTTCATTCTTTTGGTAGTCCATGAGATACTCAATACTTTTCTCTCGTGCTGTTTGTACTGCCTCTGAAAACCTCCTGAAGGATCAGTGATGAATTGGTTCTGACCCACAACAATAATTAAGTCCTTTATTGGTTGTGACTGATAAATTGCAGACTGGCTCTTTCAAGCAACACTGTTACAGCATGGTGGTATGTTACTATATGGTAAATGCTGAGCAACAACAGGGCAAAAGACATGACTGAGATGGGTATCACCCTCTCCTTAAAGCTTCTCCTAAAGGTTTGCTTTTGTGAAGACTATTCTTACCAATTGTACAGATTATTGTAGCGTCAAATTCCTGGTGCCATATCTGGGAGAATCCTGATGAACTTTCTAAAATCTTCTTCAAGGTATGTCAACATTGTTCTAAGGTGCTGGGAATCTGAATATCCTTTTTCCACAAGATACAAAAAGAGGTGAAGCTGCATTTGTGCGACTGTCCACTTGGTTTGGATCTCCTTTTCTTCATTTCCCTTTTGGCAGCATCACCAGGAACCTGAAGCCAGATTGATAACATTCTGGCTCCCTAAACCAAGCTAAGCTTCAGCTTTCTAACTGCTCTGAAGACTTGACAATCTGATAGTAAGAACAGATTGGGTTGGGAATCTAAGTATAAGAGAATGTATACAAGACTCCAAAAAGGACTCTAGTTTCCAATGCAGCAGGGAGGCGTTTATAAAAACTTGGGAAGATTGAAAAGCAGATGCAAACGTGGACTCTCTCCTTTGGACATGGTCTCATTTGACAGGAGTCCTATTAGAACGTGACACCCAGATGTAATCTGATGCCTGCAGAGCACAGATGGACCACTGCCTACCTCAGCTATTCTATTGACAGTTCACTTTCATGAATGTACCCCAAGATTGGGCTAACCTTTTTTTGGCAACCATATAATGAGCCTGTTGTCAACAAAAACACATAGGTCTGTTTCCCATGAACTGGTGTTAAATCAGGTTTCAATTTTGAACTTGTACACTTGGTTTTCTCCCCCTTCTAAGTACAGGGCTTTATTAAGTTTCATCCTGTTGCTTTGTAACTATTGTCCTGAACACATGTGCTCTCTTGCCTACATGCTTGCATCCTCTCCTTCTCTTTCACCCCCTCTACCACCTCTCTTTTTCTTTCCTCCATCTCTGTTTAGTTCTGCTATCAAACTTACACACAATCCCTCCTCTAGAAATCTGATCATTCTATCATTGATATCTTTCAGATTATCGAATGAAGTGCCAAGTAGGAACCAGGTTAATGACAAAGACCAACTTGGAACTAGAAACTTCATTATCTCATGCTAAGCAATTGCAGTTGGCACCTAATTGGCCTTCCTGATGGCAATCGATCTCCTTCAGACTAATCAGTCAGAGTGATCTTTTGAAAACGCATATAAGGAGCCTTGGTGGTACAGTGATTAAGCATTCAGTTGTTAACTGAAACATGAATGGTTCAAATCTACTACTTGCTTTAAGGGAGAAAAATGTGACAATCTGCTCTCATAAAGATTTGCAGCCTTGTAACCCTAAGGAGTAGTTTCATTCAATCACTCTTGACTAAAAATGCTGTGGCCACCTTCCACTGTCTACAAGGCCAAGGCCAAAATGCTTTATTCTGTCACCTAAGGTGCGCTATGACTTAGCATCTTTCTGGTTCTCTTACTTCAGCCCCATTCATGCCTCCTCACCAGGATTTGCACTAGAGGTCTGTGCTTTCTTGCCTGGACGTCTTTCCCTCCATGCTTGGCAATCTCACCACACCCTTCAGGGCTTTATTCAACTAAGTTTACATCTCCAAAGAGAAAGAATAAGCCCCTCACTCTTGGCACTCCCGTTACCCATCCTTGGACTTTAGAATCATATTTACCTCACTCTGTTATAGTTATTTCTTACATTTTTTCTTTGTTTAATGGTATAGCAAGCAAAGATATCTAATAGCACAGTGCATAGTGCATACACAGAAGGGTCAATAGAATTTTTTAAAATGATTGGTCAAATTACCTGAATATAAGTCAATATCTATGAAGTATGACTAGATAAATCAGGTGAGCTACTGAATTTGAATCCTCCTGGACTATACGGTTTTATCCTGTTTATGAGGATAAAGACTTTTTGAACACCTATGTAACCATTTTAGTAATACTCCTGACCTACTTTCCTAAAATATCTCACCTTCAAAGGGTAAAGACATTAAACTTTTTTCCATTAGGATATAAATAGCAGTGGCATAAATTAACAGGAGTGTCATGGAGAGAACTCTAACTGGAATTCAGAGAACTTCTATGAATAGATGGATGATTGTTCTCAATGTAGCAATAAAGTCTTGATCAAGTTACTTCATTTCTCTAATCTTTCTTCCCTCTCACCTCTCAGCCCAGATCTCATGAACTGCCATTAAATCAGCTTTTCCTAATCCTGGATATATACAGCAATAACACCTCCTCCCCCACTTCAGAGTGTTAAACTAAATTATTTCAAGCTCAACAATCACCAGAGTTACTTCTGAAACTAAAAGCCCAAGACTCATCCTTGTTATTGTTGTTGTTGTTAAGTGGCATCAAGTTGATACTAAGTCACAGCTGACACACTCAGCAGGTTTTCGGAGACTGCAAAGTACATGGAATGAGATTGCCCATCTTTATCTTGTGGAACAGCGGGGGATTTGAACTGTGCACTTTTGAGTTGCCAGCACAATTCTTTACCCACCATCTATTTGTGGTGTCCTGGGATAAGCCAACTTTCTACAGGATAAAGATTGCCACAACTCAGATGGGAGAGGGCTACAGGTTGACTGGGGAGCCAGAGCTGAGGTGATAATCTCTAATGTAATAGAACTTTTGCTAACATGGCAATTGGCTGGTAGATAATTACATTTCCAAAAAACAAGAGTGTATTTTAAGTTTCAGTAGACACGAGGAGTTACTCTTGCTTTGTTATCAATAAGAACTTAATGATGGAGTTTAATACCCTAAAATCCTTAAGAGTCAAAAAACTAAAAGGTTCTTTCTGCTATCAATGTGAACTCAAAGGTTATTCCTGCTGCCACTTTAAAGTCAAATGCTACACAGTGAAATTATTTTTAGTTTGTGAGTGAATGGTTTTAATTACATAACTGTTTGTAATTATAAACTACTATGATCAGCTTAAGAAAAGTGCCTATTAGTGTATACTTCTCTTATTAACATTAACTGTTGGTTTGCTAAAAGATGCTTGTTTGGATAGGAAAACAACTCTAATGACCATTTTGCTTAAAAACATAATCATATGAATGAACATACACAAAAATATTGTAAATAAAATCTGGTTCATATTTACGCTTGTAGGACATTTTAGCTAATTATTTTGGGTGCTAGACTCACAATTAATTCCGTGAACAGAATAAAACTGACACTTCCCAGTGAGCACAGAATAAAATTAAAAATGGAGATGAATTAACCATTTATTATAACAAACAAAAGGAGATAGAACTGAGCCGGGAGAGATGTTTCAGGGTAGAAGGATTGAATGACTCCATTTTAATAGTAGGAAAAAAATTAATGTAGGGAATAGCTAATGTCTCTAGAAAACAGATTCTCAGAGATCTATGTTTTCCATGACAGTCTGCCCTGAGACTTGGCTTGTGAGTAGAGAACCTTCTTACCATCAAAAGCAGGAACTAAGACTTGAATGCTAGAAATTAAGACATCACTCCACTCTCTCAGTATTTTCACACTCTTCATATTCTTTCATAGATGTTCATGTTAATACATGTATCAGACAGTTAACAAAGTGATGGGAGTTTGAGGCCCTAGAGACAGTTATCAGGCCCAATATCTTGATAAGAAATAAACTAATGCAATTATAAATAAACTACAATAGCAGCAACATGAACCTCTTTCCTTCTTAATGGCTGACTCCGACATTGTGTTACTGCATGCCAAGCCCACCTTCATGATCCAATCCATAACTATGATACCTAGCTCTTGTATCCATGTGAAGTTCCACCTAAACCATTACTTACTGAAGGCAACTCTCCTTAGGCCGTATTTCAGCATCTGCTCTATATGAATCTTCTATACTCACTTTCTACCACTACTGATACAGATTGTTATGTCAGAGAGGCACAGTGCAGCATTGCAGCAATGAAAAGATGTTTTTTTACAGAGTATCACCAGCAGATGATAAGATGTGATGGTCCCACTTCATTTCCTAATTTTAGAGTCATAGTTCATTGAAAATTGATAGTTTTAGTACATGATCAAAGTAAATAGCAGCTGTGACTCTCTAGAAGGTAGTGAATTTCTTGAAATCTAACAGTAGGCCACTGGAACACCTATAGTGTGTACTCTTTTTAATAGAAAGCATACATAATACATCAAATTCAATGAGACTGATAGAGTCTCAAGAGTTTTAGCAAAAGTTACTACTGTAAAAAAAGGAAATAAACTCATAGGCCTCAAATCTCTAGGAATCATCTTAAAATTCATAGAGATTGAATTTTAAAATAATATGTTACTTTTCTGCTTACATTCCATGTACCAATCACTAGGGTCTGCTTACAGCTGTTCCTCCTCCCTTGTGTTTCCATACTTGATGGTTCTACCTAGGTTGCCCTTTTTGTTAATCTGCGTGTGTTCTGTTGTGCATAGGGTTTTCAGAGGCCTGCTATTTGAGAAGTGGGTGGCCAATCCTTCTTCCTAGTCTGTCTTAATCTGAATGTTCAGATTTAGAGGAGTATCTGACAGACAGCAATTTGTGGCGCAGTTAAAGATAAATCCCTTATTGTGGGGGTAAGCGTTAGTTAAAGTGTTGATCCCACCCTTAGCCCAGTGCCATTACCCACTTGCTTCCCAGCTCCACCCTCCACCAGGAAAATCCTTCTCATCTACCAAGTCCCTTCAGAAAAATATCTTCCAATTACACTCTTCCAGGAAGAGTGTAAACGGTCATTACAAAGACAGAAGAGGAAGAAAAGACCAAAATGGATGTCAGAAGAAACTCTGAAGATTGCACTGGAGCGTAGAGAAGCCAAAGCACAAGGAAGAATTCAAGATACTAAAGAGCTGAACAGAAGATTCCAAAAGGCTGCTCGGAATGACAAAGCAAAATACTACAAGGAACTGTGCGAGGAACTAGAGTCGGAAAATCAAAAGGGCCAAACTCGCTCAGCATTTCTTAAGCTCAAGGAACTGAAGAACAGATTCAAACCTAGAGTTGCTGTAATCAAGGATGCTTTGGGCAGAATATTAAATGATCCAGGAAGTATTAAAAGAAGATGGAAGGAATATACTGAGTCATTATATAGAAAGGAATTGGCAGATACAGAGGAATTTAAGGAAATAACATATGAGCAAGAGCCTATGGTGATGAAGGAAGAAGTTCAAGCTGCTTTGAAGGAAATAGCAAAAAATAAAGCCCCAGGAATAGATGGTATACCAATTGAAGTATTTCAGATAACAGATGTTGCCCTGGACGTGCTCACCAAGTTATGCCAAGAAATCTGGAGAACAACCACTTGGCCAACTGACTGGAAGAGATCTATATTTGTTCCCATTCCAAAGAAAGGTGACCCAACTGAGTGTGGAAACTACAGAACAGTGTCATTGATTTCACATGCAAGCAAGATTCTGCTGAAGATCATCCAAAAACGATTAGAACAGCACATCAGCAGAGAACTGCCGGAAGTCCAGGCTGGGTTTAGAAGGGGTCGTGGTACTAGGGATATCGTTGCTGATGTTAGATGGATCTTGGCTGAAAGCAGGGAATACCAGAAGAATGTCTATCTGTGTTTCATTGATTATGCAAAGGCATTTGACTGTGTGGATCATAACAAACTGTGGCTGACTCTGAGAAGAATGGGAATCCCAGAACATTTAATTGTGCTAATACGAAACCTATACTTGGACCAAGAGGCAGTAGTCAGAACAGAGCAGGGTAACACTGCATGGTTCAAAGTTGGGAAGGGTGTACGCCAGGGATGCATCCTGTCTCCATACCTTTTCAACATGTATGCAGAGCAGATTATCCGAGAGGCTGGGCTCTATGAGGAGAATTGTGGCATGAGGATTGGTGGAAGATCTATCAACAATCTCCGTTATGCAGATGACACAACCTTGCTTGCTGAAACTGAGGAGGACCTCATGCACTTGCTGCGAAGGGTCAAGGACTGCAGCCTTCAGTATGGACTAAGGCTCAACGTCAAGAAGACAAAGATTCTCGCCACTGGACCAATTGGCAGCGTCAGGATGGATGATGAAGAGATTTGAGAGTGTTCACAGCTTCACTTTGCTCGGCTCCACAGTTAACACTCTTGGTACCAGCAGTCAGGAAATCAAAAAGTGTATCGCGATGGGAAAGTCTGCCGTTAGGGACCTCTCAAACGTACTCAGGAGCAACAGTGTCTCTCTGGAGACTAAGGTGCGCCTGATACAGGCCATGGTATTTGCAATCGCTTGTTATGCATCAGAGAGTTGGACAATGACTAGGGAGGACAGAAGGAGAGTGGATGCTTTTGAGCTGAGGTGCTGGAGAAGGGTACTGAATGTACCCTGGACTGCCAGGAAAACAAACAGATCCATCTTGGAGAGGATTAAACCAAGCTGCTCCTTGGAGGCAAGGATTCTGGGGCTTCGTCTGACATACTTTGGACATGTTGCCAGGAGGGACGGGTCCTTGGAGAGGGACATCATGCTTGGGAGGGTGGAGGGACAGCGCAGGAGGGGAAGACCCTCCATGAGATGGATTGATTCGGTGACTGGGGTAATCGGGATGGGTGTGTCAGAGGCGGTGCGGTTGGCGCAGGATAGAGCAGGGTTTAGAGCTGTTGTGCATAGGGTCGCTATGAGTCGGAAACGACTCGATGGCACATAACAACAACAACAACAACATGTTACTTTTCTAAGGTTAACAATTATAGACAGGTTGTTGTTGTTATGTGCCATCGAGTCGTTAGTATATAATCAGTGTTCCTTAGAGGCAAGGATGGTGAAACTTGGGCTCATATATTTTGAGTATATTATCTGAGTGGCCAGTGCTTGGAAAAGGATATCATCCTGGGAAAGGTGAAGGGTCAGAGAGAGAGAGAAAGACACTCAACCAGATGGACTGACAGCGTGACTGTAACAATGGGTTTGAGCATACTGGAGATGGTAAGATGGTGCAGGGGAGGGCAAGATTCAGATCTGTTGTTCATATGGCTGATAGGAGTAGTAGACAACTTGATGTCACCTAACAACAACAGCAATATTACATTCTAAAATTCTAAACCCATGGGGCATTAGCAGGACTAAGGAAGTAGAGTTTAGGGTTGAGTGGTGTCATATGATGCTCTTGTTATATTCTCATTTATCTTCTTAGTTTGCTTCAGAACAATCAGTTAACTTGAATTCCTGGACCCTGAGACATTTACAGCCAAGAAGGTATGTAGATAAGTAGACAGAATCTTGTTTATCTTACAAACTGAACATTGACGTTTTGTAGAATAATTTTTCCAGGTAAGTATTTCCCTAACGAATATTAGTTAGCTTATAATAATGCTGTTATTGTTGTTGTTGTTGATTGCCATCAAGTTGAGCACACCTTATAGTAATCCTATTGAAAAAAAAGACCTGAAGTCTTTCAATAACTTTCATTTCTCAGAGTTCATAGAGTTTTCAGAGACATGTTGCCACTCCTGTTTCCAAGAGTGTGAAATATATTGAAGCAGGCAGACTGATGATTGTTCTGTGCATGTATACATGTGTGTATGTTTGTGTACATGCGTATATGGAAAACAGAATTTGATTACTGGTTCATACTTGGGTTTGTAGGACACCACAAGTATTGGGTGTACATTCATGAAAGGGGATGTGATATATTCATATTTAGTTAGTAAATAAAAACTGGTCTTTTTCTAGTAAGTACAAAATGAGAGAGTTTATTAATTGATTCATCCAAGAATACTAAGTGATGAGAGAACACATTACGGTGAAATATTACCTTAAATGATGAAAAGAGTCTAGGTATAAGTGTTAAAGTAAAATTATTTTGTTATTAAAGGGTGGGTTTTGGTTTTTTTTTTCTATAATTATATTTTATTAATTTTCATAAACATTTACAGAGATTTTGGGCTTCCACTCATTCATTGTTGCACTAGGGTGGGTTTTTTTTATTCCTGACTTAATCTTTAAACACTTTTCTGTTTCATATTTCCATACCAGGCCACTGAAGTGTATTCTTTTGTTACATTAGGTCACAAAGTTATGTATGTATTTACTTTAACCTTCTTCAAAATGGAAAAATCAGACAATACCTTTTTTTTTCTTTCCTTGGCCTTCTCTTGGATTTAGTTTTTACACAATGACTTACTGAAACTTGAATTTCCTGCCTCCAGATAAAGGGCATGTACTGCATAAGGTTAATCCATTTAAAAATCCATCTTTAGAAGCTGAACAATTGTAGCCAAGACAAAGGTTCTCTCGCTCTCAAATCAGACTCATCACTTATTATTGTCATAGTATTTTCCAGCCTCTCTTTTTCCATGTAAATATATTTTATGTATTTTCCTAAAATGTATGAGATTATTTATTTCATTGCTTATGAATCAAAGAATTGTACACCTGGAATGGCATCAAGAAAGCACACAGCACCTCCTTAACAAGTCTTTTACACTTTCCTAAGTCTTCTAAGCCATTCTTCATGTTAGTAAAGTACTGGGAGGCTCTGGCTCGGCTTATGGAAACTTCCGTGTCTCTTCACAATAATTCAGAGAGAAGTGGCTCCGTATTGTTACAGACCTAAGGAAATCAGCAATGCTCTCCCTGAGGTTTTAAGACTTTGACGTAATGTAAAGTTTTGAATTTGAGATTTTATGAGTGCAAAACCATAAAGTATCTTATTTTTAATCTGGAATATAGAATAATATTTTAATTGCTTGGAACAAATGTTGTTCTAATTGTTGCTATATCAAAGTTTTAATTATTATTAAAAACTAAAATCAAAAAAATCCAATGCTGTCCATGCTAATTAACAGCAACAGCAAAGGACAGAACAGAATTCCCCTCCTGGGTGTCTAAGGCTATAACTTTTCTAGAAGCAAAATATCACATCTTTCTGCCATAACTGGCGATTAGGAACCACCAACCTATGGATTAGCAATTAAATGTTTTAACCACTGCAGCACTAGTTTTGAGACTGATAATTTTTACTTTCAAATATTGTTTGAGTTCCTTTTGGGGAAAGCTGAGCACTTAACTACTGCACCTCTAGGGCTTCCAATTACTATTATGGTCAAACCTAACTCACCATCTCTGAGTTGAACCTGATCCATGGTGACCCTCCATTGGATTTTGAGGCTGCAAGTCTTAACTAAAAAACCTATTGACTTATTTTTCTCCTACAGTGAGCTTGGAACCACTGACCTTTTGTTTAGTAACACAAAGTGTACTGAGAACCTATTACATGGCATCTACATGACTAGCCTAGACACAACTGATAACAATTTCATTTTCAATACGCTGTGGTCACTGGTAATAGCAGTTCAGTGGTAGATTCTTATATTCCAGCAGGTAAACTAAGATTTGCCCACTGCCATCAAGTCAATTTTAACTCATGGCACTCCTAAAGGACAGCGTAGAACTCTCCCATAGAGCTTGAGAGTCTGCAAACATTTGTGAGAACTATCTTCTCTTTCTCCTACAGAACAATGGGCAGGCCCAATCCATGACCATTCTGTTAATCGTCCAATATCTAACTCACTGTGCCACCAGGGCTCCTCATTCAGTACCAATAAGAAGCAATTAAAAAATTAAAATTTGTCTTTTATGTTTTTCATTCATGTAATTGAAAATTTGATCTAAGCTGGTACTTTATGCAGATGACACAACACTGCTTGCTAAAACTGAGGAGGGCCTAAAGCACTTGCTGCAGAAGGTCAAGGACTGCAGTCTTCAGTATGGATTGAAGCTCAGCATTAAGAGAAAGATTCTCACCACTGGGCCAACTGGCAGCACTATAATAGATGAAGAGAAGATTGAGAAGATTACAGCTTGTTCAGCATCACAACCAACACTCTTGGCACCAGCAGTCAGGAAATCAAAAGATGTATTGCACTGAGAAATCTGCTGTCAGGGACCTCTCCAGAGTACTAAGGAAACAATGATGTCAGTCGAGAGACTAAGGTGAGCCTGATCCAGTCCACAGTCTTCTCAATTACTTGCTATGCATCAAAGAGCTGGATAAATGACTAAGAATGACAGAAGAAGAAGCGATGCCTTTGAGTGGTGCTAGAAAGAGTCTTGAACATACCATGAACTGCAAAGAAAACAAGTAAGTCTGTCTCGGAGAGGGTGAAACTAAGTTTCTCCTTGGAGGGTAGGAATTTGAAGCTCTGTCTTACACTTTGGGAACAAGGCCAAGGCCAGTAGGGACCAGTCCTTGGAGAAGGACATCATGCTTGGAAGGGTGGAGGGACAGCGTAGGAGAGGAAGACCCTGGATGAGATGGATTGATACAGTAACTGAGGTAATGAGGGTAGGTGTGTTAGAGTCAGTGAGCCTGGCTCAGAATAGGGCAAGTTTCAGAGCTGCTGTACAAAGGATCGCTATTATTACAGGCAACTTGATGGCATACAACAACAACAAGCTGGTATCTATTGCGATTTCTTTGTCTTAATTATAGAGCATATTATGAAGACATTAGATAGAAGATAACTAAGTAAAAAAATAGTTTCTGCCATGACATGCAAATTTCCCAAACCGCAGACTTTCATTTTATAACATGAGACAATAGGTCATAGCTGCCAAATTTCTAGTTGAAAGGCTGAACCAAAGCCCTTCAAATACATTCACAGGATCTATACTCTTTAATTTTCTTAGAAGCCATCTCTTGAAATATTTTGTTCTGATGATCAAGCAAGTGGTGAGAGGTCTTTGGCGAGAACAAACTACAATAACTAAAATGATCTGTTTCAGATGTATGTCTGCTATTTAAAGATGACCACATGCATACCAACTCAGTTTCAATGTGCAAGTAATACAGGAATTTCCCAATAGAGCTCTCTCCCTCTCTCCCTTTTGCCCCCTACTCCCACCCCACCCCCCGAATAAATGTACTTGACCTTATTTTTTTCAATCTTTCTTTATCCATCTGTAAAGCTTCTGCTTGATTGAACTGAAAAATGTAATTAGGAGTCTACCTAGACAATTACCCACATCCCCTAAGGGGGATGTTAGAAGTCAATTTCAATATGGCTATCATACTCCTTTCATTTAAATTAGAAACCAACACATATTTTATTCTGGCAACTGGTTTTCTGTTTTTATATAACTTTTTCTGGCCCCCCCCCCATATGGAAGCTGTTTTTGTCTTTAGCAGATCCTACTACATGGTGCATTCTCTTAATCTTTGGCATGTATGCTTGAATATTGCTATATTCCCAGCTTACTGAGAGCATTATAGTCATCTTCAGTGTATATCTCAGTCATTTTTCTGTACCCTAAACTGATACCCTTTCATTCACTAGTGGTGGTCTTTCTATATTGTGATTCTAAACCCATCAAGGAAAAAGCACAAGTCTTGATTTTCCAGTATAAATAAATAAATAAACGAAGGGACCACTGTTGTTGACAGGTACATAAGAGATCTAGTGAAAACAACCCTAAAGCTTGAGACCGTTTTAGTTTGCTATTTTAACAGAGACCAGAAAGCTTTTCTGCTTCAGTAGAACGGTTCTAAAGTTATAGACATTCTCCAGTGAGCCAGTCCTCTGGTGAAGCCAAGAACACAGTTTATAGTGCATCCAGGCAAAGTCAACACTAGTATTCCTCTACACTGAAGGCGGCCAAGCGCCAGGCTGGACACTTACCTGGATCGAGCCTCAGTGTGAGATGAGGCATCACTGATAGAGTGGCTGGGGGAGGCTGGCTGCTTAGGTGTTTGCTTGGGAGACCTTGGCACATCACCAAAAGAAGAGTCTTGCCCAGAGAATGTGAAGGACGAGGAACTCTCCACCAGTGGGGGCAGGTCTTGGGCCTGCCCAGTGGCACTCAACTCCTGGGCTCTTCTTTGGTTTTCCACATTCAGCAAGATCTCTTTATTGGACACAGTCTCACACCCAGGGAAAGCATAATCTTTGGATTCCACAATGATGGTGCGAGGGCCTGTAGCCTCAGTCCTGGAGTATAGGGAACTCCCATCTTTGCTCGAGTCCTCTTGTTTGTCGCTTTTCCCTGCCCTTTTCTCAAGGACCTCAGACTCTTTCCGGGATTTGGAATAGCGAGAGGGGTACTCTGAGTCCGCTTCCAGAGTCAGCCCGTATTTCTCCGCGAGTTGCCGTCTCCTTTCTGCTTTGTATCTTGCTATTCTCTCAGCTTTGGATTCCAGACTCTGAGTGTCCATGGTGCTGGGACTATAGGATGTGTCCCTAGAGGTTTCTGAGCAGTATTTAGACCGAGTTGGCTTTTCTAAAGACTCCGAAGTGTCTTCCTCTTCATTTGATCGGCCTATAAAGAACAGCACATAAATTGGTAAACTCAGACTTCAATTATTTACCCCACACTGCACTGCACACAACACACACGTGTGCTTCCAGGCTGGGAAGGAGTGATTTCATACACAGATATATTTAACTAAAACTATCTGCTGTGCAGGAGATGTGTACGATCTGCAGTGAACCCCCTAAAGCTGAGAATGTTCCCCAGATTCTGAGAGTCACATCAGGGACTAAACCAGAGTCCAGCCCTTCATTCCCCAGGGTGCCTCAGGGCCCCATCTTTTCCCTTTTATGTATTTACTTTTTTCCTTTTGGTTTGTTTTTTAGTTTAATATTTCACATAGGAGGTCAGACGACAAGGTCAGAATCCTCTAGAAAAGACAAAATATTCAGACTCCTGTAATTTGACAAATGACTGACTGTTGTTGCAAAGTATCAATACATACCATAACAATACAGCCCACACCAAGTCACCAAGCTTTCTGCAGAAGTGGCTTTTCCAAAGCACAGCACGCATGTGCTTAATGTGCAAAAATGTCTCAGGCATGAAATTCACAAAGGTAAAAGAATCAAACCCCATTAACCACACTACATCCTGATAACTTACCAAACATTTTTTTATGCTTCTTCTATTCTTTTACCTGTGACACTGATGTGTCAAATGCGTTAATGGTCAGCTATGCGATGAGGACAGAGTGGGGCGGAGCTCCCCGATTAAAACAAGCTTGGAAGGAGGAGTGGCATCCACTTCCATAATAGCTTGCCTCCAGAAACCCTATGAACCTGGAGAGAGGATGAAAGGCACCCAAGCGTCGAGGACTCTCCTTCATAGGGTCACTATGAGTCACCTGTGACTCGACGGCACATGACAACAACAATTCTTTCACAGAGTTAATTTCTTTTGTGTATGTATAATATTACACAAACTCAAGTATTATGCTAACCCCAAGTCCACCCCTCTCTTTGGTGCTTTGAATCCACCAGCAGCTCCAAGGGAGAAAAAAAATGCAAAATCTCCTCTCATGTCATTTACACTCTCAGAAAACCGTGGAAAGTCAGCTATGAGTCAGTTCTAACTCCACAGCAATGACTCTGACTTTCAGTGAGTTTCCTGAACTTAGAAATTTTCATTTTCAAACCAACATTTTTTAGGCTTTATACTATTCTATCCGAAAGGCATGCTGTCAGTCATCTAAACCTTCCCAGACTGCTGGTAATTGAAATTGTTCCTAAATTAGTTTAAATTAGTCTGATTTTCTGATTTATGTCACAGTATTGTTGTTGTTTTTATGTGCCACTGGGTCAACTCCAACTCATAGCAACCCTATGTACAACAGCTCTGAACCCTGCTCTATCCTGGGCCAATTTTATCATCTCTGACACACCTAACTCCATCACCCCAGTCACTGAGTCAATCTATTTCATCCAAGGTCTTCCTCTTGTGCAATGTTCCTCCACCTTCCCAAGCATGATGCCCCTCTCTAAGAACTGAGCCCTATTTGCAACATGACCAAAATACATTAGACAGCGCTTCAAAATCCTTGATTCTGGCTTCAAGAAGCAGCCTGGTTTTACCCTCTCTAGGACAGATTTGTTTATTCTCTTAGCAGTCCATGGTATATTCAATACTCCTCTCCAGCACCACAACTCAAAGGCATTGATTCTTTTTGTCACCCTTTATCATTGTCCAGCTCTCTGATGCATAACAAGTAATCACAAAGACCATGGCCTGGACCAGGCCCACTTTAGTCTCTAGACTCACAGCATTGCTCTTTAGCACTCTGGAGAGGTTCCCGACATCAGATTTTCTCAATGCAATTCATCTTTTGAATTCCTGACTGTTGGTGTGCCATGAAACATTTAAACCTTTCCAGACAGCTGGAAATGGAAATTGTTTCTAAGTTTAAATTAAACTGATTTTCTGACTTATGTCACAATAGATAGACTTAAAAATGCACAATTGCTTTATCAAAGAATAGGTCACTTCCACATGGTCAAATTAATTCCTAAAAAGTATCAATTTATATTTGTACCCGTACTATATGTTCTCTTATAAGTATAAAGTATTAATGTAAAAATATCTGCCTTTGATTATTAAAAAGGCAGATATACACTTCCTTTCCATTGCTTCATTAGCCATTCGCATTACTTTTTCTCCTCTCTGGAATACCTGATCAAGCTTACTCCCTCGTATTCCATTGATTCAGTTATTTGTACTGGTCAGTGTAAATGTTGTGTCTTGCTCATAGTTTTCTTTGAAGTATAGATTCCAAGGTGGTCAAATCAACTCACTTAAGTCATTTGTGATTTCTTTCACTGCTCTGAACTCTAATAATTCTTTTCTGTCCAACCTTGAAAAGTCATCTATGTTTTCATGATTTTAATTTTTTTTCTTATGGTAAGTGATAATTGGTGACGTGGTCCATAAGAAGTTGCACTGCTAACCTAAGTCTCTCGGGAAGTTTGAATCCACTAGCAGTTCTGAAGGAGAAAGACGGGCACTCTCCTCCCCTGTGATTTACAGCCTCTGAAAACCTACTGGAGGGTCAGCTATGAGTCAGTTCTCATTCCAGTGCAATGAGTTTGAGGCTTATTTGGTTTTTTTTCCCATGACTATCTTTGGTATGAAGTGAAAATAGACACGTGACTCTTCCCTAATCCCATGCTAAGCAATTTCCCCGTTTTTAACTATTATCTGATACTCAACACATATGTTATATAGATTAACATTTTATTCACACTATGATTTATTTCTGCATGTTAAATGTTGGCACTCTGACCTGTCAATTCTTGATTACTCATATCTAGCTTCCTGGCTACTGAAAATTAGAAAAGGTTGAAATAAACATAATACAATAAGCTCAACATCCTTTTTCTAAGAAAGAAATTAGAAAGCTATTCAATGAATGTCCCCACAATCCCATGTCCTTGATGACCATTGTCCATCAAGAAAGAGTTCAACATACTATCTAAAATAAAACAAAGATGTAGTAGATTTGAAATGATATACATTAAATGAATTTAAATAGAACCTTAAATAGAGTAATTGTTCACAGCCTAGTTTTGTCCATAAGCTCCCTGCTAAGCATGCCCTCACCCTGCCTTCGAGCAGAACATTGGTGCATTACAGGAAGACTAAAATGAGGGAAAAAAACACAACATGGGACCATAGAGATAGCTCCTATGCAAAGCAACTTTCCATTAGGTTCCTGAGGCTGTAAATCACTAAGGGAGGAGACTGGTTATCTTTCTCCTATGCAGCTGAACCACCTGAGATGTGAAGCCTTTGGGTTAGCAGCACCCTGCCATCAAATGAAACTGACTCATAGCTGACTCTCCAACGGGTTTTCAGAGGACATCGTTCATCTTTCTCCCATGGAGCAAACTGTGCACCTGAATCTCTTGTCTTTGCGTTGGCGGCACAAGTCCTTACTCAATAGGCCACTAGAGCACCCCACGTGAGAACTGTTACTGCTGTTACAAACCGCTCAGTTGGAACAGACTCATAGTTGACCCTCCAGTGCATTTTGAGAGGCAGTTTAATCACACTGGAGAAGATAGCCCATCTCTCTTCTGTGAAGCAGTTGGTGAATTTGAACTTTGTGCCTTTGAGTTGGCAACTCAACTCCTTGCCACTAAGCCAACACACCTCCCTAAATGAGAACTGCTGTTGTTTTGTCCTATTTAGTCCCAACTGACCCATAGGTCCAGCAGGTTTTCAGAGGCAGTATATCGCAAGGAAGGAGACTGTCCATCTTTCCTCAGTGAAGCAGCTGGGAAATTTGAACCAAGTACTTTTGTGCTGGCAGTGCAACTCCTTACTACATATTCCATTCCTACTTTCACCATTTACTGAGAATCTCTGATAGTTTATCCTCAGGGTGTGAAAAGACACAGTTTCTCCCCTTGAGAACATTCGAGCATAGAATGAGCAAAGACTGGTTATCAATTTCCCAACAATGTGCCAGAGGATTCGGAATCATTTTTCACTACTGTAACAGAGAGGGATCATATCTGTGAAGCAGGGTGGGGTGGACATGGGTTTTGTTATTGCTATTTTAAAAAGATGTCTTTCTAGAAACTGTATCTAGACAATTGTCTTTGGCAGCTCTCTTATTACACCACCAGATAAAATAGGCGTATGCATCAGGACAGGCACAGCTAGCACGACTGGCTTCCGGGGCGCACAAATGCTCACCAATGTGTGGGCTGGATGGATCGGTGGCACGCATGTATCTGGGTGTGTCTTCCTCCAGCAGCCGATGAGTCACTAACCCCGTGCAGCTCTGCAAGAGGATGGGCTGGGCGTCATTTTCAATCCCTTCCAAACGCCTGGCGATTCGTTCTTTTCTGCGCAAGACATCGAAAGAGTGCAATGAATCAACACAAGTCCATTCAAAGGAAAACGGGATACTGTTTAGCCAACCTCCCTCAGGCACCATGAAAAGAGCTTACCTCTTCATGTCTACAAATTCGTTATTCTTTGGCTCAAAGATTTTCCTTAATTCTGCAACTAAAAGAAAACAAACGTGAAACAAAAACAAAAGGAAAGCCCGATATTTGTCCCATTAATTAGTGTAGCATCTGTTTATTGGTCGTGCCTGCCCTGCAACAACGATACACAAAATGGCATTCCTGTTTTTCTAGAGATTGTTCAGTTTGGGGAGGCAGCTGCCCAGTGAAGTAAGCAGCAAGTGTACCTTGTGCGTGAGCAATCCTGCATTGTCACAGGGATAGAAAAAGCAAAGATGGGAAATAATGCAGACTTGGGGGCAGAGTGGCAGAAAAAGGCAAAACCCAAGCGGTTGCTGTCAATATGATCCCACATGTGTCAGAGTAAAGTTGTGGACCACAGTGTTTTCAATTCAATGCCTGATTTCCCTGAAGCAGCTGACAAGGCCTTTCTTCCAAAGTACTTCTGAGTGGTATCAAACCTCTGACTTTTTGGTTAGCTGTTGAATGTGTTAACTGCAGACTAGTGCTATGAACACCCACGGCTAGGCCCAGTTCATGCACTCACAGTCACTCTTAGCTCAGCTTGTCACATAATTGGTAATGCCTGAATTGTATTTTTATCTGTAACTAATATCTTGTTAATCTGTAGCTAATATAAAAGATGAATTAGGAAAATCTGCTGTCAGGGACTTCTTCAGAGTGCTGAAGAGCAAAGACGTCCATCAAAAGGATAAGGTGCTCTTGATCCAGGTCATAATCTTCACAATTACTTGCTATACATCAGAGAGCTAGACAATGACCAATGACGACAAAAGAAGAATTGATACTTTTGAGGTGTGGTGCTGGAGAAGGGTATTGAACATACCATGGACTGCAAAGAGAACAAACAGGTCTGCCCTGGAGAAGGTGAAACCAAGCAAGCTGCTCCCGGGAGGCAAGGTTTTTGAAGTTCCATCTCACACACTTTGAGCATGTAGCCTGGAGGGGGATCAGCCTTTGGAGAAGGATATTATGCTTGGAAGGGTCGAGGGACAGTGCAGGAGAAGAAGGCCCTGGATGCGATGGCCTGGTACAATAATTGGGGTAATGACAGAAGGGGCATCGGAGACAGTGAGATTGGCTCAGAATAGAGCAGAGCTACTGTGCAGAGTCGCTATGAGTTATAGCTGACCTGACGGCACCTAATGACAATAACGAGCAATACTTTGTTGTTAATTTGTACCATGAGTTGGAACCGACTCATAGCTGATTTTAAGGAGTTTTCAGAGACTGTAAATTATTAGGAAGAGACTGTCTGTCTCCTGGGAGCAGCTGGCAGATCCGAACTGTGTGCCTTTGGGTTGGTAGCACACCACATTATACCACTAAGCCACCAGAGCTCCCTGTACCTAACGGACCTCCTGTAGTGTGCCTCACTTAACGACAGTTCGCACAAACATTTCCCCAAATCTCCTCTTACAGTACTTCACAGGAAGGAAGCATTAACACTTATTTCCTCACTGATTGAAGAGGATGAGACACAAATTCTTCTGGCAGCACTGAATGATCAGAACAAATGTTTAGCAAAAATCTCTGGGTTCTCCCAATACCACTAGCAAGGATACTCCTAAGTTGTAAAAAAAAAAAATTTCTTTGAAGACGTGGCCAAATTTGATGCAGAATAAAGAGAGGGCTCTCTTCTCACTTGTCCTCTGATACTTTCTGCTTTCTGTCAAGATTCATCTAACATTAGCTATAATATCCCTAGTACCACAGCCTCTTCTAAACCTAGACTGCATATCTGGCAGTTCTCTGTTGACGTGTTGCTCTTGTACTTAGGGTCGCTGTGAGTCACAAGCAACTCAACAGCACATAACAACAACAACAACAATAACAACTTCTCACTTACTACTCTATCTTATAAATTCATGAGGGCTTAAGTGAGCAGGTCCTATTAAGGATCCAGGAAGGCATAATAGACAATGAGGAGACACTAAGCAGCCCTGGGATAACAGAAAATCTGAAAGGCCAAGTTGAGGAAAAAAAAAAAAAAGGAGAGTATATAAATAGATGACATTTCAATGACTTTAATTTCTGTCTTATTATGCTTTTTAAAATTGGTTATTTTTAGTAAAGAATCACATTCCCTATACTTGCATGTACCCCCCTTTTACTGCTTTTTTGTTTAGAGATATAAGTCACTTTTTGTTTATTTTTAAGTGATTGTTTTACTTTTTAAATGATTGTTATTGGGTGCCATCAAGTTGAGTCAATTCCACTACATTGCTATCCCAAAGGCTTGTGGTTCAAATCCACCAGTTGCTCCAAGAGAGCAGAATAGGCAATCTCCTCTCGCGTGATTTACTGCCTCTGAAAACCCACTGGAGGGTCAGTGATGGGTTGGTTCTGACTCAATGGCACACAACAATAACAATAACAATAACAACAATAGCAACTCTTTGTGAAAGAGTAGAACTGCTGCTATTCCGTGTGGTTTCCTAGATTTTAATCTTTCTGGGAGCAGACTGCAAAGTCTAGAAAGAAAGATGAGGCAGTCAGCTTCAAAGAAGAGTACAGTCTTCGACAGTTCTACTCTGTCTATAGGTCACCATGAGTATGCTCAAGGGCTTGAATTTTAAATGATACCAAAAATTCATTGTGATTGAGCTGATTACAGTTCATAATGACTCTGAAAAACAGAGTAGAATGCTCTGAAGGGTTTCCAAGATTATAACTAGTGGAATGACATATGAAAGCAAACGTCTCTGTATTTCACTGATGAGTGGTTAGTACCAATTAACTGAGGTGTTCTTGAAATCAGTTGCTTTTGGATCAATTCCAATATACTGTGACCCCATGTGCATTACAGGAGAAACATGTGGCACCAAGTATTCAGGTGCTGATTTTTTGAAAGTAGCTTACCAGGTCTTCCTTCTAAGGAACTTCTGTGTGGTCTTGAACACCCACCTTTTTAATAATAGCCTAGTGTATTAGCTTTCAGAGTTCCGTGGCCTAGTAGTAAGGAGCTGTCAACCAAAAAGCATGCATTCAGTCCCACCAGCTGCTTTTTGGGAGAAAGGGGGGCAGTCTCCTTCCATGTGATTAACTGACTCAAACAGTCTGCTGGAGGGTAAGCTATGGATTGTTTTCAACTTTGGGGTACATAACAGCAATCACCTTGGCTAAGGCAAGCTGGCTTTAAAAAGTCTTCCTCTAAACTGGCATCTCTGGGATTCAGAGTTGCTGGAGGTAAAGCTATGTTTGCATCATAATATTATGTTCCCATTTAGATGTCTGCTGCCATAGTGATCCTATGAACAACAGGACTGAAAACTGCCCTACCTTTCTATCTTGTGTCATCCTCACCTTCTCCGACATAGTAAGACCCACACTGCACTTTGGGCTATAATAAAAATGGCGCTGCACGTCATAGCGTCTTGAGAGGAAACTTGGCTAATAATAACAATTCCAGTTAACTAGTTAGCTGTAGTGAAATTAGGGTGATAAAACTTTAAAGACTAGTGGAACATATTTTGAAGATATTTTTTTAAGGATGATAAAAGCAAACAATTTCAATTAATTATTTAGCCCCCAAAAGAGGAAAATCAATCCATTTTTTCATAAAAACACTCAAGAAACTACTATAACCACATGCAAAGTTGTCTTACACACGTCTTAAATCTCTCATGGAGAAACAGTATAGAGTATTGGAAGCCCTAGTAGTATAAACAATAACAACTAGTATAATGGTTGACAGAAGCATTCTGAGTGCGGAATTTCTTTGTTGTGAGCCCTGCATCACATGATGTTATGTAGCCCTGACTTTCATTGCAATTGCCAATATACTCCAGTTATCATGATGCAAAATGTCCCTACATGTTCCCAAAGTCACATGGGGACAGCGCTCTTCTGGTCTGAGAATCATGGCTACCAGCACAAAGACTTTAAACAGGAGGCCTGTCTCTTAACCACCAGCACCCTAGGTCTGCAGTGAAAGACACCACAAGTCCTTTGTGCTTTGGATTCCAACTTAAAGTCCTTTCAAACCCAAAATGCCCTGGCAGTTAGTATCCATCAACTTTGGGAATGCTTAGAATGAAACGTCACAGTCCTCTTTGATTGTATTAAAGCTTATTAAATAAGGGATTATTAAATGAGGACCATCGTCCCTCTGTCTGCTGGACCATGATGGCCTGTGAGGCTGGAATCAATACCACCAGTGACTCTGCTTGTATTTGGAATAATGATGACATAATATCCAGCATCACAGTACAGTATGACAAACTGACAGAGGGTGTGAGGGGCCATCAACCAAACATCAACTCACAGTGACCCTATGTACAAAGGATCAGAGCCTTGTCCAATCCTGTGTCATCCTTACAATCTCTGCTGTGCGTAAGCCCCTTGATGAAATCACTATAGACAGCATCTCATATAGGATTTGCTTCCAAATTTTTCAGACCTTAATTGTTTATAGTATTATTAATCAATCAAGAAACTGGGTGGGTAAAGAAGACAAAGGATTTGAAACTGGTGGAAACAAATTTTGCTACAAAGAACTTGACCTTTTCGGTCAGTTTTTCTAAGCTATTGTTAAAACCATACTTTGGAAAGTCTTGAAATCAGAGAGGTTCTTCTGTTTCACACCTGGTCCACAAACTCATCAAGGCAGGAACCCAAGTCCTTGAGCACATGCCTGTAAGACCTTTCCTGGAACACTTCACCAGGGTTCTTAGTAGCCGAAGCGTGATACACTCCATTTCTAGTACCATGAATCAGAATAATTTTCT
The DNA here is from genome assembly GCF_000299155.1 of Elephantulus edwardii. Classification (NCBI taxonomy): domain Eukaryota; kingdom Metazoa; phylum Chordata; class Mammalia; order Macroscelidea; family Macroscelididae; genus Elephantulus; species Elephantulus edwardii. The sequence continues at coordinate 17,432,913 of NW_006399804.1, read as the reverse complement.
TTCTCACGGGACGTCTCATGTTGTTGTTTTTCAAATGTTATCAAGTTGACTATGACCCTTAGTGACCCTATGAACAATGGCTCTGAATCTTGCCCCATCCTGAGTCAATCTGACTGTCTCTGACACATTTGATTCAATTGCCATAGTCACTGTGCCAAATCTATCTCATCCCTCTAATTCTACACTTTAAACTTTGCCTATACAATGCAGATAAACCTATACATAACAATAGACAGTTTTCTAAGCACACGTATATCAGGTTGACACCAGATCATGGCAATAAGGCATGTATTACAATAAAGCAAGTCTCATGAATTTTTAGGCTTCTCAGTGCATATAAAAGTTATTCTCAATACATACCTACAGTATGTATTTGTTAGGGGTACAACTGTTGATTGCCTTCGAGTCAAGCACAACTCATAGAGGCCCTATGAACAAAAGGCCTGAAGTCCCTCTACAACTATCGACATTAATCAAAGTTCATAGAGTTGCAATAGTGGTGCAATAGAAATATGGAAAAGTTTGAAATATTAAAAAAGTTACTAAAATGAGACCCAGAGTAAGCACATGATGTTCAAAGAACTTTTCTAGAGACTTGCTCAATCCAGGACTTTACACACTTTCTATTAGTATTAATCACACTTTGAATTAGTATCAGTAAGTACCCCCCAAATTAGACTATCTGTAAAGAAAAGTAGGAGAAAATAAAGTAGGCCAATACTTGAAGACTGTGCAATGTCCCTATTTAAGTGTCCTTGTTGGTGGCTAAACCCTGGGCTCCCTATAGAGCTCTCCTCATCACTTCACACCCAGGCAACTCATCAATCCATCAGCTCAGGAAATACCTCAACTTGTCAGTGGGCCCTTGGCCTTTCAAGTCTGATTTTACCTCTACACAGGGATATGCTTTCTGGTCTAATATATTTTGGACTTGATACCATTTTATTTCTTTTATTTTTTCCTAAGCAGAAAAAAAATTCCATCTCCTATAAATCTCTTCTAAAGAACGGGTTACAAACCTCATTCAGAATTAAGAGATTTTTTTTAAATCAGTATTAAATGGCCATTTCTTATACAAGCTAATGTCAGAGTTGATGAAGAGAAAGATTAGTAACAGTAATCAATGTTATAAAACAAAATGTCTATGAGTGATTGTATAAAAAAAATCAATATAACTTGTAAAAATTTAGGAAATAAAAATATATATAAAACGTAAATATTAGGCAATTTTTATGTAGTCATCAGTTTACTGACAAAAGCAAGGGTAGGTGTGTTCTAACTAACTTTGAAACTCATAGCTAACTTTCCAGTAGGTTCTCAGAGGGTGTAAGTTGCATGGGTGATCACTCATCTTTCTTCCACGGAGCTGCTGGTGGACCCAACCTACCTGAGAGGCTCCACCTTCGACTTGGAAGTGCGCCTCCCTACCGACTATGCCACCGGAGCTCTCCTGGGTGGGTTATGTTGTTGTTAAGTGCTGTTGAGGTGACTATGACTCAGAGCAACCCTATGAACATCAGATCTGAATCACTGGAGAAAGACATCATGCTTAGAAAGGTGGAGGGTTAGTGTAAGAGAGGAACATCCCCTCAATAAGATGGACTGACACGGTGACTGTAGCAATGGGCTCAATTATGTCGGAGATGGTGGGGATGGCTGAGTTATAGACGATGCCTATGATTGACTACACTAGCATCTTTACCAGTGAGAAGACTCATTCTCTGAACAATGATAGGCATTGAGCTGGGGGAATCTGTTTGACCGTCATTAAAAACAACAACACACTTGGGGAAGAGGAGACCCTCAATGACACAGATGGAGGAAGCTAATGGTATATTTTTGTACATTGTACAGAAGGTTGGAAGTGTGAGTCCACTCAGCGGCTACTTCTCACAAACCAGTCACTGAAGGCTCTGTGGAGCACAGTTCTGTCTGGACACACATGGCGGCGATGAGTTGGAATCAACTCGATAATAACTGATGTGCACCTGTATGTGTTTATGCTTACTTAGGAAACAGATGTAAGACACTGGATGGACCAATAAGGGGCTAGCATCTATTAAGTGTAAACTTCATAAAGCTGTGAAGGATCAAATAGGACAGGTGGAAGACCACAGGGTGAATGTACATGGACAGTGAAGAAGGGCAAGTACAGGAAATGGGCACTTTCTTGGAGAAATTTAAAGAAAGAAAAGCTGACTTACTCTCCCTGTCACATATCCACTAACAACTGGAAGACCGCCAAAACTAAAGGGGAAAAGCAAGAAGAAAGGTGGAAATAAAAATGTAAGCAGCGTGGTTATTTCACATAAGCTAACTCTTGGGAGCTATGGTAGCGCAGCTGATACGGCGTTGAGCTGCTAATCCAAAGGCATTGCCCCTCTGGTCGTCTGAAGCCACGAGCAGCTTTGTTGAAGAAAGTCCGACTATCTCCTCGGCATTTTACAGCCTCTGAAAACCCGCTGAAGGGTCAGTTCTGACTTGACAGCAACGATTTTTTCTAACATGGGGCAGAAGACAAGAGAGTGTGCAAGCTGGGGTTTGATGAAGAGACTTTTCCTGACAGAAACCCAGATAACATATTTATATGCCCTAGGAATTGGTTGGAGCTCTGGTGGCTTAGTGGCAAGGAGCTGCTGCACTATAACCCTGAAGGTACATGGTTTGAAGCCCCTGTTGCTCCATGGGAGAAGGATGGGCACTCTCCTCCCTTACAATTAACTGACTCTGAAATCCCACTGGAGGGTCAGCTATGGGGCAGTTCAAACTCGACAGCACACAACAACACTGTTTAAAACTTAAAAGAAAAAAAATCTTACCTTTAGGAAGTGCACTCAAAACCTTAGTATCGATTTCCCTTTTGTTTTTAATAAATTTTTCTTTAGCTTCGTGTGAAAACTCCTTCTGAAAGCTAAAATATATTACATAAATTAAAATTTCCAAGTCCACTTAAATAAAGATATATAATTCTAAGAGAAAAAGAAAATATGTATGTGTATCCATACTATGGATTTTAAAAAAATCTATTTTATTTCAGTGAAAATGTACAAATCTCATCTTTTCCCCCAATAGCCATTCACAGGCAATAATAACCATTAATTGATGTAATTTTCACAATTTCTAAGCAAACCCTTATTGCATATTACTATTCTCTTGACTCACTTTCTTTATTAATTTTCCCCGCCTCCCCTAATTAATCCATAGTGTATGTCTTGTTGCTGATTGTTGATTGCAATACACATAATGTCTGACCATCTACTCATTTCACACTGAACTTCCTTTGCCTGTTCTAACACAGGAATTATTTGGCAGTTCTTTTTGTGCTTTCCCTGTCATGCCTTCTTAGCTCCTGTAACCATGCTTTTTTATAAACAACGGTCTTATACGGTATCTTTCCATTTGTAAGTGCGTTATTTCACTCAACATAACATCCTCCAGACTCAGCCATGTTGTGTAGTGTTTCCTGAGTTTCTCAGTACGGTGTAATACTCCATTCTTGGAATGTATCAGAGCTTCTCTATCCATTCATTTCTTGATGGGCACTTGGTCTGCTTCCATCTCTTTGCTACTGTGAGTGATATTGGAATAATCATCAGTGTACACACATCTATCTGTTTCTGTCCCATTTCTTTAGGGTATATTTCCAGTAGTGGATCACATGGTATTTAAATTTTCAACCTTCTGAGGAAGCACCAGCTGCCTTCCAGGTCTGTAGTCACATATACTCAAACTGAAACTCATTACCATTGAGTTGGAACCCACTCATTGCTGACCTTCCAACAAGTTTTCTGAGGCTGTAAATCACGTGGGAAGAGACTGTCTATCTTTCTTCTGAGGAGCTCCAGGTGGATTTGAACTGCCAGAGAGACATATTGTTTGGTTAACAGTACAGCTCCCGATAGGCTATGCCACCAGAGTTTCATGGTTACACATAACTAAATATATTAATACCTATCTCAAGGAAAAGGTTTTTTTCTGGAGAATTAATTGGTGATTTTAAGGATACATTTCTATTTCTGTTCATGTCATGACATTATCTATAAGATCAACAATTAAATCAGGATAGGTAGCAGGCATGGCATATTGTTTGTACCAGGTCCCATCAAATCACCTATGCCTTTCAGTGACCTATGGCTCACAAACAACAGATCTGAACCTTGTCCTGACAATCTCTGACTTGTCTGAGTTCACTGCTACAGTGTTAAACCATCTTGTTGGAGGTCTTCCTCTCTTTCTCTGACCCTCCACCTTTTCCAGAGTGATGTTCTTTGCCAAGGACTAGCCTCTCTTCCAGGAGGGTAAAACATGGCTAGGGGAACCCTAAGTCTCAGTGTGGCCTGACAATCTATTGGAGGCCACCCAGTAGCAGTGGCAGCTCAGATGAATCATCCAATCTGTTCGTGATACAATTTCTCCATCAAGAAATCAATGTGGCGAGCTGATTTACCTGTTTCCTTCAGGCATTAAAATGATACTAAAGTAATAAATGCCTTCAAATAACCAATAAACTAAAGTGTAGTGACTGAGCCTGAAAGGTTCATGAAAAAGTGTCTTGGTGGGGGGGAGAGGAAACAAAGGGGAAGAATAATAAAGAAATCAAATACTCATGGAACTGTTCGTTATACTAAGCATATCTAACTATCTTAATCATCTTCACCAGAACACTGTGAGGTAGGAACAATTCCATAGTGTGCTGGTAAATGTTGAATAAGTGGTTTCTTCTTGGCTTTCTCCCTTTAAAATAGTGCTTTGCTTTGTGGTATTTCTCAAGAATATAAACAGCCCCAATTGGCATAGATCAATAGTGACTTGGTTGTATGAGATACAGTGTATATGAATGGTGGTGTGAAGTATGATGCAAATGAAAGATTGTCTAAAACACAGTGTACATGAATGAAATGCAATAAAATGGGGAAAAGACCCCCAACTGGATATACATAGGGTTTTGGGCTTTTTTAGAAAGAAAGAAAAAAAGGAAAGAGGAAAGGAAAGGAAAGGGGACAGGAAAGGAAGAAGGAAGGAAGGAAGGAAAGAAGGAAAGAAAGGAAGGAAGAAAGGAAGA
>NW_006399804.1:17424574-17427751 GCF_000299155.1 Elephantulus edwardii | reverse complement strand
AGGCAGGCAGGCAGGCAGGCAGGCAGGCATCTTTGCTCTCCTGAGCCAGGACAAACCAGCAGCAGCACACCACTGAGCTCCTTTATCCTCCGTTTACACGATAGAAAACTGAAGGATCTGTCCTTATTTGAGACAGAGGTGGCAAAGATCTAGATCTAGTCAATATATCTATTTGAGGCTTTTCTTTTGTGCTGACCCATTAGTTCACAAACACTATATCCTTCTCCAGGGACTGGTCCCTCCTGGTAACAACAGTTCTAGAGTATTAAATCAAAGTCTTGCCAATCTGATTGCTAAGAAGCATTCTAGGTATATACTTCTTCCAACAATGATTTGTTTGTGCTTCTGACAGTGCATCAAATAGTCAGTATTCTCCATTAATGCTGTAAATCATAAAACATCAATTCTTCACTGATCTTTTTTTATTTATGGTCTAGTTTTATGAACACATGCATAAAGGAGGTGACTGAAAAATACTAGGGTTTGGGTCAGGCACACCACAGTCCCCAAGGTGGCACTGTTGCTTTTTAATACTTTAAAGAGGTCCTTTGCAGTAGACTTGCCCAGGATTCTAATACATCCTTTGGTTTTGTGGCTGTTGCCTCCATGGGCTTTGATTACTGAGCCAAGTAAAATGGCAATTTCCATCTCTTCTCCATTTATCAAGATATTACTGTTTAAGCTGTGAAGATTTTTTGTTTTAGATCAAGATGTAATTTATACTAAAAGCTGTGGTCTTAGATCTTATCAGTAAATGCTTCAAGTTCTCTTCATTTTCAGCAAGCAAGATTGTAGCATCAGCTGATACAGGTTACCACTGTCTTCTCTCCTGATGCTGAATTAGTCTTCATAGATTCACATAATCCAGCTTCTTGGATTATTTGCTCATCATAGAGCTTGAATAAGAATGGTAAAAGCACAAATTCTGATGCACATTTCCTGTAAACCATGTTACTGTCCTGTTCTGTTTGAATGGCTACAGACAGGTTCTGCAAGATTTTAGTGAAGTGTTTTGGAACACTCATTCTTAACAATGTTACCTACTATTTGTTATAATCCACACAGTCAAAAATACCTTTGCATAGCCAATAAAACTTGTTGGAAACATCTTTCTGATATTTGCTACTTTTAGGCAAGATTCATCAGATGTCAGAAATGATGTTCCTTGTTCCACATCTTCTTCCATATGGTCTTAATTCCTAGCAGTTCCCTGTCAATATATTATTATAGTCACTTTAGAAATATCCTTAGCAAAATATTACTTGCATGTGATATTAGTAACACTATTGATGATTTTTCACCTTTTTAAGATTACTTTTCCCTTGAATCTGCACAAATAAAGATAGATCTTTTTGAGTCTTTGGTTGTCCATGCTTCTTGGCATAGAAAGTTAACACTGCATCTGTTTAGTGAAGCATTCCAACTAATAATTAGAAATTAGAAATTCCTGTACTTCATTTCCACCAACAGTTTCAGCACAGCCCGGATGACTTTTAACACCATTGCTTCTTGATTATATGTCATTGTTAGGTGCCGTTGAGTGGAGTACAACTCATAGCAACCCTATGAACACCAGATCTGAGCTGTGTCCTGTCCTGTGCCATTCTCATCATCCTTGACATACATGAGCCTACTGCTGCAGTCACTGTGGAAATCCACCTGAATGAAGGTCTTCCTCTCCTCTGGCGTTCACCCACTTTCCCAAGATGATGTTCCTCTCCAAGGAATCTCCTCTCCTAGCAAACAGCCTAAACTATATGAGATGAAGCTTTATCATCTCTGCTTCCAAGGAGCACTCTGGCTGTAACTTCTCCTAGACATATCTGTTCGTCAGTCCATGAGATATTTACTGAGTATTCTTCTCCAACCCCACAGTTCAAAGGCATCAATTCTTCTTCTGTCATCCATATTCAATGTCCAGCCCTCAGCAGCATAACAAGTGATTGAAAAGACCATGGCCTGAATCAGGTGCACCTTGATCCTCAAACTAACATCATTGCTCCTCAACAATTTGAAGAGATCCCTGACTGCAGACATTCCCAGTGAAAGATGTCTCCTGATCTACCAATTGTTGGTACAAAATGTACTGACTGTGGATCCAATAAGATGAAGTCATTGACAGTTTCAATTCCACCCCATCTATCATGATGTTGTCTATCAGTCCAGTGGTGAGAATTTTTGTTTTATGTTACCTCCTAAATAATTAGTGTTTATAAACCATTTCACAAGCCACTAAGAGTTAAGGCATTCCACTGAGCTTTTGCAAAGTTGGGCTTATCAGTTATTGTCCCCAACCCCCCTAATTCAATATGCAATTACTTTTAGGTTAAAAAAACCCAAACACCAAATATTGATAATGCCCAATATAAATGATAACCTTTTCCTGGTTGGTTAGAACTGAGGGTAAAACCATTACCTACCAGAAAACTTTCTTATGGATCTAAGATGGTTTATTAGAAATATTGTTCCTTCTACCTGAATTCACTTTCTTCCAGGTTCCTTCCATCCTAAGTCTTGCTCCTTGTACGGGCCTCAGTTTAATTGTCATTTTTTCAGATAAGGAGTCTCTATCAGCATTGATAGGTATTTTTGCTGTTCTTTCTCCAGCTAGCTCTCTCTTTTCCTATCTGCAGCACATATGATAAATATCATTATATAGGTTTATTGAATGACTTTAAAAATAATTTCTGAAATGCTTACTAGAGGTTTATGAAAGAAAGGGTATGTCTGACCATATCTGTTCAGTTCACTACTATATTCCAGTGGTCATCAAAGTGCTTTCTTTTCATTAAATATCTATTAATTAAACATAATGACTACCAAAATATATACTAAAACTCCTCCTACAATATTTTCTATTTTATCCGCTGCTTATATAATACCATTGTGGTGGAGGTGCTGCTAGTGCTGCTGGTCATGGTGCTGCTGGTGGTACTGGTGGCAGTGGTGGTGGCAATGGTAGTAGTGGTGGCGGTGGCGGCTGTGGCAGTGGTCATCACGGAGGTGGTGGTGGTGGTGGTGGTGGTGATGGTGGTAGTGATGGTTTAGATGGTGTGGTGGTGTGCTGCTGAGTCAATGCTAACTCACATTGATCTGGTAGTTGTGGAGGTGGTGGTGGCAGTGGTGGTGATGGTGGTGGCAGTGATCATGGTGGTGGTGGTGGAGGTGGTGAGGGTG
>NW_006399804.1:17407822-17424417 GCF_000299155.1 Elephantulus edwardii | reverse complement strand
ATCGGGGAGGTGGTGGTGGTGGTGGTGGTGATGGCGGTGGTGGTGATGGTGGTGTGCTGCTGAGTCAGGGCTAACTCACACTGATCTGATATGACAGAGCCGAGTTTTCACCCAGTCTTCTTTTTCCTATTGATTCACTGGGTAAGTTTGAACTGCTAACCTTTTTGGTCAGAAGCCAAGCACTTAACAGTTGTAACACTGAGACTCATCTGAATGATAAATCAAAGTCAAATGCACTGCCATCAAGTTAATTCTGACTCAAAGCAGCTTGTAGGATGGAGGAGAATTGCCCCAAAGGATTTCGAAGGCTGTATCTTTCCACAAGCAGATGGCCACGTCTTGGTCCTGCTGAGTAGCTGGTGGGTTAAAACCACCAACCCGTGGCTTGGCAGCTGGACGCTTTAATCACAGCATCATCAGGATTCCTCATGTGTATAATCCCAAACGGAAAACCAAACCCACCCTAATCAGATCAATCCCACCTGTTAACAACCCTCCATCAGGTTTCTGAAGCTGAAAATCTTTACAAGGGGAGACAATCTACCTCTCGTCCAAGATGCAGCTGGTGGATCCAAATCCCTGACCTTTAGGTTAGCAGCAAGTGCCTTAACCACAATGCCATCAGAGCTCCTCATCTATGTGACTACCAGGGCAGAAAGCTTTACAAACACTGAGGTAATCAGAGGTGAAACAGGTATTTTAGTGATGCAACAGTTAAGCATCTAAAGGTCAGTAGTTTGAACCCACCAGACACTTTCAAAGAAAGATAAGGCAGTCTATTACTTTACAAATATTTACATCCAAGGAAAGCCTTTAAGGATGTTCCACTCTGTTCTTCAGGGTCACCAGGAGTCAGAACTGACCTGGTATCAGTGGGCTGGACTTGGTAGGAAGAGCATACATTCTATGATATCAGTTATAAACATTTGTGTTTTCCTTTTTATCTATGAAATAACACAGCATTAGCAGCATATCTGCACACTGCCTTTGCTTACGCTGTATAAATATATGAAAACACTAGTCTAGTTGTATGTGTTTACACAGTATGAAAAATCTACAGTTTCAAGGTAAAATTTTATTATTGCCGTCCACATGGCTGTCTTTATCTTTTGGTCTCATTTCATTGTCTCTCTCCTCTAGATATACTAAGTGAACTAGACTGTTCACTTCACCTGGCACGATATAAAGGTTGTGTAGAAGTAGAAAGGAAGGACATGGTGGTTAGCCTAGAAGGTGTAGCTGATTCCCCAGTGTCACAAAAGTTGCAACTAACAGAAGAGTCCTTTAGTTAGGAAATCGGGGGGGGAATCCTGTTTCTTGCCTGAACTTTTAAACCAGAGATGGGGCGGGGGGCTCCCCAGCAGGGAAAAGACAAGCTAGACGTCCCAGTAAAGAATTCGGGACCATTTTTTAATGGATAATGAGATTGTCTATGGGAGCTCTATTGGCCTAGTGAGTAAGAAGTTATGCTACCAACTCAGAGGCAGGCAGCATGAATCCACCAGCTGCCGTGGGAGAAAGCTGGGCAATCTCCTCCCAAGCAGTTTACACCCTTTGAAAACCTGCTGGAGGGTCAGATATGAAGAGTTCCTGACTTCACAACAATGAACAACAAGAACCTCCACCACATACTCAGAAGAGGCTGCCTGACCCACACTTTATGATTCACGATCAGAAGCGGCAGTGTCACGTAGGCAGAGCTTCGTGGAACCTCACACTCTCCATGATGCCAAAGTGCTGACTTGTGGACAGTGGATCCTGCTCTTCCACCTACTACCCCATGCCCTTGGTGACTGGGGGTCAGAGGGCTCAAAGTAGCCCCATTTCTGTGGGGTCAAGTTCTGAAGGCTTGGTGTATTACTGCAGCTCAACCCCAACTTATGAGCCAATATCCTCTAGTATAAAACCCTTTCAATGTTTGTTTGTAACTAAAGAGTGTAGATTTTTCTCATTTAAAAACTTTACTCATAGTAAGAAGAACCTTTTCTCTCTTTGTTTAATCCAACTAACCTCTTCTCTGACACAGCACTCATTCTTAGAATTAATCTTTTATACCCCTGTCTCCCTTCCTGGGTTCCAACAGCATAGAAGGGATCGCAACCTGCTTCCATTATCTTTTTTTTTTTTTAATGTTCTATTAACCTACTTAAATATTTGCCTAGAAGTAGCAGCAAGGAGAATTTTCATTAAAAAGTGAGCAGAATATTATTCTGTTATTATCCTTTAAGCCTCAAAAAAAATGTAGACTACTAACCAGCATACCCACTTTGGATAAGACACTACTAAACATTGGCCACTCTTGTTTTGAAACTTAAATTACAAGTCACAGAAGGCCTGTTACCTCACATTTCTGCCTCTCTACTTTGGTGTCTGGTTGAAAGCAGGCTCTTTCCTATATCCCCAGCCCAGGTCACATTGGTCACACTTGGACTGTGAATGGCTGCTACCAGAAAGTTTAGGAGTTTATGCCACCCAGAGGTTCATTGGAAGAAAAGCCTGGTGACCTGCTTCCAAGAAATCGGGCACTGAAACCTTCAGGAAGCACAGTTCCGCTCTGATGCTTGGACTCTTCTGCCATAAGTTAGAACTGATTCAATGGCAACTGGTTTATATTTAAAAAATCCATAATCTTAGAATAGCTGTCTCCCTCCAATGAAGTGTCTTACCTCCCTATTTCATGGTTTTTCTGTCTTTGAGAAAACAATGCTCTCTTGCCTCCCTTTCCTTTGCTTCTCCTAGCTTAGTCACTCATTAATTCTACAACTGTCCAATCAACCAGTGAGGAATATATTAGAAAATGAGCCCTGGGTTCTATTGAAAATATGACAAATATGAGACTTGGAAGCTACACCAAGCACTTGAAAAACCAGATTTCAGGAGTCAAATGTAACTTGATTGATGACCTGCGATCATTAGTGCTATAATGAACCTAAACAAACAGTAAAAGCCCTGGGGTATAGTGTAACGTGTCAGGCTACTAAACGAAAGGTCAGCAGTTCGAATCCACCAGTCATTCTGAGGGAGCAAGACGGCAGTCTTCCCTGAGAGATTCAGCAACCGAATGGAGGGTCACCACAAAATGGAATGGATTAGACAGCAGGGAGTCTAGTGTGTGAACAGTGGATGAAGTACATCAAATTTAAGTCCTCTCTGCTGTGCCCACAAGGTCATCGTGGGAATTCTAAACATGAAGTCAGACTTGGCTTAATGAGGACAGTGGTTGGACAACTCTGGACAAGTATTTATGCTAATTCCATTGAAATGCAAGCCCTTTTAAAATACAGAACAATGTTAAAACACTAGCAACAAGAGCATTTGCCTGGATTGAGGGGCAGATCTTAGACAGCTCTTAGCCAGGGCTTAGTCTCTTCTGCTACAGTGCAAGGCTGATTGAGAGCCAGGCCTGAGTGCGCAGGAGCTGATGACTTACTTGGATCCTCCAGTCATCCAGAAAAGCCCGAGATACAGCTTTCTTGTTGGCATTGGCTTTACTTCTCACATTGTTTAATATCAACAACAATGAATCATTACAAGTGGGCATAATAGGTAAACTAAGGTAAAAGCCACAAAAATCCCACAGCTAAAGGCGCCAGAAGTGCAGAAAGGTGAAGGAGGGGATGCGATGGCCAGGTATCAGAAACTCACATGGGATGGATGGATGGATGGATGGATGGATGGATGGAGAAAGACAGAAAAGGAAGGGTGGACAGAAGGAAGGAAGAGAAGGATGAAGGAAAATCTCTTTAAAAAAAAATTCTTACTTGATGGACAGGTTCCAAAAGGACATTCCATAAAAAAGGCAATTGTGATAAAGAAAAGATAATAATCCTTTAAAAGTTAGCAGTTATAAGACTATAACTTCAACCCATTGCTACTGAGTCGGCATGAACTCCTAGCTGACTCTCCAGGGTTTTCAGAAGCTGTCAATGGCACAGGAGGAGACTGCCCATCCTCTCCTACGGAGAAGCTGGCGGATTGGAACTGACTTCTTTGAGTTAGCAGTGCATCTCTTTATCCACTCTGTTACCACAGTTCCCCAGCAATTATAAGAGACATCTCTTCCTTCAACTAGCTCCTGTGTTGTTGTTGTTGTTATGTGCCACTGAGTCGACTATGACTCGTAGCGACCCTATGTACAACAGCTCTAAACCCTGTTCTATCCTGAGCCAATTTCATAGTCTCTGACAGACCTGCCCCATAACCCCAGTCATTAAGTCAATCTCTCTCATGAGACAGCTCCTCCTACAAAACAGCCTTAAATACAAAAAGAATCTCTGTGGCTGATGTCAGCTTCCTTCATATACTGCAATACATTCAACTCTCAGGTGAAAACACATAACCACACATATAAACTCACAAATTACGCATTAAAGAGAATTATTTTTAAAACTATTGTAGATCTTTAAAATGTAAGATTACTTAAGAAAAGGCTACATTACCTTTGAAATTTTCTTTTAGGTGAGAACCCAATGAAGTTTAAGTTTTTCTTGTTGAAATCTAAGGGAAGAGAAATGAAGTAGCATTTAAATAGCCCGGCAGTGAATGAAAGAAAGAAATGTTAAAAAACATGAACTATGATAGGAAAGAATTTTCCTTTTGATACACAGTTTAAGATAATAGAAACTGTTAACTATACACGAAATATGAATCCAAAGGATCAAATTTCACAAGTAAATTTTGCATAATCAGGCAGTTTTCTTTCCCTGTCCCCCCAAAATGTAACCAACATACTCTGTGAGTTTTTAAAAAAACCACCAACTGACAAAGTTTGAGGCTTTCATTTAAATATATTAAGGGAATCTTAAGATGATTCAAAACACACACAGAAAAATCCAGTTAGGGGCTCAGACTGAAAAAAAAAAAAAGAGGAGGAAATAGAAAATAACTGGTCAAGGTAAACAGAAATGCTGAAAATAATCACTACTTGATACTTAAGCGGTGCTTTTAAAGAATAAAGGGGTGATACATGGAGAATAGGGAAAGTTTCCCCAAATCAGTGAAGCTCACTGTCATCCACTCAGCTCTGACTCCTAGTGACCCTGGAGGACAGCAGGGAACTGTCCTGTGGGACTCGCCAGGCCATACGTCTTTATGGAAGCTTCCCACCTCACCTTTTTCCTGTGGAGTGGCTGGTGGGTTCAAATCACAGACCTTTCAGTTAGCAGCCCAACTCTTAACCCATTGTACCACTGGGGCTCCTTTAAATGATAACAGCCCATCAAATTAACCACTTATTTGTTTTTGAAGAGGAGAAATTTATTATGTAAGAACAGCTGGCAACAATTCCACACAGGAAAAACACATCTCCCCAGTGAAGGGGTTAATCAAAACCAGGCACAGGCAACATTCACAACCAGTCTCATGTAAGTAATCTGTTTTACAGCTCTTGGCACATAACCATCTGTCCACCAAGTAAACCACAAGCAGACCACGTACAGAAACTTCTCTCCCTAAGGACGTGCCTTTCACTCTTTCATATCTGAGGACAGATGCCGGAGGCATACACACACACACACACACACACAAAACGAGATGCAACACACACCGGATGCTAACACAACATTATCCGTCAAATGACAACCTTAATTCTGGGATCTGGACATTCTAGAAATTGGGGAAATACAATGACATGAAAGACGCAAAGCCAAGCAAGCATCTGAGCTTTTCTCCGAATCACACAAGTACCTTGAGATGTATTTCAAGGAACAGAACTCACAGTTCGAAAAACTACCAACTCTTGTAGAACATAAATCCCTGAATGTAAAGGCCTGATTTGTTCGAGTCACTTCCAAAGAGTGCACCGGTGCCGGAAAACACTTTTGATGCAAAATGATGGCATTTCACATCCAAATTTTGAATCTGACATCCGAGATAACTTCAGCATTTTTGCTCTATTCGGGATGTGAATACATGGTACCATGTTAGCGGTTAAATAGAAAGCATGTATATTCCTCTGTGCCCAAAAGTAAGCCACTAGAAAAGACAACTGTCTCCCATGAAGATTTAATGAGAAGGCACAACACTCACTCCCTGACTACTGGCAATAATTTTGGACACGCACCATGTGCTTTTACAAAGATATTATAGCTACAGCACAACCATAATCAGAACTTGATCCAGAGTCTCACCATTCCTACTAACTTGCCATCTTCCCTATGTGAAAACTTAACAGGTTTAACAAGATTTTTAACTTACAAAAGAAAAAAATCCCCCAAAGCAACAACCACCCCCAAAAATCTCTTTACATTTTCAAGAGTCACAAGCTAAGCTAATTTATGGATGAGCCGCTTAAAGTTGCCTTTGAGGAGCAGTTTAAGGATACATATTACTCAATATGGACGCAGGACTCAAGGCATTCATTACATTCTAAAATAAATAAGCCAAGTGCATCTTTTAGCTCTCTGGGCCTTACCTTGTTTCTCAGAGAACTTGAAGGCTCCCAGATAGCTGCAAATCCCCGGGTTTCTGAGCATGGTTGCGCACAGAACGGCTCAGGTGCAGAGCCTGCTCTACAGCTGACTCTCAAGCAGCCCCAGCAGTGGGCCCATTTTAGGAAAATTAGGTTGAGATTTTTCGCCGAGCTGACAAGGGCTGAGCCACTGGGCACTCGTGTCCTTGAGAGCATTGTCAGCGCTGAGCAGAAGGCTGCGAGCTGTACCAGCTCAGACCCGTAATCAGATTACAAGCAGAAATTAGGTCTATGGATGCTGGAACGGCTTGGATTCCAGCAATTGGACATTGTAACATTACCACTTCAAAGCCAGGGCAAATCACAGCAAGTGTTCCAGCTAAGTAGACAATGGTGCAATGTAACCATTGTCAGGGGAGTCACAAAATCTCCTCCTTCTCCTAAAAATAAACAAGGGAGTACACACACCCCACACACACAGATTCTGGAGGGATAGGAGTGGGGTGTGCAAGAAAGCTGCCTCCCTGTTCCAGTTTCCCCCAGCCTGGCTTTGGCTACTATCTGTAGGCAAAGAATTTTAGCTATCAAAGGAGTTGAACCTCCTACTTGAGAATGGAGATTTATGAACAACACTTGAGTGAATGGTGGGGAAAATCAGGCAGCTCTCTCTCATTAGAAGTTCAATCATTTTCATTTGAGGCTGAAGCTGCAAAGCAGCACGTTCAGGCTGCACCCTGTTTCTTTTTAATGGCTGCATGTACCTGGGGTCCCCCCAACAGTGACGAGGCAGTGCTAAGAAAAACCTGCAGTAATTACAGATGGACAGTTTTACTACTAAAAGGAATATTATAAAGAACTCGTGGAAACAATCTCACTGACAGGATGAGTGGAGAGCTAAGGAAAAGCAACTTGTTCCTGGGTAGACAGCTGGCTGGGTATAGAAACACCTGTTCTTGAAGCGGTGGGTTTGAGATTGTTATTCACTCCTGCATCATATGAAGGAAAGAGCTCTGGTGGCCCAGTGGCTAAGAAGTTCCCCTGCCAACCCAAAGGCAGGTAATTCGAAGCCATCAGCAGCTCCCTGGAGAAAAAAGAGCAATCTCCTCTCTTGTTATTTACAGCCTCTGAAAGCCTCCCAGGAAGTCAGTTATGGTCTCTGGAGGCAGAGACCACTATGTGACAATCTCTATTTGCTTTTTACAAGCTTCATATGATTTCCAGGTCCAATGTCCCAAAACATGAGTAATTAGGATATATCCAAAGACAGAAGATAAAGGCAGAAGTCAGTGGCAAAGTGGGAGGGAGATATGAGAGAGTAACAGATGAAAGTTCTTCCTTCTCTTCACAAGGCTCCATCTGAGGATTCAGATATGGATGCTATTGTGTAACTGTTGGTACTGTGTAACTGAAGACCACATGAAACAATGACTCCCGATTCGACCTCTAGAAATATAACCAAGGAAATTACTCTGGGGGAGTACACAGATTTATCACTTTTATTTCTAAATGTATAAATCTGTAACCAGCCTAAACCGGAGGAGGTGATAAACAAACCAAGCCAAAAACTCCACAAAAAACCAAATGGAAAACTCTCGAACCCACAGCCATCCTGTCAACTCTGACCCCCAAAGGAGCCTGCAGGACAGAGTAAAACCTCCTGTGGGGCTTCCAGGGCAAGAAATCTCTACAGAAGCCATGAGGTGGCTGGTGAGCTCAAACTTCTAAGCTTCTGGTTATCAGCTTAGTGATAAGCCACTGCACCACCAGGGGTCCTTGGATATAACAAAGAATTCTCGTAGTCTCACTGTTATCGAGTCAGAACTGACTCATGTCTGACCCACCAGTTGGTTCTCAGAGATTATCAATTGCATGAGAGGAGACTGTTCATCTGTCTTCTGCGGAATAGCTGGTGGATTTGAACTGCCTGCCATTGGGCTGGCAGCACAATGCCTTACCCAAGGCCACCAAAGCTCCCTAATAAAGAAGTAGATAAATAAACTACACAATAAAAACCATTCAGTTAGTGAGTTGGAATTATTTTCATGTTAGAGATGTGTGAGGAAGAATCTCTCTCCCTCTCTCTCTCTCTCTCTCTGACACACACACACACACACACATCCCCCCCCAAGTCAGAAAGAATAAAGAGACTAAAATATAAATGACCTCACAGCTCTGAGATATTCTGTTCACATCTTTCTACTCTATTCTCTAACATTTTCACAATATACACAAATTACTTCCAGTTGTCAAATAATTAAGCACAATGAAGATGAAGGCTGAGGCAAAAAGACCTCCAAATATCCTCGATACTTACACCTGGGCACAAATCCTAGGGGAACACACTTTTGTGAATGGTCTTGTGCTGCACATCAACGACAAAGGGTCGACCTGCCTGTTTCTTCTAAGCACGTACATTCTCTAAGCTGTAAATTGAGGGGGTGATCCAGATGATCCCACAATCTTCGTAACATCAACATCAACATGGTGTACCTCAAGCACAGCATCAGCTCGACCATAGTCAATGAAGGAGCTCAGATAATCTCACCCTGATTTCTAATACTGAATTCACCTGTGAAAACCTCTTTTTGTGTTTATTCCTCTGGTCTCGGGATAGAGATGAGGCTAGACATCAAGATATAAGAATTTGGTATAGAATCAGTAATTTTTTGCAACTACTTTAAACAAAAACCAAAAAAGTTGTTGTTGATTAACATCAAGTTGAGCATGACCCTATGAACAAAAGACCTGAAGCCTTTCTATAACTATCATCATTTCTCAAAGTTCATAGAGCTTCCAAAGGCATGTTGTTTAGGAAGTGGATGCACTCCTGTTTCATGTATTTGTTTCTGTTCCCAAGAAAGATGATCTAACAGAATGTGAAAATGATCAAACAATATCATTAATATCATATGCAAGCAAAATATTGCTGAAGAGCATCCAACAACTGTTACAACCATTTACTGACAAGGAATTATCTGAAGTTCAAGCTGGGTTTAGAAAAGGCTGTGGTACCAGGGATATCATTGCTGATGTCAGGTGGATCATGGCTGAAAGCAGAGAATACCAATGATAAGAATGCTTTTCTGTGTTTTCTTGACTATGCAAAGGCATTTGACCATGTGAGCCACAACAAACTATAGCTAACATTGAGAAGAACTGGAATCCCAGAGCACTTAATTGTGCTCATAAGAAATGTATACCTAGACCAAGAAGCTGTTGTCCAAAATGGAACAAGGGAATAATGCATGGCTTAGTATCAGGAAAGCTCTCAATCAAGGTTGTACCTTTTATCCATATCTGTTCAATCTGTATGCTAAACAAGTAATTTGTGAAGCCGAGCTCTACGAGGAAGAATGTGGCATCAAGCTTAGAGGAAGAATCATCAAAAACCTAGGTTATGCAGATGACACAAACTTGCCTATTCAAAATGAGGAGGACCTGAAGAGCTTGCTGCAGAAGATCAAAGACTATAGTCTTCAATATAGATAATTATATCTCAACATCAAGAAAACAGAGGTCCTTACTACTGGGCCAATAGGTAATATCATGATAGATGGAGAAAGGATTGAAACTGCCAATGATTTCAACTTACTTGGATCCATAATAAACACCCTTGGTATCAGAAGTCAGGAGATAAAGAATGTTTTGCTTTGGGCAAGGCTGCTGTCAGGGATCTCTCTAAAATACTGAAGAGCAATGATGTTAATTTGAAGACTAAGGTGTACATGTTTTAGGCCATGATCTTTTCAATCACTTATTATGCTGCTGAGAGCTGGACAGTGAATAAAGATGACAGAATAATTGATGTCTTTGAGTTGTGGTGTTGGAGAAGAGTACTGACTATTCCATAGACTGTCAAAAGAATGAACCAGTCTGTCTTGGAAAAGGTACGGCTAGAGCACTCCTTGAAGGCAAGAATGGCAAAGCTTTGTCTCTCATACTTTGGGCGTTTTGCTTGGAGAGGCTATTCCTTGGAAAGGGACATCATGCTTGGAGGTGGAGGGTCAGCCAGAGACGGGAAGACTCTCAACAAGATTGACAGGGTGACTGCAGTAATGGGCTCAAATGTATCAGAGATGGTGAGGACGGCACAGAATAGATTGGGATTCAGTTCAACTTGACGGCACCTAACAACAAAACCAACATTCACATGGACCTCACATGATGTAATAAACAGGAATCAGATGGAGTACCTCTGTGGAAAGACTTGGCAGAGAAGCACAATATCAGCTGTCAAAAAAAGGCCAAAGGCTGACCATGGACCAGACTGTCAATTACACATATGGAAGCTGAAACTGAAGTGGAAGAAAATGAAAACAAGTCCAAGAGAGCCAAAATACAACCTTTAATTTATCCTAATTTAAAAACTATCTCAAGAATAGATTTGATGCATTGAACATTAATGACTAGACAAGTTATAAGATGACATCAAGGATCTCAACCACAAAGAAAGCAAGAATCATTATAAAGATAGGAAAGAAAGAAAAGTCCAAATTGGATATCAGAAGGGATTCTATCTTAAATATAGAGAAGCTAAAGCAAAGGGAAACAACGGTGTAATAAGAGAGTCAAACAGAAGATTTCAAAGGGCAGCTTGAGAAGATAAAGCAAAGTATTATGATGAAATGTGCAAAGACCAAGAGTTAATCAAAAGAGAAGAAAATACTTGGCATTTCTCAAGCTGAAGCTCAAACTCAACAGGGGTGGGAATCAAGCCTCAAGTTTTAATACTGAATGGTTCTATGGACAAATATTGAATGATGCAAGAAGCACTGAAAGAAGATGGAAAGAATACATAGAGTCACTGTAGAAAAAAAATACTTGCTGACATTGAATCATTTCAGGATGTAGATATGATCAAGAATTATTGGTAAGAAAGGAGTAAAGTCTAAGCTGTACTGAAGGCTGCAGGAATATACGGACTTCCAAATGAGGTGTTTCAGCAAACAGATGCAAACCTGAAATGTTTGCTAGCCTATGCTAAGAAACTTGGAAGATAGCTCCCAGATCAAGTGGAAGAGATCTGTATTTGTTTCCACTCCAAAACAAAGGTGACTTGCTAGAATGCAGAAATTATTGAACAATAGAGTAAATGCCACATGAAAGTGAAATCTTGCTAACTATTATTAAAAATTGTCTGAAGCAGTACATTGACAGTGAAATATCAGAAGTTCAAGCTGGATTCAGAAGAGGTTAATGAACAAAGGATATCATTGCTGATGATGGCTCTCAGCTGAAAATGAAGAATACTAGAAAGGTGTTTGCATGTGTTTTATTGACTAAGGAAAAGGCATTTAACTGTGTAGATAATAATAAATGAGGAATAACATTGAGAAGAATGAGAATCCCAGAATATTTAACTGTGTTCTGTGGAAGAGCATAATTAAGTCCTAGACACAGATAAAGATGATGTTTTTCAAACAGAACAAAGAGATACTGCATGGTTTAATATTCGGAAAGGTGTGCATCACAGCTGTGTCCTCTCTTCACACCTACTCAATCCATTTGCTGAGCAAATAATTAGAGAAGCCGGGCTCTACAACAAACGTGGCACCAGGATTGGAGGAAAGACCCATCAATAGCCTGAGCCATGCAAATGACACAACCTTGCTTGTGGAAAGTGGAGATCAAAGAGTGTATCTTAAAAAAAAATCTTTTAAAAAAAAACCCACAAAGATTACAGTCTTCAATACGGTTCATACCTTAACATGAATAAAACAAAGATCTTTACAATTAGACCAATAGATAACATCACTACAGAAGGAGAAAAGACTAAGGATGTTAAGTTTTCATTTTATCTTGGATTCACATTCAACATCTATGACAGCTACAGTTGAGAAATTAAAAAAAAATGTACTGTGAAAATCTGCTAATAAACTCTTCAAAATGCTAAAGAGCAATGATATCTGTTTAAAGACTAAGGTGCACCTGACTCAGGCCATGGTATTTTCAATTGCTTCATATGCATGTGAAAGTTGGGCAATGAATAAGAAAGACTGAAGAAGAACTGATGCCTTTGAATTGTGGTGCTGGTGAAGGTACTGAATATACCATGGACAAACAAATCCATCTTGGAGGAAGTGTGATCCAGGTAATCCTTGAAGGCAAGAATAGAGAAACTTCGTCTCACATACTGTGGGCATACTTTTGGAGAAGCCAGGGCTTAGAAAAGAAGAGGGCCAGAGAAAGGGAGGAAAACCCTTCATGAAGTGGATTGACACAGTACCTGCAACAATGGACTTGAGCATGGCAGAGATCATGAGGACAGGGCAGCACAGGGCAAGGTTTTGATCTTTTACTTATAGGATTGCATGAGTTCTAGTGATCTTGATAGCACCTCACAACAACAAGAAACTAGGGGTCCTTCTGGCACAATGAATGACAGTTCAAATTTATCAGCCACTCTAAGAGAAAGTAATCAGCTTCTGTAAAGAATGACAGCCTTCTAGGTATCACATTGGGGCAGTTCTACTCTGTTTAGTGAATCTCTGTTTATGTGCCTCTTTGGTGGCCTCGTAGTAGGGAGTTGCACTGCCAATCCAAAGTCCGTATACATGAGCTGTGCCCCAGGAGAAAGATACACAATCTCCTCTTGTGTGACTGACAGCCTCTGAAAACCTGCCGGAGGGTTAGTTATGAGCCAGTTCTGACTGGACAGCACAAAACAACAACCTGTGAATCAGAATCTCCTTGATAATCTCCTAGCTAAAGGGCTATAAAAACTCAAAGGGCCTATGTGTACACCACTGAATGACTCACACAGTGCCATGTTCAGAGCAAGGAGGCTGTAAACCATGATCAATTCTTTGCACAAATGCATCAATTGAGCAGCAAGGACTGAAATAACTTCTATTCCTTCTTATCCTTAGATGAGCTGTTATTGTTGTTGTTGATTGCCTTCGAGTCGAACAACTCACAGTGAGCCTATGAACAAAAGGCCTGAAGCCCCTCTACAACTATCGACATATATTAAAATTCATAGAGTTTCGGAGGCATGTGGTTTAGGAAGTGGATGCCACTCCTGCTCTATTTCCTAACTAGATAGCATCAAGGTAAATTATCAAGGACAATTTTCCTAATTTGATACTCCTATGAAAGTACTCTTATTATTACTCAGATGTGCAGTGATGATGGGGAAAGAGGAAGAAAATATTTAGGATGCACAGGGTATAACAGGGAAGGTGATTTCTATAGAGCAAAGGCAGACAAAGTTGGAATGAGATCAGGTAGGAAGGATCACTTCCTAAATTGCCATGGTAAAAGGCATTTGATCACAGCGAGGGCTGGCATGAAGCCCCTCAGGGCACGTGAAGCTCAATTTCCAGCTGTGGCTCAAGATGACAGGAGGCTACATTGAACAGTGGTGACTTGTCAGTTCTGACTGACAGCATTTCATCTTCTCCTGTAATACACATGACAGCTGTCTTTCAGCAGGTCAGCAGCGTAAAGAGAACGGAAACAGCAAATGAGAAGGGGGAAAGTTTAGTCCTCCAACTGGTAACTAGCCATGTTCTATCACTCCTGTGTGGTGACATGAACAATACAGCCAAGACCTGTCAAAGAGACACTCATTCCCAGTTGCTAGCTGCAACACATGATTACCCCATACATGTCAAGGAAGAATTGTGTGCCAGTTTTCTCAAGAAGCAGATTGCCAGGTCTTTCTTCCAAGTCTTCTCTGCATAGACTGAAACCACTGGGCTTTCAGTCAGCAGCTGAGGCTGCTTAACCCACCGCATCACCCAATGGCTCCCTGGACGAATTAAACTCTCTCAAAATCTTGAGAAAGAAATCGTATAACGGTCCCTATTTGCAGATAAGAAAACTGAAATAGAGTTGTTGTTGTTGTTGTGTACTGTCAAGTCAGAACTGAGACTTAGCTGACCCTCCAATGGGTTTTCAGAGACACTTAATAGATTGGGAGGAGTATGATCTATAATAAATGTTCATGCCTTTAGGGACTGAGGGCACACTGGTGACTTAGTGGTAAGGAGTTATGCAGCCATGGTTCAAATCCACTAGCTGCCCCATAGCAGAAGGATGTGTAATCTCCACCAGTGAGATTCCAGCCTCTGAAAACCCACTGGAGGGTCAGCTATGAGTTGGTTCTG
This sequence comes from Elephantulus edwardii, assembly GCF_000299155.1. NCBI lineage: Eukaryota > Metazoa > Chordata > Mammalia > Macroscelidea > Macroscelididae > Elephantulus > Elephantulus edwardii. Next base: position 17,409,897 of record NW_006399804.1, on the reverse strand, counting down.
ACTTGATGGGACCCAACAACAACAACACAAGGAGTGGGGAGCTCTGGTGGGGTAGTGTGCAGTGCTCAGTGCTGTGAACCCATGGCCTGCTCAGCTCCAGCCATCTGAATCCAGGGGCCCCTCGGGAAAGACGAGCAGATGAGCAATCTCCTTTAGTTAAGAGATACAGCTTGGAAACCCAGTGGAGGGTCACTCTGAGCTAAACAACCCCTCGTGAGTACTGGTGTAGATGAAGTCCTGGGGGTAATGAGGTTAAAGCATTCTGGGGCTTAAGACATGCAGTCTGAACTCACCAGCTGCTTCTCAGGAGAACGACGAGACAGTCTGGTCATGTGAAGATTGCGGCCGAGGCAACCCCACAGGGCTCTAAACGCGAGTGCTTGAAACCCTGACCAAAGGGTTGCTATGACATGGGATGGGCTCAAGGCAGTGGACTAATTAGAATGTATCTTTGTTGCTGTTGTTGCGTACTCTTGAGTAAGAGCTGACTCATAGCTGATCCTCTAGTGGTTTTCAGAGGCAGCAAATCTCATGGGAAAAGACTGCACCTCTTTTTCCCCAGGGGAAGTGGGTGGATTTGAACTGCTTGCCTTTGGGTTGGCTCTTAGGCCACCAGAACTTTAATACCTATGTGTGCTGACAGAACCCCCGTCCAGTGGTCAGTAAAAATAACAACGAAGAGGCCAATATAAAGGTAAGGTCAGGGTGAACTGACCGCACCAGGACGCCCCCTGGAGAGAACGGAGCACATTCTCTATCCCGTGGAAAGGAGACGCAGGTGCAGCACGCACGCTGCCGAGGGCAACATGATGCCACCCTGGGATCCCTTGTTCAAGCTCAATGTCCACCAGGAAAGGGGTCGATGCTGAAATGGGCAAGGCATGGCAGGGTGGAGTTATGACCAACAACTGCTTGTTATCGATACCTCTCTGAAATCGCAAAGTGCCACAGAAAGGACTTTAATGAAATTTAACTATAAATGACTAAAGATGTCTGCCAGACTGAAATTCCAAAGTGAAGGATATATATCTTTTTACAGCCCAGTGAGGGAGTATTTTATATGCTAGAAACAGTCATAAATGGTATTTCCATTTTCTTTTTATATATATATTTCCATTTTCTTTGGTAGATTTTATTTATGGGTATAGACCCTTAATCTGGGCTATAACGGCCTCCATGAGGTAATCCCACCCCTGGAAAGCCCATTTAATCCTTTTCATTTCCCTTTTATCACATCCTGGCTATTCATACATTCCAGATTCCTCATTTTAGTGTAATTCTTCTCCTGTGTGGACTGTGAAATGCTCGGTGAATTTTGGTTAGCGGTAATATCTTAGACAAGCCTGCAAATAAAATTTCACGTTGCATCACTCTGTAAGTTAATTTAAAACAGGCCAAGTATGCAGGGTTGACAGAAACATTACAACTCATGGCTCTTTCTCTATCAGATGTGCTGAAAGCACCATGCCCATCTTTGCATTTAGGGATTCTTTTTCTTAAAAAAAAAAAAAGGGGGGGGGAAGTTGCTTTTCAATTCCCTAAAGACTGGTCACTGTCTTTAAAGCAAAGATTGAAATGAGTAATAGTGACATTTAAAGTGAAAGGGATCTTATCTCTAATCATTTTAAGTTCTGACTTATAGAATCTATAACTAATGATTCTTAGTAAAAAAAAAGAAATCATTGGTATCAAGTCAGAACTGACAAAGAGCTGATCCTCCAGTGGGTTTTCCAAGGCTACAAATAGTATGGAGGTGTGGGGGGGCGGGGGAGGTGTAGACTGTCCATCCTCTCTCCCTTGGAGTGGATGGTATATTCAAACTCCCAGAGAGGCACCATCTTTAGATTAGAAAGTCCTTCCAGACTAGACTAACAGATGTCCCTGTGATTCTTAAGGGGGTAGCAGGATTCAAGTATCTTAAAGAAAAATGAGAATGGTTAATTGTTTCTCAGAGTGAGAGAAAACACAAATGTTAAACCCATATATATATATATATATATATATATATAAAATATACACAGATATTTAAGTACACAACTGCTGTAAGATGCAGAAACATCTGAGCACCCTAGGAG
>NW_006399804.1:17403508-17407722 GCF_000299155.1 Elephantulus edwardii | reverse complement strand
AGATATTTAAGTACACAACTGCTGTAAGATGCAGAAACATCTGAGCACCCCAGGAGCTGCTCTGGGTCAGGGGTCTAGCACCTAAGATCCATGCTGATCTGTCAGCCCCCCACTTCTGCACTATGTTGGGGAATACTGGGAATGTGTCTGTCCTAGTGAAAGTGCCAAGGGATAAAATTTTCTTAAAGATTTGCTGGATAATCACAAAAGCAGGTTTCTACTGTTATAGCTGCAGCAGACTACACCTTACAGCTGGAGGAGCCCTGGTGAGCACATTCCAGGCTCCCCTCTCATGGAGGTGGCAATCCTGAGTTAGCAGCATGAGTGCTATTGTTATTTCTATCCAGGGAGGTCAGGGGAACCTTGTGCCAACTCAAGATTCAATGCTTGATGGCTTTCACATGAACGCAAAGCAAGGAAACACTGAATCATCAGCGAGATTAGTTTTTTATGAGTCTAAGAATCCAGATGGCAGACAAGTAAATTTATAAAATGACTATTGACACCTGATAGGGAATTACTGCTCTAGAGCTGCACCGAATGATGTGAAGGAAAGAGCACAGGAGAAAAGCGTGTCTGGGCCTATATGAGGTGTAGCCACGGGTGGCCAAGGATTCCATTAGTTACAAGGTGGTGGTTGCAACCACCTTCTTTCCCCAGAGACACCTTGGGAGAAAAGCCTGGTAATCAGCTTTTAAATGGTCCCAGCCTTGAAACCCTGTGGAACCAATGTTCTCTGAATGCAAGGATGAACCACTCATTTGGGTCTTCTCAACAGGAGCTGATTTGGTTTCTGCTTTGGTTTCAGAGAGTCAGCTTAGTAAGATCAACTACCACAATGACAAGCTCACAACAACATCAGTACAAAAAAAAAATGTTCAGCCATCTGCCATTCCTGAGGGTTCAAACGATTTTCAAGAAAAATACAGCATTACTGATCTCCAAGACCTAATAATCCATCAGACCAGGTTCTGATTGATGAAGAAGCAGGGATTTGGCAAGTTTCTAACAATTTTATCCACATGAGAACAGGACAATTATGGTCCCTCACCCCTGCTATAACACCAGGGAATTGGATCCCGGAATCTCACAGGAAGGTAATCACGATGCAATGAAAATAAACACTCTACACTGCATCTTGAAATAACAAAAATATGTCTATGTTTAGAAGTAAGTTTAACATCTGATAGAAGGCAAAAGATAGCCAATTTTGGTATACCTCAGAACCATGAGGTGCTTGTTAAAAATGAAAGTCTCCTCACCCCAGACGATCATAAAATGCTTTAAAGCTCGAAAGCCAGGCCACCTGAGAGCTGAAAAACCATGTCCCATGATTCATTCATGATACTTCATCCCGGAGGAAACAGAAAAGTGAAAGAATCAAATGGGCAGGGCTTAATGGAGAAGGGCTCCTTGGAGAAGGTGACCAAGGAGCTATTTACTTATAAAGACAAATGGCACGTGAATGGTGTATGAAGTAAAAAATGAATGGTGAAGACACGGAGGGCTTCCAGGAGTAAGAGATGCCAGAGGCATGACAGCTGAAGGAGTATAATGCTTAAAGGGGCAGGAGTTTAACACTGGGGAGGATTATCAAGTGGGATGTGAACAGGTCCTGAAGTTGTGAGGAACAGAAGCAAAGAAAAACCTCCCAGAATGAGGAGAAGAGATCCGATATGTAAGAAATAAGTCATTATTAAACTCATACAGAAAAAGAATTTAAGTATCTCTGTACACTAACATCAAACTAAACTACAACATGTTACACGGGTGGTCTTAAAGTTTGTGGAAAAAAATACTATTCCTAGGAACACACATGCTATTGCTATTAGTTACCATGGAGTGAGTTTCGACTCCCGGTCACCTATCGGACAAGGCAATGAGATGCTGCCTAGTCATGAGACCTCTTCATGGTCACTGAAAGTGTGAGGCCACTGGTGCAAATGCTATATAAATCCATCTCTTTGAGAGATGACTGCTGATCTTGTCTACCTTACCAACCGTGAATTCCTTTCCTAGTGATTGGTCTTTCCTGAGGACGTGTCCAAAGTAGGTAAGCCAAAGTCTCACCAAGCTTGCTTCTAAGGAACCTTCTGTCTGTGGTGAGTGAAAACATGCACAGCCTTAGAAGGGAGAATATGGCAGTTGCCTCACCACCCCCAAGCTTGATAACTTGCTGAGAAACTTAACACCTGAGCTGGTCACATCAAGGACCAGACCAAACATTGGATCCTGATAAAAGTCTGAGCTTGAGAAAACAAAAATAAAAAGCTAAAACCTAACTAAATTAGCATGCCAAATTCCAAGAAGTACCATCTCATTTCTCCCCAGGACCCCTATAAAAAGGAAACCCTCCAAACTGCCTGCACGCCATTTGGATCCTGTCTACATGCTGTGTGGCTGGGTCAGTTGGCCTCCCTCTCAGACCGCGCAATAAAGGCCTGTTCGTTTCTTGGGACCAATTTCTTTCTTTGTTTCTCTCCCTCGCGCCCTCACACTCTTTTTATATCTAACAGCCTTGATGATTTCATAATCACCATTTGCATGCCTCTTCCCATTTCAAGCTCTGGATGGACAGTGAAATTTAAAAGGCTTTCGTAGACTAACAATTTTTATAAAGAAACTACTGCGATTCCTCTGTGGATCAGAACCCGGGCCCTGACTGGTCATAGTACTGGCTACAGGTCTGTCTTTACTATCAGACTTGACAGGTCAGTTACATAAATTCAAGATGCAAAAGACACATTTCAAAGATTTCACTCCTACATATATACTTCTGACCATGCACCTTTGCAAGCTCTTGCAACACACATTCACTCCCGCTCTAGCACCTCATCCCTTCTTTTTGCAGAGGATTCGGTGAGCGACTAATCAGAAGCTCTGCGAGTTGATATGCTGAGTAAAAGCTAGCTCCTGCCTTCAGTGAGTTCACACTCTAGATGGGAATCATCTAATGATGGGAGGACAGTTTTCATGATGTGCCAAAGTTCCACACTATCCTGATATCACTTTGGAAGTTCCCCTCCTTCTTTTGTTCCAATCAAATGCATTGTCTTCCTCACAGAGGATGCAATCTTCGCAGATAAAATGACTAACAGTGTTCTAGCACTTTAGAGCAAGCAAGACAAGGAGTGGAGCACTAACATTGCTGATTACTGCAAGGACTGGCTTCCTGTCAGAGAGGACATTTGACACTTCCTGCCTTTGAACTTCAAAGCCATTTCTACATAAGATCGTCTTTTCACTGGGACAATGCCTGCAAAACAATTGTGCAATGTTCTAGACAAATACATGCAAATGTCCATATTATTTTTTGCATGCATGCTGGGTTGGCGTGTAATATTCATCACTGCTCCATTGTACTTACTCATTTACTGAAGTAATTACAGAAAGAATAATATAAAACCACCTGATTAAAAGGGTCTCATCAGTTCAAGTCAGTGATAATGGAATTTTCCATCCCCCCAAAAGCAAAATCTCTTTTTTAACTTCCCAAAGAGAAAGTGATTATCCCTCAAGGTTTAAATGAACCCTTTTCTCAGAACCTGTATGCACGTATTTTGAAATAAATTTCTAAAATCCCATTGTCCACCTGCTAGAATCCTCACGGTCCTCACTCCAGATAGTGAAGATATAAAATTGTAAGCCATGGTGTTAGAATTTACAATGCATCCGACAGCTGTCGCTTCTGATCCAGGGACTCGTATTCTATGATTGAACAGGAAGCCGCTTGTCATCTCCTGACAGTTTTGTGATGCATAAAGAAATTGTACCCACTACAGAAGCCTCTCTGCGCTTTCTCGGATTTGACACATTCAATCTTTCTTTTCTATTCAAACTTTGGAGTTCAACAGTTTTCTCCATGGGCCAATGTACTTTGCATGGAATTTTAGGGATCACCAGCACTACACTTGCAAGGTCTTGTAGTATAAGCAACATTCCCTGGGTTAAGAGCAAGGGACTCAGTCAAAGTCTGTGCCTCTGGGGAGTCAAGTAGCTACATAGTAATAAAGATAAAAGAAAAAATAATAATAAAGAAATGTAGTTCTTTCAAAGTAGAGAGAAGTGAATTTATCCTTTTCTCTGAATGACAAGCAGAAATAAGTGAAGGATACACGCCTACAACCAGGAGAAGATAACGTAGACGAATGGGATCTTCTAAGACTCAAATCCCTATGCACATCCAAAAACTTCTCCAACAGGGTAAAAAGGGA
>NW_006399804.1:17387447-17401839 GCF_000299155.1 Elephantulus edwardii | reverse complement strand
AAAAAAAGTGAAGGATACACGGTCAAATAGAGGCTGGCCAGTAGAACCTCAGATGTTATAACCCCTCGTCCCACAAACTGGGTTAATTTAACTTAAGTATATTTAGTCTCTCTTTAGCACTCACTCAGCTGTCACCGGTGGTTTGCATGTTCAAACAGATTTCATCAGAACTTTCAGACAAAGAAGAACTAGTTAAAAAGGCCAGTTAACAAAATTTTATGGCTGAGAAATGTCCACAATTGATCTGGGGGCAGAGGAGGGCTGCACTGTTTGTTTCCACGGTGTCTCCATGCCTTGGGGTTGCTGTGAGCCAGAATCAACTCTATAGAAATAGGTTTGGATACTGTTTTGTTTTACAATTCTAGCAGTAGGGAGCTCTGGTAGTCTAGTGTCAAGAAGCTATGTTGCAATCCTAAAGGCACTCAGTTCAAAATAATACCAACTGCTACGCAGGAGAAGGATGGGTAATCTCTTCACATGTGATTAACTGGCCTCGAAAACCCACTGGAGGGTCAGCTATGGGTTGGTTCAGACTCATGGTACACAACCACAACAACAACAACAAGAAGCAGTAGGAGCTATTCCTGTTGATGAGAGGTACTCAGAGTTTTGTAATGATAAAACTTCTGAAGGGAAGGGAGAATTTCAGCATGAACTGCAGCTTGATTTTCCTGATAGGCTGTCCCGCTCCTGTATGAGGTACAGAAACAGTAAATTCAAACAAAATTAAGCTGCTCAGACAAGAGCTTACACAGCCTAATGGCTAAGAAGTGATGCTGCCAACACAAAGGCAGGTGGTTCGAATCCACCAGCAAGAGAAAGATGAGCATCTCATCTTGTGCACTTTTTAGCCTCTAATACCTATTGGAGGGTCAGCCATGAGTTGGTTCTGACTTGAAAGCAATGAGAGGGAGAGACAAGAGACAAGCTCTTGAAGCACTCCTGTGAGGTCAGCTGACTTAACTAACATATGTCCTAGCAACATTTGCTCATTCTGTCAAATTCAGCCTTTGTTCAGGAGCTGTTACTGCTCAGTCTCAAGAACTTGAGGCATCTGAGCAAAAATGTCCACACAGGCAAAAACTCGAAAGAGGGAAGATGAGCTCAAAAGAGCAAAGATGAGCTCAGGCTTTAAAGCTCAATCACTTAAACATTTTCTTTGGATGCTAAGCAGCAGCTGTTGGCCACAAATGCTCCCTAACCTTTACTATTGAAGAGAATGCAGAGGGAGAAAAGAGTAAATATAATTACTGTTATTTTAGAAGAGACACTGACAAAAGAGAAATCATTTAAGAGGTTATTCAAGGTCACACTACATTTTATGCAGAGCAATGGAGGTGACCTGTCCAAGGTCACTATGCCAATTTGCAGCAGTGCTAGAAAATCAGCTTCAGCTCCCAGGGCTCTACTTTCTCCAATGCACCAGGCAGGCATGTCCTCCCTATTTCACAGAAGACCTCCCATCAGATGGGCTTCACAATACACCAACACCACCCTAGAGTCTGCAAACCACCTCATACTAAAAGGAAGCAGACATGTGAGGAAGTCCATACTCACAGAATTAAGTTCTGACATAGTACTGGACAACACAAGCTACAAAGGGAATAAAACCTAGGAAAATGAGATTATGCCATTCTTCCCTCTGGGAGGTCACCTCCCCCTACAAGCCTTCTGTTTTCCAAACATACCATAAAGCCTGTCTGCCAAGGAGAGTGCATATTCCTATCATCACAGTGCACCATAATTAATTGAATAGTACTAGGCCATGTCTCTAGGGTTCCGGCTCCTTACAGGACCTGAGCACATGGCCACTGCTCAGCCGGCTGGTCTCAGGCACCAGCCCCAGCGGCCTGCCTAATAAGGCAATGTGCAAGCTGACTGGCTGGCTCAGGGGTCACCCACTGTTTACTGGGCAGGCCAAGCAAAGCGCCTACCTTTTGGCAGACAAAGGGTTACCCATTGCCAAAACCACTTAACAGCCTGTACTGTCAGTCCATTTACAATACTAGAAAATTTCACCAGAGCTGGGCAGACCGAAGCCAGAGAGCCTCTTGGCAACCTGAGGCAAAGAAGACTGAATTTCAATAGGGTCTGAAGTGGGCTAGCTTGTAAAAGGGACTTTCCTGTGTGCTGCTTCAACCCCTTTCCGGGCTTCCTAGAAGGACAAGCTGGGGAGGGACTTATTTTACATGAATCATGGCTTTCTGAAGCTCTCTGACTTCACAATATCAACCTGCTCTCACCTCCAGGATGGTCAGAAAAAAAGAAAGGAGAGCCCCCAACAGGATGGATGGACACAGGAACTGTAACAGTGGGCTCACGCACATCATGGTGAGGATGGTGGAGGCTGGGGCGAGGTTCCAGTCGGTCAGTCAAAGGATCACTAGGAGGCACAGTGGACTCAAAGGCATCTGACAACATTGTCACCAAATACATCATCTCCCGGGTACTTTACTAAAGAGACATAGGTTCAGGTTGCTGTTCAGTGCTGTAGAGCTGACTACGATTCACAGCAACCCTGTGAAGAATGGATCTGTCCCCTGTCCTATCCTGTACCATCCTCCTCATCTCTACTCAAGCCCCTTGGACCAGAGAACAAATTCCCCAAAGTTCTAGAAATTCAGCATAAACTAGCAAAAGTAAAGGGAATTCTCTATTTCCAGTGAAGGAGGCTGACCTGTTAGCTATGCCAGGCTTGAAGACAAAGCTTCCCTATGTGTATTTCTACCAAGGTCTGGTCAGAGACTCCTCCTCTGCCCCCTGGCAGCTCTGGAACTTCAATACATATAAAGCAAAGAGACATCTGTGGTGATTAATTGTGGCTCATTCATCACTGCACAGATTTCCTTTAGGTTCTCAGTCACTGGTGTCTTTGTCATTCGGAAGGCATTCCAGCACCCTGGTCTACCAGAACCCGATCTGTCCCAGTGGAACTCTGAACTCTACCAGTACTTCTCATTTCAACTGTGGCCTGGCCGTGCTGAACTGCAGCACAATGAGGAAGGGTCAGGAGTATGAAGTGCCTCTGAGGATCCTATGCAGCTCTGGTGGCGTAGTCAGTGGTGAATTACGTCGCTAGCCCAAAGACTGGTTAGAAAGGCCAGCAGCTGCAAGGCAGAAAGATGGGCACTCACCTCCCACGGCGAATCATAGCCTTGGAAACTCACAGGGTCACTAACTAGGAGCTGGAGCCACCTTGACAGAAGTGAGTTTGCGTTTTCTGAGTTTGAGTTCAGACTTATCAAACTACAAATCCAACCACATTTGAAATAAATACTGTCATCATTTAAGGAGTTCTGGTGGCATAGTGAATGTTGCAGTGTTAACCATGACATTAGCAACTAGCATCCACCAGTGACTCCTTCAGAGACAGATGGGCAGTTTCCTCCCATAAAGATTTAGTCTCAGATACCTCATGAGTTGGAATGGATTCGATGACAGAGGGTTTGGTTTGAATTTGGAGGTCTTTCTATTTGTGCCAGTTGCCAGTTCTAACAAGCCCCTACTACCCACTCCCCCCACTCCCACCAAGTTCCTTTACAATTTCTGCAGTCCCAATAGTTAGTGGCTAGTATCCTTCTTTGCTTGTCTAGGGTGGAGAGTGAGAGTGCTAGGAGTGAGAGTTATGAGAAATCCATGCTTACTGAATGTCGATATATAGGGGACGTATTTATGAGCTCTAGTTTTCGTTTTCTCTAATTCAGGGTCTGCCTCTTCAGTCTCTAGTAGATTCTCTAACAGAGGTGACATGGAAATGCTCTCTAGAAATTCCTAAAAGGAAAGTGCAAGAGATGTGAGTTACTTCACATCAAAAGCTTATCTTCTAACTCTGCATAAAGTGGTAAACCACATGCCACTGCCCCGTTAATAGCAGTATTGAAGGAATCCCTTTGCATTCCCATTTATCACCTCTGAATTAGGGCGAGATTGCTCTGGTGGTCTAATGGGTAAGGAATTGTGTTGCCAACTTAAAGGCAAGCAGTTCGAATCCACCAGCTGCTCCAAGGAAGAAATATAGGCAATCATCCACCATGCAACTTATAGCCTCTGAAAACCTGCTGGAGCATCAGCTCTGAGCTGGTTCCACCTTAAAACACATATTAATGAAAAGTTAGGGAGAGGACAGTGGTGTTCAGTGGCAGAATCCTTGCCTTTCGTGAGGGAGGCCTGGGTTTGATTCCCCAACAATACGCCTCACACGCAGCCATCATCTGCCTTGCCTTTCACTCAGGAAGGTTCTGCAGAGCTTCCAGACTACCACGGTCTATGGAGAAAGGTCTGGCAATCTGCTTCTGAGACCTGCCTTAATGGATCACAATAGTCTGGTCTCCCTTGGTGCTGGGTTGTCAGGAGTTGGGATCTGACTCAACAGCTAATGACAGCAGCATGTTAGACAACGGAGAAGAGGAACTACAGGTGGCCAACAGGTGTGGCTTGTGCCAGTGTAACCCCTCCGAAAGTAGGGGAGATTCAATGTCCACAGCAGCATGCAGCCACTGATCTGTTAGCTTTTGTGTTTATTTTAGTCCCAAGCAGCTCATTTTCCATTATTGAAGGTGGGGTTACAGAGCACTGAAGTATTATGTTCCCCCTTTCTTCCTTAGCTGCCAACTTTTGCAACTGTTGGTTTCCTAATCAGCACTTTCACCAGAGGCCAAGTCCAAAGCTAACACCATCGAGTCAGTTTCAACTCATAGCAACCCTCCATCGAGTCTCCGAGGCTGCAATGGGGGAAGACTGTGTCACCTTTCTCCCAAGAAGCCAGAGGTGGATTCAAACTACTAACTTCTTGGTTAGCAATCCAATGTTTCATCTAACATCCACCAGGGCCTCTAGATCCACTAAAGACAAAGCTAGGAAAGGAAAAGGATGGGAAAGAATCTACCTACCACCTATCACTCGTGCCAGCAAGCTCTGTCCAATCAGACTCCCTGACGAGGGGGAACCTCTTGCTGCTACAGCGATGCTGTTGCAGAGGGAACCGACTCTGGCTGGCTGTTCCTACACGGCCATCTGTCAGGACCTCAGCAATTGCGAACTGAAGGGGGTCCTACAAGAATAAATTCATAGCTCCCAAGAGTAAAAAAAAAACAACCCATCTTCTGAACTGACCTTATGTTTCATTCTCATTTCATTCAATGTTATAAAAGAAAATGTCTTACTCCCTGGCTCTGTGATTTTTCTCTCGGCAACAATAAAAGACATCGTTGGACTTGTCCTCCCACTGGCATTTCTATCTTAAGCAAGGTTGTCCAACAGGTTTCCAGCACAAGGGAACTATTCATGGACTTGATTGTATTATAGCTGCAACTGATACTCAATGTTGACCATACATAGATTTAGTCAACACCCATTTATCATAACTGAAACCAGGGTATTTCCCCTTAAACTTAAAATGACACCAACTACACAGTGTCTAGATCTCGCCTTCTCTTCAAGAGGAAGTTTTCTAAGTTCACCTTAATAGGGACACGACATTCGCTGGCTATTGCGTTCCACGTGCTGTTCGACTGGGTAGCAGAAAATCATTTTAAAATTATTCAGAATGAAATCTTCACTTGCCATCTATTTATAGACTTTATTTTTAAGCATATTATCAGGCTATTTTTATAGGACTCTTTTAAAGCAAGACACATGCTTACCCTATGTTAAGCTTAAAATACACTGATATGGTTTTCAGCCACCTCCTGAAAACTATATTTAATTTAGTCATGGTTATTTTCACCATCTCATATCATATAATTTCATATCATACAAATAGCTTGCAGGAGCAATGGTTATGTAAATCACTACCTAACTAGGAAGGAACTGGAGAGCATTATGCTGAGTGAACTAACTCAGTACTGTAAGGACAAATACTGTATAAGACCATTATTATAGAAACAGATAACTAGTAAAATGTGTATGAGGATCTAAGACTGGGAAGGAGGGAGCAGAGGGGTGAGGATGGGGGGGACGATAATCATAGGGCTGCACAATTTGATGGGTCGAGGGAGGGGTGAGTTAAGGAAATAAGAAAGATCTGGTGTAAAACACAATGTATGAAAACTCTGTAAGTAACCTAGTATAAAATAAAAATTATTTACTTTAAAAGTAGTCCTTAAAAACCCCTTGATTTAATTGCATTATGTAGTCCCTTTGTGGTAGAGAGCATGGGTGCACTTCTGGAAGTCAAGAATCCCTTACTACCAATGGGGTGCTCTGATGGCAGCTTAGTCTGTGGGGAGCTGAGCTGCTGGCTCCGAGGTGCTCCTTGCTGGCAGTGTGAACCCAGCAGCTCCTCACAAGAAGGATGGTTAAGTGATTGCCTTCTGTGACAGCCTCTGGAAACCTGCTGGAGGGTCAGCTAGGAGTCAGAATCTACTCGATGGCACTGAGCTGTTTGTGGTTTGTTATTTCTGTTTGGTTGGGTTTTTTTTTTAAAAAAAAAAAGATTAAAAGTAAATCCTGGTGACACAGGGGTTGAAGTATTCGACTGTTAGCCAAACAGTTGGTGATTCAAACTATCTTCAACCAGAGAAAGAGGTGGTGATCTGCTTCCATGGAGATTGTGTTGTTTTTATGGACTGTTGAGTCAGAGCTGACTCATAGCTAACCCTCCAGTGGGTTTTTGGAGAAAGTAGATGGCAAGGGAGGAGACTCCCCATCTTTATCTCATTGAGCAGCTAGTAGATTCGAACCACGTGCCTTTTGATTTGGCAGCGCAACTCCTTACCGCCAACCCAGCTGAGCTCCTCTATAGAGACTACAGTCTTTGAAATCCTCTGCGCAAGTCTAATCCATCCTGGGAGTTACTCTGAGTCAGGACTGACTTGCTGACAATGAAGTTTTTGCAACTGGTGGTAACAGATTGCAACTAGTGGTGCAATGCTTAAGCATTCATCTGCAAAGTGAAAGACTGGCAGTTTGACCCCACCCAGCAGCTCAGGGGGCAGAGACTTGATGATCCATGAAGATGAGAGCTTAGGAAACTCTAGCTGGCAACTGTGTGCTATCTCATCCAGTAGGTCTTTACAACTGGAAATTAACTCAGTGGTACCTGGAAATTCTTCAAAGAAAGCCTGAGGCTAGAACATATTGGTTTAAGTCACCTTTACAGTCACTGCACTATCTAAGTTTAGATGACACAAATTATTTCACTCACTTGTCCAACAAGAATCTGTGACATCTCCCACTGGCAGCCCTCGCCTGGTGTTGAGGATGCATGCAGTGATGAGGGAAGCACACCTCCTGCTCCCACAGAGCTGAAATTCTAGCAACAAACAAGTGCTAGAAAGGTTGTTCCTCAGGGGCAAGGATGGTGAAAATTTGTCTCACGTGCTTTGTTTGGGGCATGACGTCAGGAGGGCCAATCCTTGGAAAAAAGACAGCATGCTGGGAAAGGTGAAAATCAGAGAAAGAGAGGAAGACATTCAATAAGATGCACTGACAGGGTGACTGTAACAACGGGCTCAAGCGTGTCAGAGATGGGGTGGAGGGCGGAGGGCTGGTCCAGGTTCTGATCTGTTGCTCATAGGGCCAACAGGAATCATGGTCAAGTTAAGGGCACCTGACAAAAACAACATGGTAAAATACCTGGTTTATCTGGTGGCTTTTTATTTTAATGCTGGCGAAGGTATTGTGTGAAATATCAAGTTGTCTTGAAATGCCACCTATTTTTGTATTTGCTGGCCTCTCAGCTCAAGAATAGCAGGACCCAGTACCCGTCCCTTTCCTTACCGCTTCACCTCCAGGCCCGACTCAGCACTTTGCCAACTCTAACCACCAGCTGAATAAAATGACAGAAGCCATAGATACCCAGGAATCCACCCTATGGAGGCTTTAGATGATACATGCTTATAATACTGTGATCCTACATCACACGTATCAAACAACATATAGGTGTGGCTTGAACATTTAAGTTGAGCTGCAAACAACCCAACTGGCAATTTCTCTGTTATAAACAATTCCTAATATTACATTTAGTTCCTCTGTTATGGACAACTGGTTCTGTGTGTTATGGTGTGACATAGTCCTCCTCATTTTATCTGCTAAGACACATCCATGTGCTTCCCTGATCATGACACTGTGACAGATGACTCTGATGTAATTATACTCCAAAACTCTTAGCATAAACCACTAGGTGGACCAGAGAGGCTAACACCCCAAACACCACCAACAGCTAAAAACCAAACTAAAACAACAAAATAATTGACACCATTCCAATTCTGACTCATGACCCTTTAAAACACTGTCCACTTGCTCCATAAGGAGCCTTGGTTACCTAATCCTGAGGAAGTTGCATTCAACCCATTGGCAGTGCCTCTCTGGAAGCTAGAGCCCACCAGCAACTCCAAGAGAGAAAGCCAGGCAAAATCCTCCTGTGGTTCAGCTATGAATTGGTTCTGACTTCAAGTAGAGAGCGAGGGAAGAAAGGAGAGAATACAAATCTTTAAAGAAGTGAACTGCCTCATCTTTCTGTAGGAGTTGATGGGTTTGAACTGCCAGCCTTTAGGTCACTGCTGAGTGACTAATCACAGCACCAGAGAGGAGCATTCCACAAGGACAAGGTGGAGGGAAAATATTACACTGGCATTGGAGTCTGTGACCTTCTCAAAGATGCAACCCACCTGCCCAGTGACTTTCTCAAAGATTCCTATCCTTTGCTGCCACCCAGGGACCCCTGCTGAGGATAAATGGTGACAAGTATTCCTCTCAAGATCATGAATTAAAAGAGAATGGCTGAAGACTCAAGGCTTGGATTTTAATTATTGACCTAACATCACCTGACTCTGCCTCTCTACGTTTGAATCAATGTCTTGGGGTTTTCAGCTGTGTGCGGTGCCATGACTACCCTGCTACAAATGAAATTAGTTTATGCATGACAAACCCGAGCGTCTCACTCCTTATATTAAAATAATCTTTTCACCAGACACTGTTTTTATCAGCCGAAGAAAAGAGCTTTTGTTCTCTCCAATTGTTGTTCATATTGAAAGTGAAATTACTATATTATGAGTAAGGCAGACTCATAAAAAAAGTTTACATATTTAAAAAACCAATGCAATAACATACTATAATAATATGTATGTTTGTTTTATACATAAGCATTACAATTGTGTGAACTTTTTATTCAGAATCTCATAACTCGCAAGGAGTAATCGTAAATTCCAAAGCTGCAAACACAGGTGAACTCCCTTCCATCACCTTTTTTTTTTTTCTTTTTTAATAAATAGCAGACCTAATTGGGACCCTGGTGAAGCGGTTACAGTTGCTAATTGGGAGGTTGGTGGTATGAACCATCAGCCCTTCTGTGAGAGAGAGATGTGATCTGCCACCCACTCCCCGAAAGCCTTGGACCTCTCCTCTTGTGCTATAGGGTCACTGAGTAGAAATCAAGTTGAGCAACAGGAACTAACTAAATAAATTTTTAAAAGAAAATTTTTGAGAAACACATAGAAAAGATCCATCAATAGATGTTGTTGTTGACAATCAGTCAACAGACATTGTTGCATGCTGTCCTGTCAGAACAGACACATGGCTGACCTTCCAGAAGTGTTCAGAGGCAGACCATCCTTCCCACAGTGGATTCGAACCGCTTGTCTTTGGGATTGCAGCACAGCTTCTTACCACTAGGTCATCAGAACTCCCTTAGTCAGGATATGTGTGTGTGCGTGTAAACAAATACAAATTCATTACTGTTGGCTCAGAACTGATCCACCGGGTTTCAGAAGTTGTAAACTGCACAGGAGGTGGCTGCCCTTCTTTCTTCCAGGGAGCTGCTGGCTGGTAGACTCAAAGCAGAGGCCCCACCTTCTGGTCAGCAGCACATCTCCCTCCAGACTCCGCCACCAGAGTGCCCCACTGCGGATCACACCTCCCTAGGCATTTCATCTCTACCTTTAGCTTATAAATTCAAGAGGTGGGGCTGCGTGGCTGAGGGATAGAGGGGGAAAAGAAAAGAAATTTTATTTAAAAAGACTGCAGCCTAGAAAACCCTCTGGAGTGGTTTCATTCTGTCATAGGGGGTTGCTAGAAGCCAGAGTTGACCCAACAGCATAAAGCAAGGGGGGAAACAGGAAAGACTCAAGTTGATAGCAATGGTGGGTTGGTCAGACCTAATAAGGATCTGTGGTGGAGCAACGGTTAAACTCTCAACCGTTAACTGAAAGGCTGGCAGGTGAAAGCCACCTGCAATGTTCTGCGAAAAAAGACCTGGAAATCTACTCCCACAGAGGCTACTGCCCAGCAAACCTACAAGGGCAGCTTTGCTTTGTCACATGGAATAAGGACTAGAAACTGATACGATGGCATCTACCAAAGCGTTATGGCATCTACACAGCAGCAGTAGACATAACTCTCAGAAACACATTGCCAAGGTTCCGTGGCAGAGTTTTACCCACCAGAAAGCCCATGTAACTCCACTGCCATTGGGTCAATTATGACTCATGGTGACCCTCTCATGGGTTTCTGATGTTGTAAATCTTAAAAGGAGGCGACTGCCCATCTTTTCCCCCTACTGAGCCTCTGGTGGATTTGAACTGCTGACCTTCCAGTTAGCTGCTCAACACCAGTCCTACACCACCAGGGCTCCTATAATTTTACCCCAACATGAGGAAAGCCATGGGCTCCATATGACTGATGATGTTCGCTCTGTGCAGGAAGAGTAGAGGGGCAGTCAAGACACGTGCTGTAAATCTATGGGTTGGTGGGTGAAGCCCAATCATTGGTGGCAAGAAGAAAAGATTGGTGCTGTGCTCTTGCAAAGATTACCGTCAATAAGACCCTCCAGGGCAGTTCTATGATAATGGCTGTGTGCCAACCTGCCAACGCACAAACAGGACCAACAGCAAATATTTCCCTGATGCCCACAACATGCAAACAAGCTTCTCTGACATGATGTTACTGTTTTTAAGGGTCTAAAAGTCATATACGCATCTTGGTTTTCCTTTCCCCCCATATCATTAAACAAGAAAATAAAGCAACTTAAATATTTCATAATATATGGAACAAAAAGGAATCCTTGGAGTTAAGATTTCACCCGAAACAAACACAAGTGGGATTTTATTTCTGTTTAAAATTTAAAGTGTATTATATAGCCTTTTAATACATAGTTAGTATAAAGATTTACAAAATTCATTTTCTTTTAGACAAATGTCTCTTTTCATTATTTTCTTGTTACAAATAATAATGGCATACATGAACAAAAATAAAAAGAGGCATTTGAGAGGAGGGAGGAAATTGTGCAACAATGAATGAATGGAAATCCAAGTTTTCCATAAACTTTCATTAAAATTGCAATAAAATTATTTGTATAAATAAGAGGCATTTGTGAAGAGGGAAGGCTTTGTGTTGCATTATAAATACTAAAGCTATATGTATAATGCAATATTGTATAAAGGTTTCATATCTTATAGAAGTACAAGCAAAACTATAATAATGTAGTTTCAAAAAAATTATTCTAATCATTTTCCTTAAGGACTCTGAGTGCACAACGGGGGCCTAGTGGATAAGAAGTTGCCCTCTTAACATAAAGGTTGTCAGTTCAAATCCACCAGCTGTTCTGAGGGAGAAAGATGAGCAATCTCCTCACATGTGATATGTTTTGTTTTGTTTTTTTTTTTATGAATTGCAAAGATAAGGTTTTTTTTAATTTTATTAAATTTTATTAGTTTTAATGAACATTTACAGGGATTTTGGGTTTTCATTCCTTCATTACTGCACCATTCTCTCTACCCTCCTCCCCAGTTTGTTCTTCTTCCCCGCCATCCGAATGTCTGTTTTAATTGTCCAATTGCCACAGTGCTTGTCAAAGTCAGTTCTGATTAATCTCCTTTGTCGGTGTGTCCTTTGCCATTGATATGTTGTTGTTGTTATGTGCTGTCAAGTTGCCTGTGACTCATAGTGACCCTATATACAATAGCCCTAAACCCTGCTCTGTCCTGTGCCAATCTCACCGTCTCTGAAACACCTACCCCAATCCCAATCATTGCATCAATCTGCAATGAATTGGTTTCAAATGGAGAGCACACAACAACAACATGGACTCTAAGGGAGCTCTGGCAGTTGAAAATAACTGATACGTGCCTGAAACTTTCACATGAAGAATGCAGGTCAGTAACAGTGAAACATTCTAAATTAAAGAAAAGGACATCTCTCATCTCATACTTGCCCTTTAAAAAGTCTCCAGGTCAAGGGGAACCTGGGCATGAGGACTGCCTGGTTACACAGCCTGTCAGCCTCAGAACATTAAAAGTCAGGTCATCTTCACTAAACCCCGACAGAGGTTAGGTGCCACTGAGTCGACTACAACTCATAGCAACCCTCTGAACACCACATCAGAACTCTGCCCCATGCTGTACCCTCCTCAGTATCCCTGATATACTCTAGTCTGTTACTATAACTGCTGTACCAACCTTGAAGGTTGTCTTCTCTTTCAACTACCTTTCCCAGAATGATGTCTTTTTTCAAGGACTGATACCTTCTGACAACGTGCCCAAAATATGTAGCCACCCTTACCTAGAAGGAGCACACTGGATGCACTTCTTATAGGACAAATTTGTTCTTTTGGGAG
Organism: Elephantulus edwardii; assembly: GCF_000299155.1. Taxonomy (NCBI): domain Eukaryota; kingdom Metazoa; phylum Chordata; class Mammalia; order Macroscelidea; family Macroscelididae; genus Elephantulus; species Elephantulus edwardii. The sequence goes on along the minus strand of NW_006399804.1, from coordinate 17,389,289 downwards.
TCCATGAGATACCCAGTACTCTCTTTTCTCCAACACCACAACCAAAAGATAACGATTCTTGGACAATATTTCAAAATGAGAATATTTAACATCACACACATATTACAACTCAACTAACTGCCAACAAGTTAAGAAGTGACTCGTTGCTATTCCTCTACTGAATTATCAAGGCTATTACATCACAGGAGGAGGCTGCCCATCTTTCTCCCATGGAGTCACTGGTGGACTTGAACTGCCAGAGAGAGAGGCACCCTTTAAGAGCAGCTCAATTCCCTACTGACAATGATCCAATAGCTCTCGTCAGGTATATTAAGCTATTGTCAATAAAATCTATGGATTTTAATTACTGTAAAACATATAGATATAACACTTGCACTTATACAAGTCAATAAAACAACTACCAATATTTTATAAAACCTAAGAACCTTTAGTACTTTTCCCCCATAAAGACAATCTTAGGCCATTAAATGGAATCCAAGTCCCTATCTCGAAAGACTCAAAAGTCCTCTTATTCTTCCTTTACACTCAAATCTAAGGAAGCTGGATGTCTGACTGCTGTCTTGCTACATTTCACAGATTTAAACATTTCTGGAAGGTTGAGATCACATCACAGCAGGGAGTAGCCAGGAAAGAGGGGTGACCAGGCACCTGCTGGTCTAGTGGTCGAGCACTTTTTTACTTACTTCTAATGCACTTGATGCCCGGCACCTATTAAATGAGAACCTGAAATGTCCAAGCTGAATCAGATTCCTTCAGAGATACATACCTTGCTCTGTTCCACTTTGTTTTAATATGCTTTTGCAGATACTGCTTTTTACAAATTGAAATCAAGTCTACTGGCATCACTTTTCCAACTTCTCACAATATTTCACACTTTCCCATTATGCTATTGCACATTTATTCAACTACAGAATAGTGTAGACATAGCTTTTCTATGCACTGTGAAACCACAAAATGTTTCCTCTCATTACTGCAATACTCACTCTATGGCGGAGTCTGAGAATGGAGCCCACCAACTCTCTGAAGTGTGCCTTGTCTGAGATTCCAGGGACTGGGCCTCCAGAAGAAACTGCTTTAGGAAGCACGTGGGGAGGTTCAGATAGTAAGCAGGAAGGGGCTGTGTTCGCAGTGAGTTCACGGAAGGTTAGAAAGAACCAACAGGTCAGCGCAGTGCTGAGATGCTGGGTTAGACCAAATGTGTCGCCCCCAGAGTCAGAATCTCCTAGGTGGAAGCCACAAAGTATAGGGACAAGGCAAGGAAGGGTCACACACAAGGAGATGACACACTATCTGGGCACATTCTTAGGAGGCCACCTGGACTTTCAGCCCCATGTACACTGAAGGGCAGCGTGGTCAGCAATGTGCCTTTTACTGAATGTCAGCTGACTCTCCAGCTGAAGGTTCTGAAGCAGTAAATCACATGCAGCGGGGAGGGGAAAGATAAGGGACTGTCTTTCTCCTGCAGATGCCCTGGTGGATTCACACTGCCAGAGCAGCAGCAGTTCTGGGTTCGCAGTGCAGCTCCCTGCAGTCTACCACCAGGGCTCCCTCTTCATTGACTTTTTGTTGTTAGGTGTTAGCAAGTTAAGTACAGTTCACAGCGACCCTATGAACACCCAACCTGAACCCTGCAAAATCCTGTGCCATTCTTACCATCTCTGAAACGCTCAAGCCCTTTGCTGAAATCACCGTGGCAATCCATCTCATTGGGGGTCTTTTTCCTTCAATGATCGCCCCCCCCCCCGTCTTTCCAAGCACGATGTCCCTCTCCAAGGAATGTTGTTATTGTTATGTGCCGTTGAGTCGTTTGCAACTCATAGTGACCCTATGTACAACAGCCCT
>NW_006399804.1:17347128-17387047 GCF_000299155.1 Elephantulus edwardii | reverse complement strand
CGTTGCTCTTGAGTACTTTAGAGAGGTCCCTAACTGCAGACTTTCCCATCTCATTTAATACATGCCCCAAGTGTGAAAGATGAATCTTTGCCATCTTTGCCTCCAAGAAGCATTCCACTTGCACCTTTTTAAGGCATATCAGGGTTTTTTGGGGCAGTCCAAGGGATATTCAATACTATTCTCCAGTACCACAGTTCAAAGGCGGTTCTTCTGTCATCCTTATTCACTGTTCAGCTCTCTGATGCATAGCAAATCACTGAGAAGACCAAGGCCTGAATTAGGTGCACCTTAGTCTTCAAACTGATATCATTGCTCTTCAGCATTCTGGAGCGGTCCCTGACAGTAGACTTGCTCAGTTCAATAAGTTTCCTGATTTTCTGACTGGTGGTATCAAGGGTGTTGATTGTTGATGCAAGCAAGACGAAATAAGTGACAGCTCCAGACCTTTTTCCATCTATCATAATGTTGATGGTTAGTCCTTTGGTAAAGGTCTTTGTTTTCTTGATGTTGAGTTGTAAACCACATAGAAGGCTATGGTCCTTGATCTTCTATAGCAAGTGCTTTAAGTCTTCCTCACTTTCAGCAAGCAAGGTTGTGTCATCTGCATAACAGGCTAATGATGAGTCTTCCTCTGATCCTGAAGCCACAATCTTCCTCATGGAGTCCAGCTTCTTGAATTATTCAGTCAGCATTCGAGCATGGGGACATCTCTCCTCAGCCTTTAGGACACAGAGTCACCACTGATGCTGCAGTGGCAATAAAGGCAAATTCTGTTTATCTCACTAAGCAGTATCTCAATAGTGATGTGAACATTTTGATATCCCTTTTTCTCAAGGTTAAGAAGTGCACATTTCGATGTTAAATATTATTTGTCCTAGCTCTTAATTATAGTGTTTCTCCTATTTCTGGTCCAATGAGTTGACCCCACCTTCCACTGCCACATAAAGCAACTCTCACATGCTTGGCAGTCTTATGTGACTATGCGGTGCACTCCAGGCCCCTGATCAGAAAATGAAAAGCCAGGTCATCAGTTGTGGTGTACTGATGAAATGACCCTGTTCACAAAGGCAACACCCCTCAAAGGAATGTTCACATCCCACTGGTGCTTATAAAGAGCATTGTTTTGGGGAAGAGGGTCTTTGGAGATTTTATCAGAGAGCCTGAGGTAATACTGGAGTAGGATGGATAGTCTCCTAAAATACAAAAATGGATAAAAGAGACAAACAGAGGGAAGATGGCCTTGTAAACAAGTCACATACAAGACAAAGAATGCGAAGCATCACTAGGAGTCAACAAAAACTATGAGAAAGTCATGGGGCAAGTTGTCCCTCATTAGCTTCAGAAGAAATTAGCACAGCACTTACCCTGATTTTAGATTCCTAGTTCCCAGAACTGGGAGCTAATATGTTAATGTCCACTATAAAAAAAGCATCCCTGGTGACATAGGACATGTTGCATTGTTAATCGAAAAGCTGGTGGTTCGAATCCACCAGCCACTCCACAGGAGAGAGGTGAACCGTCTCCTCCTGTAAAGTTTTATGGAGGGCTACAATGAATTGGAATGAATTTGGTGACAGTGAGTTTACTGGATCTTTTTTATTTTTATTTTATCCTAAAACATCTCTCTCTCTCTCTCTCTTATCTATAACTATCTATCTATCTATCTATCTATCTATCTATCATCTATCTATAATTTGTCTCTATCTATCTATCTATCTATCTATCTATCTATCTATCTATCTATCTATCTATCTATCTATCTATCTAGTTATAAGGCATAATTCTGGTTAAGCAATTAGCTGCTAACCAAAAAGTGAGTGGTTCAAATCTACTAGCCACTTGATGGGAAAAATATCTGACTATCTGCTTCAGCATAGATTATTGCCTTGGGAATCCTCCAGGCACAAGTCTCCTCTGTCTTCAGTGTTTTGCAGCTACGCAATAATGTGAGTTGGCTTGAGTTCTGAGCAGTTCTTTTCTCTGTCCATGGCATGCGTACTCAGGATTCTTTACCAATATACCAATGCTTCCATTCAAAGGCATTCATTCTTCTGCTTGTCTGCCTTTTTCACTATCCAACTTTTGCATGCAAGTCAAAGGATGATAGTTTGAAAGGCAAATGGAAGGACAACGGCTTGGGTCAAATGCAATTAAGTCATCAAAGTGACATATTTGCTTTTAAAAAGTTTAATGATGTTTTCTTGCAACCAATTTGCCTTATGCAATACATGCGTTCATGGTTAGGTTCCAAAGACCAGATCATTATGTAAAAACAAGTCTTATTCACATGACAAAATGAGGGATAACTAACATTATTGTTGCTGGTTTTGTTGTGTTGTTATGTGTCATCAAGTTGACTCTGATGCATAGCTCTGAATGTTGCTCTATCTTGAGCCAATTTCATTATCTCCAATACACTCACTCCCATTACCCCAGCCACTGAGTAAATCCATCTCATCCAAGGTCTTCCACTCTTGCGTTGTCTCTCCATCCTTCCAGGCATGGTGTCCTTCTCCAAGGACTGGTCCCTCCTGACCACATGCCCAAAGTATGTGAGACAAGGCTTCAAAATCCTTGCCTCCAAGAAACAGCCTGGTTTCACCCTCTCCAGGACAGACCTGTTTGTTCTCTTAGCAGTCCATGATATGTTCAATATTTTTCTCCAGCACCACTTCTTCTATCATCCTTAGTTGTTGTCCAGGTCTCTGATGCCTAGCAAGTAATTACAAAGACTATGTCTTGGATCAGGGGCACCTTAGTCTCTAGATTAACATTGCTGCTCTTCATTACTCTAGAGAGGTCCCTGACAGTCGATTTTTCAAATGCAATTAATCTTTTGATTTCCTGGATGCTGGAATCAAGAGCTGATTGTGGAGCCATGCAAGCTGAAACTGTTAACAATCTCAATCATCTCCTCAATGATGCTACCAATTGGCCCAGTGGTGAGAATCCTTGTTTCCTTGATGTTGAACTTCAATCCATATTGAAGGCTGGAGTTCTTGACCTTCTGCCGCAATGTCTCAGGTCCTCCTCAGCTGCAGTAAGCAAGGTTGTATCATCAGCATAATGCAGGTTGGTGATTAATCTTCCTGATGCCACATTTTACCTCATGAAGTCCAGCCTCCTAGATGGATGGTCTGTTCTGCATATAGATTGAAAAGGTGTGGAGACAGGATGCATGTCTGGTGTACACTTTTCCTCATTTTGAACCATGCAGTGTTTCCTGGCTATGTTCTGACGACTGCCTCCTAGTCCAAGTATAGGATTCACATAAGTACAATCAAGTGTTTTGGGATTCCCAATCTTCTAAAGGTTCACCATAACTTGTTTTGATCCACACAGTCAAATGCCTTTGTATAGTCAATGAAACACAGACGTTTCTCTGGTACTCTCTGCTTTCAGCCAAGATCCATCTGACATTGGCTATAATGCCAATATATCATTGTAGAAGTGCCAAATTGCTTTATTACATAACTGCTAAACACTGAATCATAACACAATCAAGTCGAAATATAACTTTAAGAATATACAAGTTAATCTTAAGAGAAATATAATCAGAACATTACTTTGAAGTAAAGAAGGTGAGAAGTCTACTGACTGCTTTGAAAGCACTATCAGAAAAGACCAATCATGCCAGAAAAAGCCGTCATGCTTGGTCAGTTGTTGTTAGGTGCCACTGGGTTGATGCCAACTTGCAACAAACTCCATGACCAACAGTTCTGAGCCTGGGCCTCTCCTGTACCATCCTCATGATCTCCGATATGCTCAAGCCCTTTGTTACAGTCAGATGTCAAGACAACTTGTGGGGAGACTTCCCTCAACAAGATGGATTGGTAAGTGGAAGGGGAAAGGACTGAGGAAAACCCTCAATGCAACCATGCACTGACCCTACAGCTATAACAATGAACTCAAACCGGTGGGTATGAACGTGGCACACGGGCCAAGCAAGGGTTCACTCTGTTCTAGGTTATGTCTCCGTGAGTTGGAACCAACTGGAAAGGAGCCAACAGCAGCTGCCTACAAAGGCCATCAATATCCCTTTCAATCCTTACTGCCATGTACATGGACCCTACAAATTACCACATAAAAAGTACTTCGTTGTTTTTGTTAGGTACCATCCAGTTTACGATGATTTATAGTGACTCTATGAACAAGAGATCCAAACTTTGCCCTGTCCTTCATCACCCTCATGATGTTCCACCATGCCCAAGCCTAGGACACACTGTCATTGTTGTTGTTATGTGCCATCAAGCCATGACCATGACTCAGAACGACCCTATGTACAATAGCTCTGAAACCTGCTCTACCCTGTGCCAACCTTCTTGTCTCTGACACACACATCCCCATTACTTTATTCACAGAGTCAATCCATCTCATTGAGAATCTTCCTCTCCTATGCTTGTCCTTCTACTCTTTCAAGCATGATGTCCCTTCTCCAAGGACTGGCTCCTCCTTGCAGCATGCCCAAAGTATGTCAGACAAGGCTTCAGAATCCTTGCCTCCAAAGAGCAGCCTAGTTTCACCCCCTCTAGAACAAATCTGTTTGTTCTCCTAGCAGTCCAGGGGATATTCAGTACTCTTCTCCAGGACCACAGCTAAAAGGTATCGATTCTCCTTCTATCATCCCTAGTCATTGTCCAGCTTTCTGACGCATAATAAGTAATTGTGAAGACCATAGTCTGGATCTTAATCTCCAGACTGACAATGTTACTCTTCAATACTCTGGAGAAGTTTCTGACAATAGACTTTCCCAATGCAATTCATTTTTTAAATTTCCTGGCTGCTGGTTCCAACAGTTATTTGGGAAGCCAAGCAAATTAAAGCTGTTAACAAGCTCAATCTCTTCGCCATCTAATATGATGCTGCCAATCGGCCCAGTGTGAGAATCTTTGTTTCTTGCTGTTGAGCTTCAATCAATATTTAAGTCTGCCGAAAGTGCTTCAGGTCTTCCTCAGTTTTAGCAAGTAGGGTTGTGTCATCTGCATAAAGCAGGTTGTGCATGAACTTCCTCCAATCCTGATGTCACATTCCTTATCATAGAGCCCAGCCTCTGGATGATCTGTTCTGCATAGAGATTGAAAAGGTATGGAGATAGAACATATGCCTGATTTTGAACTATGCAGTGTTTTCTTCCTCTGCTCTGATGACTGCCTCCTGGTCCAAGTACAGGTTTTGCATAGACACAATCAAGTGTTCTGGGATTCCCATTCTTCTCCGAGTCAGCCACAGTTTGTTGTGATCCACACAGTCAAATGCCTTTGCATAGTCAATGAAGATTAGCCAGTGTAAATCCGTGTGTCGCTGCCAGCACAAATGGGTGAAACAGACACCAAGAAAGGGTTAATAGAGTGGAGAAAAACATGAATATTTTATAGGTGATTCTGTACATGCTGGTGGGTGACTGAGGATGGATGGCTGCATCTCTGAAAGTCACATAAAGTCCTTAGTTTTCTGTTTATGGCTTTATGAGTGGAGAGAGCAAAAAACACCTCAAGGGCAAGTCCATGATTATGATTGCCCCAGGTTTTTCTCCTCTCCTCTCTTCTCTCTTTTTCCTCTCCAACCTCTGCTGAGAACCATAAGAGACATCCTGATGTTCTACAGCTCAGCAACAACTCTGAAGTAAGAGGGAAAGAAGACCTGGCAACGTGTGCCAGGCACTTGGAGGAAGAGTATTTCTGCTTCTTCAGATGAATAATGTGCAAAGCCTGTTAGGCTTTATTAAAAATCGCTCTCTTCAAGTCTTGGCAACAACAGTGGCTGCATATCACTGGATTTGAGGAAAGGGAGAAGTGAGAAAGAAAATGAGATAGAAACAAGATTCTCACTGCATTCTTCTGGTGACAGTTTTGGAACATGAGCTAATGCAGACAACTAGCCCAGCCAAAGTTTAACACAAACAAGGCTATCTGCAGCTGCCTTGGGGCATCCTCCCGAGCACTAAATAGCCTCTCCCCAGTCCTTCCCAGCAGCAGCCCAGATTATTATTATTATTTTTTTAATATTGATGCAAGGGTGGGGATAATCCTCACAAGCCAACATGTCACTTTTTTTAAGCTTTAGAAATATTTGATCATACTGATTTGGGGGGGGAGAGGAGAAGAAGTTTCCTTTAACAGGATTATTTCTTTCATCTCTGCCATAACTAGTTTGGACAAGTACAGGATGAAGCACAGACCTGTAGGTGGGCATCCAATGGGCTCTATGGGCCCTCACCTGACCCCCAGGACACCACTCAGCTCCTCAGCTGACCTTGTCTTTCAGGTAATACGCAGGATAGCTGCCAGTTGCTTTCACCTCTTTCCTTCTCATCTGGAAAATTCAGAACAAATTCTCAATCATGAAACTCTTTTTCTTTCTGTGATTTTCCTTATTGTGATTTCATTTTGTTTTGTTCAGTCTTCCTTTTTAGTTTTCAATTCCTTTGCAGTGCCCTCAGGAGAAGTAAAATCACCACGGCATTACCAAAGCTGAAAGAACTGAAGACTAAATTCAAGCCTCAAGTGGCAACACTGAAGGATTCCATGGGCAAACTCTTGAAGGAAGCTGGAAGTATCAAAAGAAGATGGAAAAAGAATACAGTGGCACTGTGTAAAAAAAGAATTGGTCAACATGAAGCTATTTCAGGATCAAGAACCAATCAAAAAGGCAGAGAAGTTCAAGCTGCACTGAAGACACAGACAAAAAAAAAAAAAATAAAAAATAAAGCCTGCAGGAACTGATGGCATACCAGTGGAGATGATCATTATTTTATGTACCAGGGAGCTGAAATTGACCAGTATTGTCCATTTTGAATCATTTTTAATCTTATGGTCTACTCTGCAAGCAATGACAAATTGAAGAGGAATGATATAATATCTAACCCAAAAAAACCAACATTTCAAGATCTATCCTGAAGTACAATACTGTCAGTGCTAGAATCATATCCATATGTATTCAAGAAAGAGCTGTTAAAATTACTATTATGTGAATAATTATTTACATTTCTACACCAACGACTGCAGTCAATGTTGATGCTGGGTACCACTGAGCTTATGGCAACCGCATGAACAACAGATCTGAACCTTGTCCTCTCCTGCACCACTAACCATCTCTGATATACTCAACTCCACTGTTACAGTCACCATATCAATCCATCTTTGAGGATCTTCCTCTCTTTCTCTGGCCCTCTACCTTTACCAGCATAACACCTTTTTCTGAGGACTGTCCCCTCTTGACAACAACTAAAGCCCAAGATGAACTAATTGAGGATGTGGATCATATTCTGCAGTCTGGAATTTACAGACTATGCAATCAAGTTGCATTAATAATAACTGGTGATAGGAATACAAATCTGGAACCAAAGGAGAAATAGTAGTTGAAAAATGTAGCCTGAGTGATAGAAATGAGGCTGGAGTTCACATGATAGAATTTTGTAGACCAAACTGTGAATATTTTTTTTAAAGCGGGAGGACTATACACGTGGACCTCACCTGATGGAATATACAGGAACCAAAACAATTACCTCAGTGGAAAGAGAATCTCAGTATCCACAGTCAAAACAAGGCCAGGGGCCAAGTGTGAAAATGATCATCAAATGCTCATATGCCAGTTCAAACTGAAACAGGAGAAAATGAAAACTAATCTGTGAGAGCTGAAATACAACCTTGAGCGTATAATATCTGAATTTAAGAACTATCTAAAAAATGGGATTTGATGCACTGAACACAATTCACTCAGTGGATGACAGGAGCTGCTAGTGGATTAGAACTGTGAGAGAAGTGTAGCCTTTGGATTAGCAGCACAACTTACAGTGGACTCTGCTGCCCGAGCACAGAGTGGTAACCAATATTCCAATGAAGTTCAGGGTATTTCCAAGCCCAGATGGCGAGCACCTGACTTCTCAAAGTCAGATCCTACAAACACAAGGCCCTGACACTCCCCTGACATCTGAGCTAATTCTTTCCTTAAAAACCTTTCTCCTGGCTCTACTACCCCCCGTCAGTATACATTACTCACATGTTAACTTGGAAGGTTTATATTTTGCTGTGGTTTTCATCTTCTGTATCTCAGAAACATGTTACTACAATTATACAAGTTTGTCATCCAAGAAAAATAACTTACAATACCAGAATAAATAAGTTCCTAGAGCAAAATCACTTAAGGGGGGGATCTCCACCCAGAGTTTTATTTGCTTACTTTGTTTTCCAAAATGCCACACGCCATGATTTAATAGAAAACACATCTGATTTGCCAAACTCCAAAGCTGGAGCTAGAAGGAATGTCTTTCCTTTATCTGTCAAAAGGGTGCTTCTAACCCATTATTAATGGTGCTGAACTCTAAACAAGTTCTCTAAGAAGTGGAAATATGTTTAGATTGAACTGTTCACATTCTTTCCCCTAATGCACAGTCATTCCTGGTCCATTCTAGGAGGGAGTTTAGCTCAAGGTGGGAGCTCTGATCACAAAGCAGTTTAAGTGTTGGGCTGCTATCCCAAAAGTTGATGGTTCAAACCCACTAGCCACTCTCCAGGGAGAAAGGGGACAGAGCCTCTTCTCAGTAAGTATCATAGCCTCAGACACCTAATGAACAGTTAGAACCAATGCTGGGTTAGGTTTTTAGTTTCAGGTACAGTCTACACTTAGATCAAAAGGCTCTTCCCACTGACTTTAGTGTAGAGCAGGTGATGAATGGCATGCCATGTTGTTGTTTGGTGCAATTAGATATTGCTGTTGTTAGGTTCCAACTGATAGCAACTCTAGACACAAAATAACAAAATCCTGATCAATCCAGCATCATCTTCATAATCTCTGCCCCTTAATCTTCATAATGCTTAGACCCACTGTTGTGGTTTCTGTCAATCCATCTCATTGAGAGTCTTCTGTTCATTGTCAAAGATGATTCTTAACGTTAAGAACAGCATTACAACCTGGGATTTTGAGGCACACATGACTGCAAATCCCAGTCCTGGTACCATCTAACTATGTGACTTTTGGGCAAATTATTGGCTCTCAGGATGCACACCATTAGGTTGCTCTAAGGATCAGGATATTCGTAGACATAACACAGCACTTGGCACAAGCCGGGCACTATACATATCACCAGTTGGCCCCATCCGCTGCTTTCCTTCACATGTCCTTCCCCTTCTTCATTCATTTCTCATCTTCATCTTTGCACTCTTCCCTGGGCATGTAAATTACACAGACTGCTTTCTAATTTGTCATCTGTACCTTTAATGCCCACTTGGATAATTATCTAGATTGATGAGCCCTTTATTCTTAGAATGGCTTCTCTTGATACCTGCTCACAGCCTGTTGGGAATCACTATAAATTCAATTAACTACGTTCTGTGATTAGGGAGTAGCTTTTTTTTCCCCCCTTGTTTTTCTATCAACAGCAAAAGTTCATTTTGGGGGGCATTTATTGCTTCGCTAGAAACATAATTTTGTAAATGCTTAAAAAATGTGTATATTGCTGAGTACAACAGTCTTTATAGAAACATACACACAATGCTATTAATAGCTGACATATATGTAGCACTATGTCTATTCTACGTAGTACTAAGTCACAACAGGCACAATTCTAAGTCGATTCAAAATAGTCATTCCCAATATTTCATCTTCACAAGCAAGGTATAAAGTTAAAGCTATTATTATTACTCCTGTTTGGAAGATTAGAAGTTAAGGCTCACATAGGCTGACTCACTTTTCCAAAGCCTTCTGATCTTTTTTTATTTGATTGAGCCAGAAATGAAAGCTTGGATAGTATTCTAGCAATATTTCCCATGTAATAATTTATGAAACTACTGTTGTTGTTGTTGTTGTGCACAACCCAGTTGGAACTAACCCATAGCTGACCCTCTGGCTGGTTTTCAGAGGCAGTTAATTGCATGAAAGGAGACTGCTCCTCATCTTTCTTCCATGGAGCAGCTGGTGGATTCAAACCATGTGCCTTCGTGATTGCCTCATAGCTTCTTACCACTAGGCCAGCAGAGCTCCAAGAAATGCTATCCATGACAACATACTTTTTACTATTTGAAATACACTAAAAACTAAAACACTTATTGTTTCATTAAATACCTGTGCATACAGTATGAAGTCCCTGAGTAGTGCAACAGTTAAGTGTAATCGGCTTCTAATCATAATGCTCAAGGTTCTAATCCACCCAGAGATATCTTAGAAGAAAGGCTTGATGGTCTACTTATGAAAAAACCAACCACTGAAAACCTTTGGAGCCCTGACTCTAAGGGGTCACAATGAGACACAATCAACTCAATGGCCAGTTTAGTTGGTAGACTCAATAAAGAAAACAAAAATTGGAAGGGAAGAATAAAAAAGCTGTTAATATTTTTTGTTTGTTTCTTCTGAGACATTAAAAATAGGAATCTCTGTGTTTAAAATTGAAGTTCTGTTTGGCACGGTGTGAAGTAAATAAAAAGGTGTTAATGTGCTGCTTTTAAAACAAATATGGAAAAAGAGTCAGCCAGCATATGCCTGAAGTCGAGTACCAGGCACAGCAAAAGAGCTTTCTCTGCCTCCAGGCTGGAGAGTTCCACCAAGAATCATGGCATAGTTTGTGTGCAGAGTACCCTAACTTCTTTACCTGTAGTTTTAAAGAATACTTGGTATTCATATTAATAGAGCAGCTGGCTATGTCATGAGGAAGGTGATGAAATGATACAGGGATGAGAGACGGGAACCCTCCTTCTCAAAATAGCATCTTACTTAATCGAAATTCCCACTCAGGGCTGGTGAGAGCAGATTCTGAACAAAACCGATATTGAAAAGAAACTTTAAGGGGCACCTCAGGCACATGTTTTCAAATGACCTAACTGTTATTTTTGGATTTTTACTCAATTCATATAAAATAAGACTGCTAATAGATGTAATACCTAAAGCCCGGACTTAATCTGCAAAGGTGACTGCATACACAGAACCTACAGCACACTCTTAGGAAACCTACTTTATATTTGTATTTTATGTATGCAAAAAGATGGTGCATGGTGAAATAACTCCCTCATTTTCTAGTTTCTTGTATGTCCTTCCAGAATTCCTCCATATAAGAAGATAAAAAGAAATATTCTCATTTTCCCTTTTAAACATAAATTTTGTTACTGCTGCTATTTGTTTGTTGAGTAGATTCCAATTCAAGCAGCCCTACAGGACGGAACTGGCCTGATCTCACGCCATCACCATAATGCATGCATGCACCACTATGACGACAACAGCATCTATCCACCTCAGTGAGGGTTTCCCTCATTTCTACGCACCCTCTGTTTTATTAATCATGACAGCTTTTCCTCGAATTGTTTTTTCCTCATAACATGTTTAAAGTAAAACAAAGTTCTTGCTATTTTCACTTGTAAGGATCATTCTGGCTATAGTTCTAGGGCTGGTTTGCTTATTCTTTAAGCATACACTTATTCTTTAAGTGTAGTACACTCAATATTCTTTGACAACACCACAATTCAAATGCACGTGACTTCCTTTTTCATGGCCCAGGCTTCACAAGCATATGAGGTGATTAACCTGACCACGGCTTGGGTTAGGTGCACCTTACCCATCAAAGTGATACTTGCTTTCTTGTTGTTATCACTGAGTCAGAAAGGACCCATAACTGACCCACTTGTGGATTTTCAGAGGCAGAAAATGCATGGGAGGAGACTACTTGTCTTTCTCCTGAGGAGCAGCTGGTCGATTTGAACTGCATGTCTTTAGGACTGCAGCCCAGCTTCCTAACTATAGGCTACTAGAGCTCTCTGGCATCTGCTTTTCTGAAGTGTAAAAACATCTTTTGTGGCAGATTTGCTCAATGTAGTACTTATTTTTTGACTGTTACTTCCATGGCTGTTAAGTAGGATAAAATGATAAACATATATCAGTGTGCAAAGATCCCTTAACAATATGTTTCGAGATCTTTCCATACAGGCACACAGCCAGTACCTTCATTTTCTTACATCTGCCTAGAGTTCCACTGTACAGATATTCAACAGACATTAGGATTTCCAATCTTTTCCAATTTCCAACAAAGTTGCAGGGTATAACTTTGAATATAAGCATATCTGAGAGATTCAGCTAAGAGAAGCCTGACAAATTGTTCCTTCTCAGTCTTGTACAGTTACTGTTCCTATCAGCAATGTTTCCTCTTTTTTTCCACACCTCTTGCCAGAGGGTGTAGCAATTAGATATTTGCTATTCTTGCTTTCTCAGAATACCATAATCTTATTTCTCTTATCACTGATGAAGTTGAGCAGTTGATCATGCTTTAAGACCCCCTTTGAACGCCTTTCTTGTGTGCTATCTGCTGGATGCTTTGCCAATTTTTCTACAAAACTGGAGTTTTGTCTTAAAAGATGTGAAGAAACCTTACACATGAGCTACACGTGTGTATTACTGGGTAGTTGTTAGGTACCGTCAAGTCCTCTCTGACTCACAGAATCCCTAAAGAGTTGAGTAGAATCACCTCGGGGGATTTCGTAGGCTGTATTCTTAGAGGAAGTAGAAAGCCTGGTCTTGTTTCCCGAAAGCTATTTAGTGGGTTTGAACCACCAACCCTTTGGCTAGCAAATGAATGCATAACAACTATACCATCAGGTTTATGAACAAGAGAATATTCTCTTTAATGTTCTCCACATGATGGTCCTAGTGCCAATTCTTTCTTAAAATACGCATGAGCTGAAGTATGTCAGAAATTACAAGGAAGGCACAGGATAGGACAAGACTCAGAATTTTGTGGGTAAATGTCTCTAAATTTTTTTTAAAATGCAAAAATAAAAATAATTATGAATCAAGAGGGGCGAAAGGACTCAGATCTGTTGTTCATAGGGTTGCTACAGCCATGCTTGACTCAACAGCATTTAATAACAACTGTAATATGCACAGCAAAATGAAAAGCTGTCCAATGTGCATGTTCCTTCCAATCAGTCCATTGTCTTGATAGCATCGTGTCACCTGATCTCACTAGGATTTTCCCTCATTTTCACCACTTAAGTAAACAGGATCCCTCAGCTAAATGCATCTTATTGTAATTATTGAGGCTTAGTCAATAGAAATGAAGTTTGCCCACCAACCTCAGCACACTAGCCATTTTTGTTTTCTTTTGCTTCCCTTTCCTTAAATATCTAAAGGCATTTAAAAGTTCCCCTTTACAAAGCCGGCCTTTACTGTTGTAACATGAGGTTTGCACACTGGCATATGGCACAGTTCTAGCTCGTCTCAGATCAGAACGAGGTGGGAGGAACCACTGGTCCATGTCTAGTGGTTACTTATTCTTAACCACCCCCAGGCCAGGACAGGATGTGATAAGAGTCTCTTTTTAATTCTGGCAGGAGTTATCATATGTCCACGTGACATATGATGGTTCAAATGCTGCCCCTTGTTTAAGATTAAAATTACTTGGCATTTCAGAGCATTCTAGAATCTCAGAGGAAACAATGCAATATCCCAAAGGGTATCCTAAAGGCTTATCATTGCTGTTGAGTTGCAACCACCTCATAGTTGACACTCCAGTGAGTTTTCAGATGCTGTAAATGATTCAGAAGGAGACTGTCCATATTACTCTTGTGAACTCCCCCCATTCAAAAGAGTGGGATTGACTATTGTGGACATGGCCAACAGGTTGGCAGGACTCCAGGCCTATGGTACCTTGCAGGTGAGAAAGAAAAACATCTTTGAAACAAAGCAATGATTTGGGGAAATTTTTGTCTCCCAACGGTCGGAACTCAGAGTGAATTCTTAAAATTTACTCAATCTGGTTGGCTCCCTAGGATCCCCAAAGTGGGAGCAGTCTAGAAGCTCAGGGTTGCATGTGGATATCATTAAAAAAAACACACAAAAAAACCAACAACCAAACAAACAAATGGAAAAGGGCTTTGCAGCAACATGGAGAGAATTCTTACTCCATGGACATTAAACTCCAGGGAGACGAAAGAGCCTAGTGGGATGGATCCTCTTTCCCCCAAATGGAGTGGGGAGACTGAATGGCACAAAATCTGTCAGCAATGTGTTGGCTCATTTTTCTCAAGAAAGATTCTGTCTGCTCCGGGGAACAGCACAGCCCAGATGTTGGCAGGGCTCAGCCCCTCAGCTAACTCAGAGAAAAATTGACTGTCAGCCTCTCTTTCCATTACAAGCAGAAGACAATCTGTTTTGACTTTCGGTGCCATGGGTGTAGGAGGTGGTGAGGTAACCAGAGCAAGGGCCCAGGACTTGAGATGCATAGACATTAACAGTTTAGTGGCCAACACAAAGTAAGCGCTTCACTTTACTTTGTAATTCTCAGAGAATTTTTTTTTTTAAGAATTCTCTGCTATCCTTTTATCTCTCTCCTAGCACCTTCTCATGTGTTGGTAATGACATTGGTTAAGAGAATGACTGAACATTCTTTATATCAGTCATGATGGAGGGGCGCTCCTCTGTGAGCTGGACTGAATTATAGCTGAGTCACTTGAAGACTGATAAATTATTTCACTCGTTGTGAAGACTCCAGGCTCTGGAGCAGTCCATCAACGCCCTTGTTCTCTGCCCATGCACACTGTAGTTCAACAAGCCATTAGTGCTTCAAAGAAATAGCTCTGCAGTTTTGAATCTAGTAAAAAGTAGAGACTATCGTGCGTTCCCGTGGTTTCAAAATAAGATTTTCTAAGAGGCTCATGTTATACAGTTGGGGGAAAAAATCCTAAAACAAACAAAAATCAACCCTCCATTTTTAAAACTATTTTTAGATTCTTAGCAAACTTTACTAGACATGTAAGTTCTGACTGTACTGGCCAATTTGAACAATATTTGGAATGCTCTATTGTTGGCATCAATTCACAATGACAATGACTAGGGAAGATAGAAGAAGAATTGATGCCTTTGAGCTATGGTGCTGGAGAAAAGTATTGAATGTACCCTGGACTGCCAAGAAAACAAACAGATTCATCGTGGAGAGGGTTAAACCAGGCTACTCCTTGGAGGCAAGGATTCTGGGGCTTCGTCTAACATACTTCGGACATGTTGTAAGGAGAGACAGGTCCTTGGAGAGAGACATCATGCTTGGTAAGGTGGAGGGACAGTGCAGGAGGGGAAGACCCTCTATGAGGTGGATTGATTCAGTGACTGGGGTAATCGGGATGGGTGTGTCAGAGGCCATGCGATTGGCACAGGATAGAGCAGCGTTTAGGGCTGTTGTACATAGGGTCACTATGAGTCGGAAACGACTCGACGGCACATAACAGCAACAACAACTATTGTCAGGGGTGGCCAAGAGGCAAAAAGCTGCATTGCAATCCCAAAGACTTGTGGTTCAAATCCACCAGCTGCTCTGTGGGAGAAAGATGGGCAATCTGCTCCCATGTGACTAACTGCCTTTGAAAACCTGCTTCAGGCCCAGCTTAGCGTCGGTTCTGACTCCATGAAACACAACAACAACATCATTGGAGGTCCATTTATAGGGTAGCTGGACTAAGGCTGTGGAGAGAATTCAGGATTCTGTAGGATTGCAAGTCAATATTGTTGCAACTGTCGTCAGGTGCCATCAAGTATGACTCATAGTGACCTTACGAACAACATCTGAACCCTAATCTGAACAAAATCTAAACCCTGCCCTACCCTATGCCATCCTCACAATCTCTGACACACTTGTATTGACCAAACCATGTTGTACATCACAATTACTGGGAGGAAGTTGGGTTTTTTGAGGGGTGGAGGAGGGAGTTGATAGAAACAGGCAGGTGATCACCTGCACCCTCTCATTTTGAATAAATGGGTTATGGAAGAGTCACAGCTACCCCTTTACTGGGTTTTCAGAAGCTTCTGATGTGACTGCCCATCTTTTCTTCCTTAGAGCAGTGGGTGGATCTGAACTGCTTGCTCTTGGGTTGCCAGTACAACTCCTTACCTACTAGGCCACCAGAGTTCCAATGTACACACGCAAACATACATGTATAATTTTTCAAAATCTCATTGCTGTCAACTCAAATTCTGACTCATAGCAACTTTGAAAAAATAGAGTAGAATTTCCCCATGTGGTTTGGTTCTAAGATATAACTCTTTCTGGAGGATGACCACTAAATATTTCTCCTGGAGGTCAGCTCATTCATTTGTACCACTGACCTTTCAGTTAGCAGTTAAGCATTTGCCTTTAACTACTGTATCAACAGAGGGACCCTGGTAGCTTAGGGGTGAGGAATTGTGCTGCCGATACAAAGGCTTGCACTTCAAATCCACCAGATGCTCATTGGGAGGAAAATGGGCAATCTCTACCTGGGTGATTTACTACCTCTGAAAACCCACTGGAGGGTCAACTACATGTCAGTTCCAACTCAATGGCACACAGTAATAACAGACTGTAGCATCAGGGCTCCTCATAGATTTATAGTCTTGAGAACACTATGGGCGATTTTTCTCTGTCCTCAAAGGTTGAGATGAGTTGCAATAAAAGGTGGCTGTGAGTTGGAATTTACTTGATGGCAGTAGGTTTGATCTGTTTTGATAAAACAAAAATTCCTCAAATCTAGTCCATTCATCTTACAAGTGAGTTCCAAATCCTGGCAAGTTCCACCTCATAAGGACAGTTTTCCTTTTTTCCTTGTGAAATTTAAGAGTGTTGGTCAACAGGGAGCTCTGGTGGCCTAGTGGCAAAGAAGCTGCCCTGCAATCCAGAAGGTGCCCAGTTCAAACCCACCAGATGTTCACCTGGAGAAGGAGGGGCAGTCTCTCCTGTGCCAGTCGAATTTGATTTGATGATACACGAAAAGAAAAACAAATTTAAAAAAACAATGACAAGAATGTTGGTAAAAAATGTGACCCAACCTGTGGTACTGTACTCTGGCTCCTCAGGAAAACAACCAGGCAATGATCACACAGGGATCAGAAGTTGGATTCATTCTTATTGTTCTTATTAATACTGTTGCCCTTCCAAACTACTTCTTAACACTCTCTCTCTCAGGCCACGTATTTGGTTCTGACTCATAGCTCACCTCCTATAGGTTTCTGAGGCTGTAATCACACAGGAGAGGACTGCCCATCTCCGTCTCTCTGAGTAGAATTCAAACTATCGGAACAGGTTTAACAGGTAGATTCAAACTATCAGGGAACCTTTTGAGTTAGTAGCACAACTTTCTACAGACTGGAAGTCACAGGCTCAAACCATCTCTTTTTAATATGAAAGTATAAAAACTATTAGTTTGAAAAATCCTTACATCTTAAGACTCAAAAATAGTAACACCACTGTAACAAAACAGGACTGACATGTGGGTTTGGGGAAAACTAAGAAAAGAGAGGATAAATAATGAGCACATCATTGAAGCAGATGAGGGAAAGAACTGTTTAAAGGGAATATATGATTAGGCATTATTTGTATGACCATAGTCCAGAATAAGAGCTGCATAGCAAAGTAGACTGGGGCGGCGGGGATGATACTACAATGAATGAATATTATGGTGGGGGGGGTAGCAGGGAGGAAAATGTGCAACAATAAATGAATGAAAATCCAACTTTTCTGTAAACTTTCATTAAAATAAAATTGATTTTTTTTTAAATAAAATGAAACCTACAAAGCCTTTTTCTGTAACAATGATTAGAGAGTTCTGGGTAACCTAGTGGGTAAGAATCTATGCTGCCAATTCAATGATACATGGTTGAACTCCACCAGCTGCTCTGTGGGAGCATATGATTTACGGCTTCTGAAAATTCACTGGAGGTTTAACTATGAATTGATTCTGACTTGGCAGCACAGAACAACCACCACACAGCAAGTCTCACTTCAAAAATTTTACGGATGGCAAGTCTTTTTGTAAATGTTGTTGTTGTTGATTGTCTTGCATGACTCATAGCGACCCTATGAAAAAGAGGCCTGAAGCCCTTTAACAACTATAGACATTTATCACAGTTCATAGAGTTTCCAAAGGCATATTCTTTAGAATGGGGATGCCACTCCATAACAAAATTATATTCCTTATAAGAATAGTACAATATTCTTATTGCCTGTTTACTGAAGAGCATAGTGAGACAGAGAGGTTAAAGTTACTTAACAGAGTGGTTAAAGTTACCTAACATTAATAGCAAGTAAAAGTTCCAGAACTTGAGCCCACCCAATCTACAATATGAAATTCGGGTTGAGCTGTCAAATAACTGTGTCACATATATCGTTTAAAGTAAATGAAGCACCTATTTAAGAAATATACCAATTACTTGTGATTAAATATATAATCTAGATGATCTTATTTCACTTGCTTTAGCTTCCATTAAACAATTTTCTAAACCTCGTTTTGAAAACTTTCTATACAATTTCTGTCTCTCAGCTGTTTAAAATTAAATAGTAAATTATTTAATTTCTTTCCCTTCCTAATTCACAAAACAAATTCAACACATTTGCTGGGTAAAAATGATAGACTTTGACTTCAGTTTTATTGGCAGTACCTTCTGTTTAATTATGTGTCTTGTTAAAAGCAAAGAGCGATTATTCCTCACTTGTCACCTGCAGTACTAAAATGGAGCCGCATGAAACCAAAATACTTAATTGCTTTCCTTCCAGAGAAAGCCTGAACGAATCAGAAGTCTTACAAAGCAAATTTCCAGTAGGGAACTTGGCATATGAAGAAATAAAAAACGGGCTTTCAACTGTTTCTACTTTGGACTCCTTCAGTGCATGTGAAAGGAGTACCTCTAGCCCCATGGCTTCAGTGCTCAGCAGCTAATTGAAAGCTTGGTGGTTCAAATCCACCATCTGCTCTGGGGAGAAAAGCCATGCTGATGTGTTCCCGTAAATGGGCAGTTCTACTTTCTCCTACAGAGCCACTATGACCATTAATTGGCTTGATGGTTCATACAATAACTGTGTATGTGAGTGTGGGTACTCTCAAAGGCATTCTATTTATTCTATTCATGAGTGTCTTCATAAATATTTCTCAAGCACATACTATGTAGCAACCATAGGGAATTAATGAATGGACAGTCTTGAATCAAATCTAAACTTTGAAATGCCTTCCAAACTCTGTTTAGCCAAAAGCCCTACCCACTGCTATCAAATTGATTCTAACTCGTAGCAATTATCCATTTCTGAGGCTGTAAATCTCTAGAGGAAGAGACTGCTCGTCATTCTCCTGCAGAGCAGGTGGAGGATTCAAACGACCTACATTTCCTTCAGCTACTTGACACAGTACACTCTATACACTCGATGCTACTAGGACTCTTTAAATTATGCTTCTTCTTGTTGTTGTTAGGTGACCTGCAATCAAGTAAGAACCATAGTGACCCTATCAACAACAACCCTGTCCTATCCTGTGCCATCTTCACACTTCCTGACACATTAGAGCCCACCACAGCAGTCACTGTGTCAATCCACCTGGTTAAATGTCTTCCTCTCCTTCACCAACCCTCTGCCATTCTAAACATAATTTCCCTCTCCAAGGAACAGCCTCTCCTAGCAGCATGCCTAAAGTATGTGAGGGGAAGCTTTATCATCTTTGCCTCCAAGGAGCACTCCGGCTTCACTTTCTCCAATACAAATACATATCTGTGAGTTCTTTTGACAGTCCGTAGCATGTTCACTTCTCTTCTCCAACACCACAGCTCAAAGGCATCAATTCTTCTGTCATCCTTATTGACTGTCCAGTTCTCAGATGCCTAGAAAGTGACTGGAAAGATCATAGACCTTAGTCCTCAAATTTTCCCAACATTCCTCAATAATGTGGAGAGGTCCTTGACTGCAGACTTTCCCAGTGCAATACGTCTCCTAATTTCCCAACTGCCAGTTATTGTTGGTATGTGCCATGTACATGTACTTGTGCCTATGTACAACAGCTGTGAACAATGCTCTATCTTGAGGCAATCTCATTGTCTCTGAAACACCTACCCCCATTACCCAGTCACTGAGTCAATCCATCTCTTCCAGGGTCTTCCCCTCTCTTGTGCTGTCCCTCCACCCTTCCAAGCATACTATCCCTCTCCAAGGACTGATCCCACCTTGCAACATGCCCAGAGTATGTCAGACGGAGCTTCAGAATCCTTGCCTCCAAGGATTCACCCTTTCCAGGATGAACCTGTTTGTTCTCCTAGCAGTGTAGGGTATATTGAAAATTCTTCTCCAGCACCACAACTCAAAGACATCAATTCTTCTTCTATCATCCTTATTCATTCTTCAGCTCTCTGATGCACAGCAAGTAATTACGAAGACTAGATCAGGCATACCTTAGTCTCTAGACCGTCATCATTGTTTCTCAGTACTCTCTGGAGAGGTTTCTGACAGCAGATTTTTCCCAGTGCAGTTCACCTTTTGACTTCCTGGCTGCTAGTACCAAACGTGTTGATTGTGGAACCAAACAAGCTGAAGCTGTTAAAAATAACAATCATCACCATCTATCATGATGCTGCCAATCGGCCCAGGGGTGAGACTCTGTTTTCTTGATGTTAAGCTTCAATCCAAACTGAAGGCTGAAGTCCTTGACCTTCTGCAGCAAATGCTTCAGGTCCTCCTCAATTTTAGCAAGCAAGGTTGTGTCATCTTCATAATGCAGACTGTTGATGAGTCTTCCTCTAATCCTGTTGTCACACTCCTCCTCAACGAGCTCAGCCTCTTGGATGATCTGTTCTGCATATAGACTGAAAAGGTATGGAGATAGGACTCCATATTTAGACAGGACTCCAGATATGACTGCTGGTACATATCTGCTATTTGAAATATGCAATTTTCTGGATCAACAAGAGTTCCCCACACCTCAGATAAGTTCCTATATTGATTTCTTTGTTTTTCTTTCAGACTCAACAAAACTCACTGCCATTGAATCATAGTGATTCTCAATCAGGTTTCAGATGTTAAACATCTCAAGAGGAGAAGACTGTCTTTTTCCTGAGGAGCCACTGATAGATATGAAGTGATGGAAATAAAACCTTTGTATTAGCAATGCAACTCATTAGGGATTATATTCCCAGAATATTTTAGCCTGTTGCTGTTATTTTCTGTCGAGTCACCTGCAACTCTTAGCTACCCTATGTAAAACAGTCCTGAACCCTGTTCTACCTGTGCCACTGTTATTGTCTCTGACACATCTATCCCATAATACCAGTCACTGAATCAATCCATCTCACTAAAGGTCTTCCTCTCCTGTGCTGTCCCTCCATCCTCCCAAGCATGACATCCTTCTCCAAGGACTGGCCCCTCCTTGCAACATGTTCAAATTAATGTCAGGTGAAACTTCAGAATCCTTACCTCCAAGGAGCAGCCTGGCTTCACCCTCTCTAGGACAAACTTGTTTGTTATCCTAGTAGTCCATGGTATAATCAATACTCTTCTCCAGCACCACAACTCAAAGGTATCAATTCTCCTTCTATCATCTTTAGTCACTGTCCAGCTTTCTGACACATAGCAACTAATTGCAAAGACCATCACCTGAATCAGACACACCTTAGTCTCCAGATTGACACTGTTGCTCTTCAGTACTTTGGAAAGGTCTCTGACAGCAGACTTTCCCAATGCAATTCGTCTTTTAATTTCCCTGATGCTAGTACCAACAGTGTTGATTATGGAGTCAAGCAAAGTGAAGCTGTTAATAATATCAATCTCTTCATTGTCTATCATGATGCTGCCAATTGGTCCAGTGGTGAGAATATTTGTTTTCTTGATGTTGAGCATCAATCCATATTGAAGGCTGTAATTCTTGACCGAATTGCAATCACTTCAGGTCCTCTTGAGTTTCAGCAAGCAGGGTTGTGTCATCTGCATAACACAGATTGTTGATGAGTCATTCTCCCATCTTGATGCCACATCATAGAGCCCAGCCTCCCAGGTAATGATTTCTGCATATAGATTGAAAAGGTATGGGGATAGGACACATCCCTGGCATACACCCTTCTAGACAGGTCTTATTATGTGAACAATAACACGTGTAAGAGACATTTTCCTCAGAACACTTAAGTCTATGAGACTAAAAGGGCAGCATTTGTTCCAGAACAAATTCTAGGAATCACATGGGTTAGAAAAGAAGGCAGAATGGATTAAAAAACACAGAAATTGGAACAACGTGGTGACACTGAGGGAACTGCAACTAATGTTACAAAACAAAATGTGTAGAAATTGTTTAATGAGAACCCCATTTCCTCTGTCAACTTTCACCCAAACCACAACATTTTTTTTAAACAGAACTTTGCACAATTTGGCAACCTGATACCAACATTTAATGTACTGCAGTACCCTTTAATGTGAAGAACATATTGTTCTTTTATACCATTGAGTCAGAACCAACTCACAGATGATCTTCCAGTGGGTTTTCAGAAGTAGTAAATTGCATAAGAGGAGACTGCTCAGCTCTCTTCTGTGGAGCAGCTGGTGGATTCAAGCCTTATGTCTATGAACTGGCAGTACAACTACATATCACTAGGCCACCAGTATAAAGTATGGGAAGCCAATACTAAAGATTTGTAATAAACAGAATGCTATCTCAGGTACAGCTGGGTTCACCCTGAGGCATCAAGGCAATCTTGCACTGTATTTCCTGACCCCTCCCTCCTGAGTCAAGGGAGGGTTTTCAATAGAAAGAGCTTGGCTTCATTTGCATTGAATTATCTTTGTGATTTACTTTCTGATAATTTTCAATAAAAATACAGGGAAACTAAGGTGGCCCTTTAGTTGAGAACTGCTGGCCCCCTGTCTTTATGCTCTCTGTTTTATTTCATTCCTGGCTGTCTGTCTCATTATTAATAATTATAAAAATACTTTATCCTCGGTCTGCAACAATAAAGAGTATTGCTGTTATTGTTGTTGTGTACTGTTGAGTTGGAAGTGACTCAAGCTCACCCTCTGGTGGGTTTTCAGAGGCAGTTAATCACCCGGGAAGAGACTGCCCATCTTTCTCCTATGAAGCAGCTGGTGGATAACAGTGTGCCTTTGGAATTTGAGCACAGCTTCTTACCATTAGACCAAGAGGATATTGTTGCTGTTGCTATGCATCTATGTACAACAGCTCTGAACCCTGCTCTATCCCAAGACAATTCAATTGTTTGCAATCAGTCTACTTCCATTACACTAGTCACTGAGTCAATCCATTTCATCCAGTGTCTTCCTCTCTTGTACTGTCCCTTCACCCATCCAAGCATAATGCCCTTCTCCAAGGATTGGTCCCTCCTGGCAACACGTCCATAATATGTGAATTGGAGCTTCAAAAAAATCCTTGCCTCCAACAATCAGCCTGGTTTTAACCCTCTCCAGGATGATCCATTTGTTCTCCTAGCAGTCCATGGTATAGTCAATACTTTTTTCAAGCACCACAACTCAAAGGCAACAATTCTTCTTCTATCATCCTTAGTTATTATCCAGCTTATTGATGCATATCAAATAATTGAGAAGACTATGGCCTGGTTCCTTGCTCTTCATACTCGAGAGAGGTCCCTGACAGCAGATTTTCCTAATGCAACTTGTCTTTTGATTTCCTCACTGCTGGTACTAAGGGTGTTGATTATGGAACCAAGCAAGCTGAAGTTGTTAACAATCTCAATCTCTTCTCCATCTATCATGATGCTTCCAAATGACCCAGAGGCTACCAGGATAGCATATCACAAATTTCTTTAAGAGCAACAATTTTTATTTGAAACTTAAAATACTATATTAGTCAAAAATTTCTGTTGTTCCATCCCAAAAAAAAGCAGACTATAGAGAACAACTGTAGTCTTGGCCAGACCTACAGAGATCCAGGTTGCCATCTGATCTAAAACTTTCACCTGAGTAGACCCAACAAGAGATGAAGAGATTCCTATTTCATGATGATGTCTGGTTCTGTAAACACAAGTCAAACAATTAAAAACTCATTGTCAAGTTGGGATCCACTCCTAGCTGATCCTCCAGTGAGTTTTCAGAAGGATGTAAATCACACAGGAGTAGATTGCCCATCTTTATCCTGAGAAGCTGTTGGTGGGCCATAGAGGGGTACTCTATGTGGTGCACCTCCTTACAGATTTTCATTCCTGAGCTCTTCAACCAATGAACAAGCAAATCCACTTTAGAAATTTCTGCTCTCTTAACTAGAAAATGTCCATAAATTATGAGAAAGCAAGTAAATTCTGGAGATTCAGAATACCTTAGACTTCCCAAGGTATACAGCAACCTTGCTGGTGGGCTCCACTGTTTTAGTAAGAATCAGACTTTTCTCAAGTGAGGTTCCTGAGTGACATCATAAAGCAGAGACACCCAAAACAAAAACTGGTTTGTATATACTAAATTTGACTGTAAATGGGTCTTAACTAATTTAAATTACTGATGCCTGTTAGGATATTCTGGCCAGGAGGTTTTCAAATGCTAAATCACATTCCCTATCATGGGCCGTAGAAAAATGTCCTAGAGCTTCTAAGTATATGAAGGGGGTAAAAATGATCTGGGATAAACTACTGAGGGCAATGCATGTACCGACATAAGACTCTGCTTCCAAAGAGCTGGCTTACATAACAGAGGACAGGAATGCTGTCAGGGGGAGGCCAGCTCATCCTGGCCTCTTCAGGATGGGAGAACACTTTAGAAATTTTATTTTAGAGAAAGCTCTACAATGAGCCAAAAACCAACAGCTGCAGACAGTGCAGATTATGAATCAAGACCTCAAATCATAACTCTAGGGCAGGAGGGCTTATTATATAGTTTGTCAAATTCAGTTTTTATTTTATGCCTATAAGGCAGTGTAAAGGAAAACTGTCTCTTCTGACTACAACCGGCAGTTTGCAGTTCCCTGACAAAACAGGCCCCTGTGAAGAGAAGAGGCACAGCCTCTGGGGCCTCAGGCAGAATGTTTCTACATTAATGGCTGTACAAAACAAAAGTCAGAGCGGGGTCAGGCCCACGGCTCCCTCATCACTGCATCTCTCACAGACCCACGAGGGCTGCTGCAGCCTGGCCCCTGGATGAGGGCTGAAATGAACTGAGCTGACAGAACCCAAATGCCTTTGTTCTACTCTTTGTTCTACTATGTGTGAATATCCAGATAGAATTGGTTCTGGCAGACCCCAGAGAATCAAGGGGCCTTCTCAGGGTCAATAGTCTCAGCCCTAAATCCCCTGTAGCCCTTCCCTTCTAAGCTACAGATATGTTCTTTAAACAATCAAATCACTCACTCTTTCACTATCTCTGTCTCTCCTCTCCTCTCCCCTTCCCCCTCCTTTCTGCTCTTTCCCTCTCCCCTCCCCTCCTCTCCTCTTCTCTCCTTTCCCCTTCCCCCTCCTTTCTCCTCCTTCCCTCTCCTCCCCTCTTCTTCTCTTCTCTCCTCTCCTCCCCTCCCCTCCTCTCTCCTCTTTTCCCCTTCCCCCTTCTTTCTCCTCTTTCCCTCTCCTCTCCTTTCCTCCCCTCCCCTCTTCTTCTCTCCTCTCCTCTCCTCTTCTCTCTCTCTGCCATTGAGCTGATATTGACTCATAACTGCATTTGGATCCCAAGGCTGTAAACTGTACAGGAGTTTGCTCATCTTTCTCTCTCAATAGTCTCTTGTGTGCTACTGAGTCAGAATTGACTCACAGTTGACCTTCCAGATGTTTTTCAGAGGAGCAGACTGTCCATCTTTCTGTCAGGGAGCAGCTGGTAGATTCAAATCCTATGCCTCTGGGATGACAACACAGCTTCTTACCTACTAGGCCACCTGAGATCCCTTCAATAGTCACTAGCTTAACCTTAACATAGAGAGAGGTGGTTTGTCAAGTATTCTCTTAGCTCTAAAACATGGACCAGATGCACCTGAGTCAATTCTGGCTCATGGCAACTCTCTATGTGTCAGAATAGCTCTGCTCCATAAAGTTTCAAAAGCTGATGTTTCACAAGAAGATTGCCAGGTCTTTTTCTGAGGTGTTTCTGCATAAATATAACCTTCAACCTTTTGATTATCAATGAAACAGTCTGCACCACCCAGAGGTTTAACTGTGTACAAAAAGGGGATTTTATGCAAAAGGTGGTAACTCAAGATGTGGGCATTTTGCTCCACTTACAGAGACTAGATGCTCTAGAACATTTATTGAACTGTGATACTGGTACAGAACATTGACCATTTCATAGTCTGCCAAAGGAACAAACAGATCTGTCTCAGAAGTCCTTCCAGAATGCTCCTTAGACATGATGGTGCCAAGACATTTTCTGACATACTTTAGGCATCTTATCAGCAGGGGCCATGACCCCATAGAAAGACAGGTTTTGAAAAGTGGAGTATTGGTGAAAATAGAGGAAGACTTTCTTTTTTTTTTTTAATTTTTGTGTGAGTGTACCGTCAAATCAGATCTGACTGGTACAGGAGGAGATTGTCCCTCCTTCCCCGGCAGAGCATCTGGTGGATTTGAACCATGCACCTTTGGGATTGTAGTTGCAGTTCCTTGCCACTAGGCCACCAGAGCTCCCCTAGAGGAAGACTTTCAACAAGATGGGCTGATAAAGCAGTTGCAACAGTAGAATTAGGTATAGGAAAGATTGTGAAGGTGGCGAAGGATTGGGCAAGGTTTCTCCCTGTGTTACAGAGGTTTGCTATGGTTTGCTAAGGATTTCGATGACACTTAACAACAAGTAGACCAGAAAAGCAACAATCAAATCTCCAAACAAAAATAATCAGACACAGAATATAACAATGATAACACACTATCAAGCCTGGCTTAAGGCTCTAGAATTAAAAATGGAATCTCTTATATAAATTCTTAAGAAGACACCGTGCATAATTTTCTTTTTTTTGTTAGCCATCTTAAAGTTCCATCTCATAAGTCATTTGCTTAAAAATATATGGCTACAGAGATTTTTCAACACCAATGGAAAAGTATTTTCAGATCCACCGTGGATATCAGTGGACACTTGTGTGAGAAGAAACATGACTGAGGTAAAGTTTAGATTGTTTTTTTAAGTCGGCTGTCAAACTTCAATGACTCTTCTGCCAGAATAATTTTGCTCAGTTGAAATATAAACTAACCAGACATATGGCAAATATTTACAGTCAAGGTCAAGAGTGTTTATTCCTCAGCAGTTAGTTTTTTAAACAAAAGAGCTTTGACCAAAAATGAACAGATTGTAACTCAAACTGGTATGTAACACTCCTCAGAAGAGTCACAAGCTCACAGTCACCATCTATAGAGCCATCAATTTACACACATCTACCATGGATTAAATAATGAAGCTCATATTTTCATAAAAAATATCTATTTTAAAGGCTGTATGAACACACACACAAAGTTTCTCTTAGAAGGTCAGAATTGCCAAATAATTACCACATTTCTAATTTTAAATTTGAGTTAATAAACACCTGAGTAAAAGCTGAGGTTGGACTTTAATTTTTGCTTTACTAAAATTAAACTACAATGTCACATAACTCATTTTCTCTTTATTACTAGTGCTAAACAAGCTACATATTAAAACTGTAAGTATATATTGTACAGTTGTTATCCACATAGCCACATATAAGGAATAATACACACAGAAAGGTAATAGACAAGGAAACATTACCAACTCACTGTACCTAGAAATAAGAATCTTTTCCACAAAATGCAATAATGTCTAGAAGGCAGATTCTATGTACAATATAATCATTAATTACTGAATTTTAATGTAAATAATGCACACCTTCTACATATGCTAGCCAACAATCCGAGGAGATATTTTTATAAGCACATTGTGCCTTTTTCAAACTGCAACATGTAAAACAAAATTTACATATTGCCATTTAGGCATTTATGGAAAATACTACAGTATGTGGTGAGAGAGAAGGGTGGGTGGCAAACAAATACAGAAGATGTATGTTACCTTGGTAAAAAGAGAGTATTATAATGTATAATAATAGATTAACATAATTTAAAGGCTCATTTATAGTATTAACAGCATCACAAAACTATCAAACTTGTGTAAAGGCAGATTATATATTTATATATATAAATTAACACAGAGCACATCAAAATTAGTCGAACTTACAGATGTCCATGGTTACGTTGGTTATGTCTTAGCAGCAGAATATGAAAGCACAGAAGCAGCAGCAGAAAATATGCAAAAGTAGAAGAAAATAGGAAGACATGAAAAATGAAGGAAAGGAGAAAGAGGAAAATGGATAGAAAGAGGAAGAAGAAGAAAAGAAGGAGAGGGAAGGAGTTAGTGTAGCAGGAAGAAGAGAGAAAGAGGCTGACTCTCCTTACATTGTTCCTAATATAAGGAACCTCTCTGTCGAACCAAATAAGGTCAAGTGGTAATGTGAATAGTCAACTGTTGGTTATTTTAAAAACATTCATTCAGCTCAACAGCTGAGATGAGCTGGTTGTGATATATAGTTACCTCATCCAATTAAACAGGACTTTTTACCCACCCCTGATATGAGTTAAACAGTGACCTCGAGGAGTTGGCCTTGACTTTTTATTCAGGGCACTTAACAGATTATTGTGTTCAGAGCTTCAAACCAGTTCTTGGTTCAGTCATGGCTGTTGAAGAAGTACTGGAATCTACCTGAATTTGTAAAATGTGGAGAACTAAGATGGTAACTGGAATGGAAAAATTACAGGTCCATCATGCCTTACGAGAAACTTAATCTCCCTCTTGAGTACAGCAGTCAAGTTGCATAGCAACCAAGTCTGTTGATCAGCACAGTCGAAACAATGGCCCCCAGCTCAAAGATGGAAAGCAACCTTGCTGCTTTGAATGTGTGCAGCTCTCCACAGTCCTGGCAGCTATCCAACCCTCCACATCAGGCTCCAGAAAGGGACCACTGTGTCTATTCTGAGTCTCCTGTTTGAATTGTAATTTCTGCTATTCAGAAAGTTCAAGTCTGTTCTGATTTTGTTACATCAGTCATGAATGAACAGGATTGAAATGGCTTACAGCGTTGCATTTACATGAATGAAACATAATGTATATGAATGACTGCATGCAAACCAAAAAACAATATGGTAAACAAAAGAAACAGGCAAGTCATGCTGCAATTCTGAAAAACCACTCCACTATGTCTTCATTTTAGATTTTGTGGGGTGGGCAGAACTGGAATAAAATAACTTGGTTTTTAATTGAAAGGTTTGTGGTTTCATCACACCCAGCAGCTAGCTTCATGGGGGGGGGGGGAAGCTAGAAAACTGCTTTAGGAAAGATTATAGCCAAGAAAATTCCTGAGGAAGATCTTCTCTGTGTCATGGGATTACTATGAGTGGGAACTGACTAGATGGCATCTAACAACAGAGCAGGGTTTAGGTATAAAGCCTGTCTGCTATTATGGCCTCACTTTACTTTCTTCCCATCTGCTCCCCACTCCACTCTATCCAGGCTAAAGCTTCCTGAAACCTCTGGAGATAAAAACCGATACAAATCCAAATAAATAAATTCCATCTCAAATGGGAGGATCCTGTGCTGACGTAAAAAGCATCTCATGAAGCTTAGTCATTTCCATGATCCTAGAGCATCACAATTTTTTTTATCTAATCCCAAAATTTTAAAATATTTAACATCCTTAATAAAAAATGTATGAACAACCAAGTCTAACGATTATGTGTGCGGCTGAAACAAACATCTGTGGAAATGGAGACTGGGAGCATAATCTGGAGAGCCTGCTATTACTTTATGAAATGCCCCAAAGCATTTTCTAAACCATAGGAGACAAAACCTCCAGTCATTAGCTGCTATGCACATAAGAAGCAGTACTTGCAAGCAAAATAGGGACACATTTAATAGATCAACTGTCTATGGGCCTCATGTTGTTTGTTATTATGTGTCGTTAAGTCACCTGTGAGTCACAGCGACGCTACATAAAAAATCCACTGTCTCCAACACAACTACCCCCATTACCCCAGTCACTGAATCAATCCACCTCATAGAGGGTCTTCCTCTCCTGTGCTGTCCCTCAACCCTCCCAAGCATGGTCCCTCTCCAAGGACTGGTCCCTCTTTGCAACAGGTCCAAAGTATGTCAGATGAAGCTTCAGAATCCTTGCCTCCACGGAGCAGCCTGGTTTCACCCTTTCCAGGATGAACCTGCATAGTCCCCATAATCAATCTAGCTGAATATGACTCGCAGTGACCCTATAGGGTAGAGCAGAACTGACCCATGAGTTTTCAAGGCTGCAATCTGTGAAACACACTGTCACATACTTCCCCTGAGGAATGGTTGGTGAGTGAAAACCACCAATCTTTGGTGAACAGCCGAGCACTTAGTCACTGAGACACCAGCGTTTTTTAAAGATTTATGTACAACAACAATCAAACCCATTGCCATTAAGTGAATTCCGATTTACAGAGAGCCTAACAGACAGAGTGGAACTGCCCGTAAGTTTTTCAAGGCTGTACATCTTTACAGAGGCAGGCTGCCTCATCTATCTCCCACAATGTCACATGAGCTTCATAATGTTGTTATGTGCCATCAAGCCAGAACTGACTCATAGTTGACCCTCCAGCAGGTTTTCACAGGCTGTAAATCACATGAGAGGAGACTGTTCATCTTTCTGCTGTGGAGCAGCTAGTGGATTGGAACCATCTGTCTTTGAGTTGGCAAAGCAATTCCTTATTCACTGTTTTAGGTTTCACCAACTTAAGTACAACTTACATTACAGTGACCCTACAGACAACAGATATTCGTCCTATCCTGTGTCATCCTTATCATCCTCAGCGCATTTTAACCTATTGCTGGGCTTACTCACTGTTATTGTTGAGCACTGCTAAGTGAGAACTGATCCACGGCTGATTCAGCACGTCTTCAAAGGCAGTAAATTGCAGGGAAGGAGACAGAGAAGGAGACAATTGTAGAGCAACTAGTGGATTCAAACTCTGTACCTTTGTGTTGGCAGTGCAATTCCTTACCACTATGCCACCAGAGCTCCCTGGCTTACCCACTAGCAACTCTCAAATGAACCTATTGCAAAATAAACCAACACACCTAATTTTGTGATCATACTAGCACATGGCAAACTAAAATACCAAGTGTAAATACTTACACGTTTTTTTCCTAAGGAAAATTGCTTACTAGAAATTTCAAAAGTTATTTTGGCTTTTGCAGTCCACCTCTTAATTCAATTTATTTTAAGTGACTGAAAACACATCTGCTTTCCTATTTGGGTTCTCGCTGGGCCTGATTATTATTACAAATGTACACCATATGTGCAAATGCAATGTGTATATTTATAAGTTTTGCTTAATTGGGGGTAAAATTAGGTAGTCTATTTCTGAATGGATAGTGATATACATAAATACTTTTAAATCTAAAAGAATCAATATGTGTATTCTGTTTTATGACCATATCCAAGCCTGAAGCCATGGTGGTGTAGTGCATAACATATCAGGCTATTAACCAAAAGGTTGGTGGTTTAAATCTAGCAACAGCTCTGCAAGGGACGAATGGGCAGTCTTCTCCTATAAAGATTTAAAGCCTCACAAACCTGATGGAAGGTCTCCATGAGTCTGAACTGACTTGAAGGAGTGAACTGCACTATCTAAGCCTTGGACATCTCCCAGCTTGCCCTACTCAAAAGATAAGCGGAAAAGTTTGAAAGAAATAAAAAATGTCTCTTATTAGCTAAAGCATTATGTACAAATTGTAGGTGCATGATTTATCAACACCCCTTTGGGTTTTTACTTGGAACTTAATTCTTTACACATAACCTTTTATACACAATTCTTTTAAATCTGGTTATCTAGTTAACTATGATATATATAGTCCTCACAAAGCTAATTAGAAGTCAGCAACTTATTAGAGGAAGCAGGACTGCTGTAAGATTTGCTGGTCATATCAGGCTTTCTGAGAGTCAGGAGAAAAATCCAAATGAATATTTTTCTTTTGAAATAGAAAGATCATAAATCCATTTTATGAAGAGCAACACAAGGATTTTGGGGGAACAAATTAGGGGTGTGTGTCTTAACAGGGGTTCTGAGAAAGGACAGCTGACTGAGCAAGTAAAGTGAAAGAGTGATTTAATAAAAATAAAACTAAGCAAACAAAACATAAAACCTACCAGGGTTCACTGCAACACTGTTCACAACAGCCAAAAAGGAGAAGAGATGAATGGGTACAAAAATGTGGTCTATACACGCCATAGAAGAAAACTGAGCCAGAAGGTAAACAGGAGTCCTGATTCATGCGACAACTTGAACTAACCTTAACAATACCTTGCTGAGTAAAGAAAGGAAGCACAAAAGAGTGAATGTTCTATGATCTCACCCACAGGAAATAGGCAAAGTTACAGAGACCACCATTTATTAGCTGATACTAGAGGGGATAGGGAGAGGACCAAGGTAAGGAGGGATGTTGAGTTTCTGTTAATGGGGTAGAAGAAGGTAGAAAGGGATAATGGAAATGGTCCTACAACATGGCAAACATCATAAAAGTCACTGAATTCCACATGAAAAGACTGGTGTATTAACAATTGTTTTTTTGGTTTTTCTTTTTCTTTCCTTTCTCTCTCTCTCTCTTTTTTTTTAATCCCAATGGAAAATAAAGCAACCAGGAGCTCTCAGGAAGGGAGCAGCCTGAGTGTGAAGCTGGATGTGGACGCCAGAGTCGCACCACCCTCAGCAGAGCTGGGATGGAGTTCCCACAGAGAAGGCCAGGTGAAGCTGAGGGAGGATCCCACCTAGTTTGGGAGAGGAGAGCAGAGTGCCAGCGAAGTTGTGGGAGTTGAGTGAATGGGCGGTGAAAGAAACAGGTGACAGACAGCTGAGCTCAAGGGAAACTTTATTTAGGATGGAGGAAACTTGAGTATGTTTCCAACAGGAGGAGAAGGAGCCAGGAGAAAAGCAAAGACTGATAATAAAAGAAAGGAATGGTTATGTAGGCAAGGAGTTACAAAACATGATAAGCACAGAGGAATGGACTAGCTTTGAAAAACTACGCTATCCATGAGAAAATATCTTCAGACCCTTCTCCTGATCTAGGTGTTTCCAACTGTGTGATCCATAGGGAAGTCTTATAAATCAGACAGGGTATAATGGTTTCAGTTGCACATCCATGCACTATGAGTCACCGTCAATTTAACAGCAACTAACAGCTCTGGGAGCTCTGGTGGTCTAGTAGATAAAGAGATGTGCTACCAATGCAAAGGCCACGTCTCTCTGATGGTTCAAATCCATCAATGGCTCCATGACAGGAAGTCACATATAAATTCTCTTGTGTGACTTATAGCCTCAGAAACCCAAAGTAAGGTCAACTATGAGTTGGTTCTCAGACCAGAGAAATGAGTGTGAGCTTGTTTGTTAACAATTCAGTAACTCAAAAGCTAGTCCTCATACCTGAGACACTGGCTCCACCCACGTTTTCATTTCTTGAACATCGAGTCCCATCTAGAACCACAGAATTAGAATCTGTCCTTTAACAAAACTGCAATGATTTCTACAACATACTGAAGTTTGAAGAACACTGGATTAACACAGTGGTTCATAACACAGGCACTGAAGTAAAACAGATCTGGACTGGAATCTAGACCCTAATCTTGTCCTTGGGCAAATTATTTAGTCCCTCTAAGCCTCAGTTTGTTCTGAAAAATGAGTATAATGGTAGCTGTCTTAAAATTTAGATAAGATTACTGCAGCTGAGACCTTGGCAGTTGAGCCTGGCTTAAAGTACTAATAAATGACATTCTAGTATTGTTTATCCCTTCCTGTCTGACTTGTAAAATCACTTGGTTATGCACATGTCTGAACTCCTCTGGTACAGGAGTTCCCGAAGGTCAGAGGTCATGCTTCAGACTTTTACCCCCTAGCAACCAGCACAGAGATTACATGCTCAGTTGATAAGTGCTAAAAGGAACCCAGTGCCATAAGGCAGATAGATAAAACCAATGATCCCCAAAACAAACAAACTATTTCTTTCCTTATGTTGACATAAAAACCAGTTAGAAAGAGGTTATGAACATGTTTGGGAATTAAAGGATCAACTTTCAAAACAGACAAGTTTAAAAGCAAAATACATTCCTTTTTTTTTTTTTTACAAAAACCTACTACCACAGGGAGTGTCCTTAAGAGAGTAAGAACTCTCTCTGAACCAATGGAAGTGGCTACATGCCTCCCCTCAGGGTGACACTGCCAATTACTGCTAAATTTGACCTGAGGAGAGGAGATTTGATGCTTGGGAAGGGCACACAGGGTCAAAGCACAGTGCTGGAAGAAGTCCTTCTTTTGGGGCAAGGTCCCAATAATTAGGTGACTGACTTCTTTGAGCACACCTTAATTTCCTGTGCTGGCAGTAGCGCAGACACAGAAAACCCCATCAGGCTCCTCAAGGTAAGGCAAACCTCTGTGCTTTGAGGTGATGTGAGAAAACACCAGAACTCATAGCAGAGAAGTTGCACTGGTGATGCTGTGGCTGAGACACGTGGCTGTAAAGCAGAAGGTTGGCTGTTTGAACCCACCAACTGCTCCACAGGAGGAAGATGAAGATTCTGTTTCCATAAAAACTTGGAAGGTCTTGGAAATCCTGTGTGGAGGCCTTACTCTTTCATAAAGGGTCATTGGAGTCAATTTGATGGCAATGGGTTGCGTTTGGTTTGAGTGTACACAAAACACCCGCTTCTACAAAGAACATTACATAACTCAAGAAACTCAAATTTGTTGCCATTGTGCCATATCCAACACATAGCCAACCTAGGCTGTATGTAGCTCATATAGGAGGAAACTGCCCATCTTTCTCCCTTGGAGCCAGTGGTTGGCTTGAACTGCTAGACAGGTACAGACTTTGGACTGCAGTACAACAACTCCTTACGGACTATGCCACCGGAGCAAAATAATTTACGGAGCACAGCTACATTTTGATATGAAGAATCCAAGCCATTAAGATCCAAATCAATTCAATGAGCTCACATTTACTGAACACCCACTGTGCACAGACCAAAAACTAGAGGAGAAGACTGTGCCTCAGTGGGCAAAGGAAGGTGCAGGCAGGACACAGTGTTACCACCTCCTCAGGGCAGGCTGGACTCAAGGCTCTAGAATCCAGACTTCAGGGGAGGCTTCTGCAGATCATCTGGTGTCATTTCCTTGGGACCACTGAAGGAGCCTTAGAGAGAGGCTAGGGAGTCTGGGCCTGTAAATGGTGAGGAGCCAGCCACCAAGGGTTCTGCCATTGTTATGGAACATGATCAGCTCTTTGTGCAAAAAGAACATTTTGCAAATAGACTGGACAAAGGAGAATGTGAAGACATAAGGAACAATAAAGGCCAATGCAACAATGCAGGGAAACGAGGCTCAGGCGGAGGTCCTGGGCACAGGTATCATTTCAGAGGCAAGTGTAGCAGCCTGAGTAAACCAATCGGTAGGGGTCATAAAACCATGGAGCCCTGACCTCCAGGAAATCCCAGGTCAGGAAGGTCTCCTGACCAAAGGGGCGTACCACCAGGAGACTAATGCTTTAGTATAAAAGTATTTTAAAAATGCAGGCATCCCTAGAATAAAGAGTTAATCTTTTCCCATTTATCCAGCCAATGTCTAACACCTGTTTCTTCAGAACAAAAAGAAACCCCAGTTTTCCATACACTCTAAGCAGCCTGCAACCCCGGAGGGATATAAAATCAGATGGCCCTTCTCTTCGGATGTCGTTGGGGTTAGGAGCTGTCCCGTCAACTATGACTCACAGTGATCCTATTGGAAGCTTACCCTGTCTTGTGCCATCAACACACACTCTGCCATGCTCGAGCCTATTGCTGCAGTCACTGCATCTCTTTGGATATCATTACTCAATTGCAGAATTTTTAATCATCCCAAGTGTTGCTAACGACACCCTGTTCAGAAACAGTATGTCCCAAATATACATGGTATAAACAAGCTTGTTGAATGAACAAATCAGGCCCACTATAAGCTGTGTGCTTTTAACCAAAGTTTACTCACAAGGTTACGCTCTGGCATCAGAGGCAGACTAACTCCCAAAAAAGCACTTCCCTGAGGGCCAACATGAATTGTCCTGCCATAGTAAGACACATGGATGACCAGCCACTACACTGTGCCACCAGTGTCTCCTCCTCTGATCTTCTTAGGAGTGGCACTGATGACCCACCCTGGAGACCACCAACTGAGAGAGATTCTGCTTTGACCAGAACAGGTAGCACATCTATGCCTTGCACTGAAATATGTCCTCTCTCCGAAGGCTAAGGGTATCATTTCTACCGTGCAGTTTTTCTCAGCAGGCAAAACACTCACATTCATTGCCTTGGAGTCAGAACTCATAGCTGATCTTCCAGTGGGTTTTCTGAGGCTGTAAACCATACAGGCAGAGAAGAGACTTCAGATTTTTCTCCCAAGGAGCAGCTGGTAGATTACAGCTGTCAGAAAGGAGCAGCCTTTGGGTCAGCATCACAGCTCTCTGGGGACCACGCCGTCAACATAGGGAACCATCAGCATTTGGGCCTGGCCAAGTCTTTGCTATGTAGGGTCATTTCTACATGACAAGGCTGTGACAATTAACTCCTAACCACCCTATTTCCTTTAAGTTGCCTCTGACTCATCAAGTCCCCTGTGTTACAGAGCACAGCTGCACTCCATAAGGTTTTCCTGCCTGGGACTTTCCAGAATAGACAGCCAGGTCTTTATTCCTATGCACCTTCTGGGTGGGTTTTAACCACTGACCTTTCAGCTAGCAGCTGAGTGCTTAAAACTGTGCCCCCCAGGAACTTCAAATCCCTCCCAAATGGCAACAGCAGGCACTGTGAAAAGTCAAACACTTTCAAATATTCTCAAAGGCCTCCAAAGGATGTGAGACTACCTGAGGTGGAGCACCACTGAGGGATTCACGCCAATGGATTTCTTCTTCATATTCTGCTTTTCTCATGAATAGTAAGGAGCATTGGTGGCTTAACAGTAAGGAGTTGTGCTGCCCAATCACAGGCACGCATTTCGAATCCACCAACTACTCCATGGGAGAAAGAGAAGCAATCACCTCCTCTTCATTTTACTGTCTCTAAAAACCAACTGGAGAGTCAATTATGAATCACTCAGCAGTACCTAGCAACAACAATGGATAGTGGTACGTTCAATAAACCTCAAAAGTTCCTCAGCTTGCTGCTAATTTTCAGCAGAAGAAAATTGCCAAACTTAATTTGAGAACACAGCTATCTCTAGGGCTTTATAAAGAGCAATAGAGTATTTTGGTTTGTGTTTGTTTTGTTTTTGTTTTCTTGGAGATTTGACAAAAAATGAAACATCCCTTGGAATTCAGAAACTAAAGCAAGATTTTTCTCCTTATAAATTCTGGAGCTGCAGAAGTTCAGTAAATCAAGTCTTAAGAATGAAAATATTAAAGTTAAGGCTGACAATAAAGACTCTACACCAGCATGTCTGGTGACCTGCATTACCACACTTCTCACCAACAGCAATGAAATAAAACTAGCCCTCCCGACCTCCACCCCCCACGCCTGTGATACACTTTATTAAACACCCCAAATCATAAATATGCCTTCCATTGCAAAGTCTTAAGTGGCAACATTTACAAAGACTATACTTCCAAGATTCTATTAATCAGATTGTTAGTAATAAAACTTTCTGTACCATAAAGTCAGCCCTTTAGGTTTTAAGGGGAAAAAGTTTATCCTCCCCAAAACAAAACAAAAAAATGTATGCCAAAGGGTATCTAGAGGAGTCATTGAAATAACTAGTAAATACTGGCAGGAACATTCCAATGTTTGAGGCCAACAAATGCTTCAGAAGCATGCTCAGACAGATGGCACTTAAGACAAAAACCAAAACAAACCCAAAGCTGTGTTTAGATTTATAGGAAGATTTTTTTTTCACTTACTTCAAATTTCTGTATAATCCTCTAAGATAAAGGAATAAAAGAACAATCAAAAATATTTAAAAAAGAAAAATCCAAAAACTAAAAACCACACTGCAATTCCTTATTTTTCTAGTTAAAAGTTGGGAGAGAAGAAAAGTTATATCCTTTAATCCAGCTTGTCTTCCCGGTGTTTTCTCTGAGTCTCTTTCCAATGACTATTACTTCCAAATTCTATACAGAAACTCCAAAAAATGAAAAGTTAGCTGAAGGGTCACAAAAACCAGTTATGACAATGCAAGCGAGGGAGCCACATCGAGCAGGGGTGATGATTCAGAACAGGATAAATTTAGAACGGTGCTTTCCCAAAATCATGTGGACACCAAACTCAGGAGATAGGTGAAGGCTACATCCCCAAAGTTTCTCTGAAAAGAGCATGCCAGGTTGTTCGGAAAAGCAATCTTCTTCTCCCGGTCTTCCGACCCCTGCAGTCCTCGAGGCTGAGCTCCCCCAAGCTGACCTTGGTGCGGCTATCCATGACTGGGCAGATCCCCCTGAAATCTGAGGCGTGTTTCAGCCTCCGAGGACACGAGCAGAGGCAGTATGGTCACCCCACAAGGGACGGGCCTTTTATGGACTCAACTGGAGGGCCTTGATACCAGCTCATCTACCAGAAATAGCTCCTGAAACTCAGAGGATCCCATCAGCTGTTGCAACAGGCCCGGCCACCAGCTACTTTAAGTGCAATTCGATTGTCAGTGTTGCCTCTTTGGAGGGTTTTATAGAAAAATCAGAGATACAACAGCAGTCGACTGAAGGGGCAACAACAGTATAGAATTGGGTGCACAGATGCTACTTTAAACTCTAGTTTACAATTTTTTGTGTGTTGTGTGTGTGTGTCTGTGTGTATGAGTGTGTTTTAAAGATAACAGTCAATACCAAAGCTCCAACACTGAATGTCCCAAAAGTACATAACACAGAAATCTATAAACAGCATGTTACAGGCCCCAGGCTATTTATTTACAAATGTAAAGACTGCCTTAGGCATCTGTGGAGGTTCTTACCATTTCCAGGGATGGTAGATCCTTTGTCATCAGACAAAAGAATTGTGCTGGGCAGACCTTCTCTGAAACCACACAGATTCTTTATCTTAACCCCAAAGACAATGCTCTGAGTTGGCAAGATAAAGCTAAGGAGGAAACTCAGGCAGCCCGCCTCCCTAAAAACCTAAGGAAATCTCACTGAATGAGGAAAAAACTAAGTATTGCCATCTCTTAAAAGACTGCTTACATTTTCACACATCAAAACTGGAGTGCATCAAATGCTACAGAACAAGCTGTTGTACGAATGTCTGCATGGGAAATGAATTTGCTGTTCAAGTATTCACCTAAAACACAACGACAGGTTCAAAAAACATTTAGACTAAATATAAAACCACGCTTAAAAAAGTACTTACAATTAGAGAAGTTTGAATTGTCCCTCTGACTCCTCACAGCACTTGTGCTGGAGTGTGGCTGTGTGCAAGTTGTGGGGCCCAGAGTGGAATGCCTGGGGGGGGTGTTAGCTTTCTCAGACCACCAGCTGCCTCACTCAGCTGGGCCTCCCTCCCCAGGCAGGATCTGGATTCGTTATTAATTAACCCTACAGGACAAGGAGCAGTGGTGGCTTGGTGGTAAAGAGTTGTACTACAGACCCGAAGGCACACAGTTTGAATCCACCATGGGAGAAAGATGGGAAATCTCCTCCCATGGGATTAATAGTCTCTGAAAACTTTGTGGAAAGTCAGGTATGAGTTGGTTCCAACTGGATAGGAATGAAGAACCACCACCACCAGAAAACAAATCAACAGAACCTTAGAGTAAGCCATCTACATCCTCATCTCAGGCCAAGGCCTCAACTCACTTTCCCTTTGACCAGTTTTGCTATTCACTCATCCTTAACGCAATTTTATCTTGCTTCATATATTTATTTATATATTATATATTTTGCTTTACTTAAGTAGCTTTAAACTTATAATATGTGTGTTTGTATCTATCTATTGTTTGCTTGTCTTTCCTGGAGTAAAGTAAAGCAATCTCCTCCCACACAATTTACTGCCTCTGAAAACATGCTGGAGGGTCAGCAATGGACTAGCCGGTTCCAACTCCAGGGTACATAACAACAAGTAAAGCAGGGTAAAAATAACAACTCAGTTGGCTAGGTCCTTTAAGGGAAAATAGGAGGAAGAAATGAATCACTGTTATCACATTAATGTTGGATTTGGGGTGGGTGATTTTTCTTCCTAAAAAAGATTAACTTACACACACACACACACACACA
>NW_006399804.1:17307924-17347028 GCF_000299155.1 Elephantulus edwardii | reverse complement strand
ACACACACACACACATTTATGTAACTTTTGCGTACCTCTTAAGTTCTTGATTACTGCTTTCCTCTAGCAATCAAACTGTTCTAGTTTAATGGCACCACCAAGCACTAAATTTGCCTGAATGATGCCTCTCAGTCATCTCTTTAAAAGCCCCTTTTTGTCTCTGGAGGGAGTTCTGGTAGCATAGTCTGCAGGGAGTTGCACTGATAATCCAAGGACTAGTCCTCTCTGGCAGTTTGAATTTACCAGCTTCTCCTTAGGAGGAAAAAAAAAATAGGAGAGAGGGGGGGAAAAAGTCTTCCAGTATTATTTATAGTCTCAGAAACCCACTGGAAAGTGAGCTCTGAGTTGGTTCTGAGTAGATGGCCATGAATTGAGTTGTTAAGTTTGTCTCTGGGTTGGTACAAATTAGCGGACTGGTACAAATTAGAGGTGCTCATCTAGGAACTGAAAAGGCTTGTGATTCCAACTCACCTAGAGACAAGTAGAAAGAGAGGTCTGGCAACCCACTTTGGAAAAGTCAGACAAAATCCTATGAAATGCAGTTCGACTCTGAAGCACATTGGATGGCATGGGTCAGAAGTGACTGAAAAGCAACTGGCTTCTGGCTCTTTTGAATCCCAGTTGGTTCTACTTGTGTAATCCCTTTAAACGTCTTCCTAAATAGTTTTACTGTCTGTCTAGTTAAAAGAAAATCTCTCTTTTCATTTCTTTTTCAGAAAGTCAGCAATTAGAACTGCCATGTTTGTGAGTAGCTGCCATGATATCTCTATGAAGAAAATGGAAACTCAAATATGATGATCTAGATTTATGCACATTTAAAATACTTCACACAGTTACTGTCTCTTTTTGTATTTATTAACACCTCAAAATTTAGCATATTATCTAAACAACTCTTTAATTGCTACTTAACATTATTGTTGTTGTGGTGGTGGTGGTGGTTAGGTATATCTGAATAGAGTATGACTCACACAGACCACATGAACATAAGATCTGAACCCTGTCTTCTGTGCCTTACTCACACTTCCTGACACACAAGAGCCCATTATGGCAGTCACCATATCAATCCACCTGAGAAAGGGTCTTCCTTTCTTTCGCTGACCGTCCAACCTTTCAGCATCAGACCTTCTCCAAGGAATTGCCACTTCTAGCAACATGCCCAAAATATATGAGGTGAAGCCTCATCATTCTTGCCTCCAAAGAACACTCTGGTGCACCCTTATACTAGCTTTATCATGAGATTTGGACACTTGTAGGCAAAGAAAATTTACATAAATTTCACACTCTATGCAAAGTTATAATGGAGAATGAAGTTAAATGCAAAGTATACAATTATGAAATTGTTACTGAAAAATACACAGGACAAAAATAGGATCAAGAGCTACGCAAAGAGATCTTGACATCAAAAGCACAATCCACATAAAGAAAAACTTGGTAAACTATAACCTTATAAAAATTTAAACATTTTATTTTTGAGCGATCATTTAAAAAGATGAAAGGATGTGCTACAGAGTAGTAAAAAAATATTTTAAATGACATTTCTGACAAAGGAACATACACTGAAAATATTAAAGAACTTCAAAAGATGTGCTACATTGAGAAAATCTGTTGTCAGGGACCTCTCCAAAAGTGCTAAAGATAAATTATGTCAGTTTAAAGATTAAAGTATGCCTGATCTGAGTCATAGCCTTTCCGATGACTTCCAATGCATCTGAAGCTTACACAATGAGTGAAGATGACAGAAGAAGAATTGATGCCTTTGAACTGTGGAGCTGGAGAAGAGGACTAAATATCCCACTGACTGCCAAAAGGACAAACAAGTCTATCTTGGAAGAAGTGCAATCAAGATGCTCCTTAGAGGCAAGGATGGTGAGACTTTGTCTCACATACTTTGGACATGTTGTCAAGAAGGACCAGTCCTTAGAAAAAGAGATCACTGAGTTGGAACCAATCCATAGCTGACCATCCTACAGACAGCTAATCACACGGGGGAGACTGCCCATCCTTCTCCTGCGGAACAGCTGGTAGCCTCCAACAAACCACATGCCTTTAGGACTGCAGCCAGCTTCTTGATCCTAGGCCACCAGAGTTCCCCTAAGGTACACAGTCCAGATTCACCAACTGCTCAACAACAACAACAACAACAACAACAACAACATTCTAAGGAGTCACTCAGTAGTACAAACGAGTAACAAGGTCAGCTGACAACCAGTACATTACAGGTTCAAGTCCACTCAGTGTCATGAAAGAAAGGCCATTTCTAAAAAATCAGTCATTGAAAATTTAGTGAAACACAGCCCTATTCTGACACACACAAGGCTGCCAAGAATTAGGGCCAATTTAACAGCAACTGATTTGCTTTGAGTTTTGCTTGTTTTTTAAAGGGTACTTAAGCAGGACACCTCTAATACAAAAGGCCTACCCAATAACAGACCAAGATTTTCCAAGTCTGACCTATACTTTGAAAACAGCAAGACAACAACTCTTTAAGAAAGAGAGGAGACGGGGACATCTCAAATTTTAATGCTACT
Organism: Elephantulus edwardii; assembly: GCF_000299155.1. Taxonomy (NCBI): domain Eukaryota; kingdom Metazoa; phylum Chordata; class Mammalia; order Macroscelidea; family Macroscelididae; genus Elephantulus; species Elephantulus edwardii. The sequence goes on along the minus strand of NW_006399804.1, from coordinate 17,344,500 downwards.
ATAAATATCATAGAGAACAAGTGTTTGAACTCCAGAATTGTAGGGTATTCTAAGGAAGCCTCAATCTCAAAAATAAAAATATAATAAACATGAAAATTTGACTTTCTAAGAGGTAGCGCAGAAGACAGGGAATGTTCCAGTGCTATATCCTCCCATGTGCCATAAAACGCAAAGCCCAGATTCAAACACCCTGAACCACCACTTCTGAGGGCCAAACGAATTTATGCTGGGCTGTTATTTTTAGAAAAGATTAGCTCTGGGCAATGTCATACAATACAACAGACGAGACAAAGCTTCTTTCAGTTCAGTGAGAAGAGGTGGCACCCCAAGGCCCAAAACATGATCTTCCTTGTCTTTTCTCCCACCCCACCCCCCAGCTCTGTGCACTCCACCATCCCCATTCTCCAAGTCACAACCAGCTATTTCTCTTCTTATTCTCCCCACTAATCTTCTGTATTAGGAAGAAAGGTCCGGTGAACTACTTCTGAAAAAAAAAGTCAGCCCAATAAAACCACCCCTATGGATCACGACAAGGAGCTGTAGTGGTCTAGACCATAGAATGCCACTAACCAAAAAGTCAGCAGTTCAAATTCACCTGGTGGCAGGGAAAAAAAAAAGGATTGTTTCCTCTCATGAAGATTTAGAGCCTCTGAAGCCCAATGGAGGGCCACTATGAGTTGGACTTGACTAGACAGCAAAGAGGTTTTGTGTTTTATGAATCATCACAGTAGGTAACAAGAACCACTAACAACATTCTTCTCCAGACACTGTTCCCACCTTCCCTGTTTTCCACTAACTGTCAATAAGTTTTGCAATTTGACTCTAACTCCTCCCAGACCCCTGAATGGAGCCCTGGTGGCATAGTAATTAAGCACTTGGCCGCTAACCAAAAGGTCAGTGTTCTAAATCCACAAGTCATTCTGCAGGAGATAGAAGAAAAATAATCTGGCAACCTTCTTCCATAAAGATTTAAAACCCAACTCAATTCATTGCGATGCAGCTAGAACCAATTCAAAGCTGATTCTTCGAAGGGTTTTCTGATCAAACGAGAGAAGACTTTTCTTCTTTCTCCCAAGAAGCTAATGGATTCCAACCACCAGAGAGGCACCACCTTTGCATTAGCAGTACCACTCCTCACAGATTACCAACCTCCATGATGATGACAGCCTAGAAACCTTACAGAGGCGCTCTACTCTGTGCTCTAAACTCACTGCGAGTCAGAATCAATACAAAGGCTGTGGGACTGGACTTGGGCGGTGCTGTTAATGGACTTGGCTGTTGACTGAGGAGGCGCTCTGCAGATAAATCAGCATTGAAAACTCTACAGAGCACAGTCCCACATCTAAATGCACACACAGAGTCCCCTCAGAGGCAGAGCTGACTGAACACCTGCTTCCAGGTTTACATCACTTCCAATGAAAGGCTCCCATAGCCCAACAGTGGGTTCCCAGTGAGAGGGTGTGGAGCAAACTACTATTCACTGATGAGCTTTTCATATTGGCTTCTCTATAAAAGAGTAAATGTCAGAAGAACCACATCCTTATCACTCTCTTGCATTTAGATATTCTTCAGTAAGAGGGAAAAAGGGGTCAAGTTACAAATACTTTGGAAATTACACTTTACCCACAGATTACCTTTTAAACTAGAATCTGCAGCTCTTTACTGCTATGGACACACTTTATGATTCTGAAGATGACAAGTATTTTTTATATTTGCTTTTTTGTTTTTAGTGAAGGTTTACAAAGAGATTGGTTCTATTCATTCATGCATGCATACTTTGCTCCTTGGCCCTCCCCCAAACTCCCTTGTAAGGATATTCATTGTTATACACATGGTTTCTAATCATCCGTACACAAACATCAGGATGTGGGTGGCACAAGAGAATACCTTCTAGCATTCATGTTCTGGTGCAAAATAGGTCAAGGACGAGTGACTGCATGGCTGCTCCCAAGTCCCTGCCTCTCTTACCTGCCCTTTCCTACCTCTCCAGTCAAGGTCTGACACCTTCCCCAGCAGGTGGTCCTGCCCCACTGGGAGAACTCACAAAGCTATCTCTGCTATCCCAGGCCTCTTCTTTGCTGGGAAGGCTTTCCTTCTCCACTTCACTGAGCAGACATGTAGGTAGACAGATAAGACACATACATACGTGCACAGCGATCGCTGCGTCTGTTCAAATACTGATGTCCTTATAATACAAGGAAACAAAATGTGACCTGCTCTGAGTCACCCTCACAATCATGACCTTATTAGAGTCCACTAATGTGGCTACTTTGCCAGCATCTCTTCCCCATGGTTCTCTTCACTTGATTGTCTCTACTCCATCAAGTCACTAACTGATCCTTCAGCAAACCCACTGATGTTGAGCTGCCACGGCCTCACAGTGGCCTTCCACTGGGTTTCTAAAACTGTAAATCTTTATAGGAAGAGGCTGTTGTCTTTCTGCTAAAAACTGTTGGTGGGCTTTAACCAATGACCTTTTGGTTAGCAGCACATTACATCACCAACCAAACTACTAGGGCTCTTCTTGTGTGTTCAGTCATTCTTCCTAGTCTGACTTGACATGGAAGCTCTGCTGACACCACCACAGGTGACCCTGCTAGTGTGTGAAATCCTGGTGGCATGTCTTCCAGCTTCGCAGCAACATGCAAGTGTCCACAGTGAAGTCAACTGACAGGCAGTGGCTTCTCCACTGAGAAAACCCCCAATCATCTTTTAAAACTTAGTTGACACTATTTGTCTCTCCAATTAGTACTTGTCTCTATGCTATGCTGCAATCCCAAAGGCACACGGTTCAAATCCAGCAGCTGCTCTATGGGGAAAGAACAGGCCATCTCCTCCTGTGAGATTAACTGCCTCTGAGAACCCACTGGAGTCAGTCTTGATTCCACAGCACACCCAACAGCAACTAAAACAAACTGGTACTTCCAGAGGGCTCACAAAGGGCAGGCTCCACCTCATACTTGTACCCCAGAACCTTCAGGGATGTCTGCCATTTATCAAATGCAATAAATGATAGTGAAGACTCAGAACTAGTGCCAAAGTTGCTTACAAATAGATTGTTTTCTCTCATTTAAGCTCTACTAAGCCATTCTCCACCTTCCTCCCATCCCAGGTTTGATTAATTAATATTTAACACCCTTCTGAGACTGGGGAAAACGTGACACTACGGTTCCTCAGTTCACAGACAGACAACAAGACGAGTGTGGCCAGCCGCTCCACCGTGTTTTGGTTCAATATCATCTGGGTCCATTTTCCCCACTCTGAAGCACAGAAGTCAGGGTGATGTCAGACCAGGCAAAGAAAGACAACGAAGCTGTCGCAAGCCCCACCCTGGACAAGTTCTGCTCTCTAAATGGCAACAAACGTCAAAAATCACAGGAAGGATTTTTTGCAAGTTGCTCATTTCCTGAGGATGAAAAGATGAGGCAATCAGGACCTGTACTCTGTTCTAATTTCTGCTATGACAGGAACAGGCTTGGAATAATTTTCTTTTTCCTTCATGTTCCCATTTAGCTTAGGGGTTTGACATCAATGAGAGGACCGGGGAGAGAAGCATGCTTCCATCTATCGTCCACACTGACACACCAGAAGGAATCAGAGGCTGTGGCCTTCGGAGCCAAGGACAAAGAATTTGTGTGAGTAGATTAAAATAAAAATTAAAGCACGTGATAAAGGAAGAGCTTATTGGCAGTAAACGGGAGAAAGTTGTCAACCAACAAATCTCCCTTTCTCGGAAACAAAAAAATCACTCATTCAGAGACTGTGTGTCTGCCTGTCTGTCCATCTGTCTCTCTCTCTTTCCCTGTGTCTGTCTCAAAGCTTATGGTGATCATTACTGACATGAGATGGAAATAATTTGCGCTCCAAGGTCGTCTGTAGGTCACTGGCTCCAACAACTGCTGAGGGAGCCAAGGCTTCCCTCGCAGGCTGCTGTGAAGAGCCATGGGTGTGTAGCCGCACTCAGCATGGACAGAAAACTTCTAGCCCCGCTGCCCAGATGAAATGCGAGTGTGCCAGGGGTGAGCCTGGCACAGGGTCTGAGTCCTGGCACCAAAGACACAGCTTGTACACGGAGGGACCAACACCACATTCCTGGACACCAGGCTCAGGGTCTGGAGAGAAACCGGAGATACACAAAGTGTGACATGCTCTGTTTAGACCGTTACAGATCTAAAAATATGGGTGTTCTGCCTTGTCTTCTCTTGGGGAAGAACCACAAAGGCTGCTTCTCAAGTCACAACTTGTGTTTAAAATGATATAGCCCGTGGGGTAAGTGTCCCCTAGCTCAGAGGAGAACCAAAGAAGTTCTTTCCTGTCCACACTGTTGTGGACCTCATAAAAGGCCAGCGGCTTTTTTGTTGATCCTCAATGCCAAGAGAGAACGGACAGTTCTTATTCCTGAGTGTCTGTGGAGAGAAGCAGAGTTGGGGAAAGGCCAACACTTGTGCTGTGTCACAAAAGAATAAGGAGGGGCATCCAGAAATGCATGGGGACAGAGGTGGCCTGGACAGCTCACTCTGTGACTCTATGCCCTCAGTCTCCACAATCCAAGATGCCCACATGCCACCATTTGGAAATGTGGTGATGGCCCTCTCCAGCTCAATATGGGTTCTGTTGTAAAAGTTTGTTTCTAATTTTCCTATAGAAACATGTAAGTAATGGGCCAGTCCACAAAGCCCTGATAAACCCATAATAAAAGGGAGCCACAGCACCACTAATGGAACCACTACGAGCTGTATCCATGGCTCCACATGAGGACTCCAGAAGTCATCTTCTGAGAGTACATGTGGGGTCTTCCTCCTCTAAGCGGTGGCCAGTGACTCCTGGAGTGGGGGGGGGGGGGGAAGACTACACAAGGGAGGAGGTAGTCCCTATCTAAATACTGGAGAGTAGAAGGAGAGAAAGACTCAGGCAACAGAAGGGACTGGTTGGTACAGGGGGGTGAGCTGCTTTCAGGAGATGAGCCATTTCTAGGGTAAGTAAAACACTAAAAACCTGCCCCAAGTTCAAGAAAGGAAAGTAAGAGACAAATTCAGCAACAAAGAGACAAATTCAGCAACAAAAACCACGGACCCTCCTACAAGTGCAAGATACTTGCCATTAATCCAAGGTGAGGGGTTTGCATCCACTCAACAGAGCCTTGGAAGAAAGAGCTGGTGGACCAATTTGTAATTTATTTCGAGTTTGAACCTGGGCTCCCGCGTGCTGACACAGCAGCATCCAGCCAAGAGCCCCAAATTGATGTCTGCCCCTCCTTTTATACCTCTGCTACTCCCCTGCCCAACCATACAGGCCATGATTGGCCATCCACAGTAGTTTGGGTATTTGTCCACCACCTTCAATTGGCTAGCCTTAGCTCAGGGTAACAGTTTGGAAACGTATTTGAATCTTATTGGTTACTTCAGATACAGGATTGGGAGGGGGGGCTCCTTGTGCTCTTACAGAGAAGAATTCCACTTTATGGCAGTTGATCAATCAGGGTGGGATTTACCAAAGGTGGGGGTTGTTTGTTAAAAAAAAAACCACTCAAGCGGGTGGGGTGGAGTTAACCAGAAACTGAGTTTCTGATAACAGGTCCTTTCACAATTTCCAAAAGTTGAGCTTCTGAGAACCATGTGGGATACCGGTCTACTTGACCCACACGGGTCAAGAACTTGTCCCAAGTCAGAACTGACTCGACAGCAACTGGTGCTTACAATGAAAGGATCAAGTGATAAAGTTTAGCTACACAAAACATTGACTTCATTTTCTATTTCTCATTCCACCTGGTGAAAATCGGGTTTGAGTCCAAGGATTGAAAAGTCACTGGTTTCAAGAAACATTTGTAACATCACATCTAGTTTTAAAATAAGGAAAATGTGTAAATTGTAAGGCAGTGGGCGTTGGGGGAGAGGGAGCAGACAGAGCCAACCAAGACTAAGAAAAGAAAATATAAAAAAATTGAAGGTGATCCAAGAAGAGATTGCTATTGTTGTTGTTAGATGCTGTAGAGTCCAGTGTAACTTATAATAACCCTATGAACAAAAGATCTGAACCCTGTTCTGTCCTGTGCCTTCCTCATACTTCCTGACACAAAAGAGTACATTGCAATCATCACCTTGTCAATCTTCCTGGTTGGGGGTCTTCCTCTTCTTCAACCCTCCTCCCTTTCCACATCATGTCCTTCAAGGAATACTAACATGCCCAAAGTATGTGAGATTAAGATATGTTAATTTAATGTTTCTGATTGAGATTAGACAATGGGACAATAAGCAAAGATAAAAACATGCCTCCACTCCAACTCTCCTCTGATAGTCTACACCAGATAATTGCTTCAAAGATATTCAAGCTGTCTGTGGAACTCATTATAACAAAGTAGATTATTCATTAGCTTGTATGAATCATCCCCTTCAGTGGATCTACTAAAAACAAAACACCAAATGCTTGTTGATCTTCTTGGAAGTCAGACAGAGTGTGCACACTGTGTGGAGAAGAAGAGAGGAACTATATAAGCAATTGAATCTTCTAATTAGACTTTTCTAGAGAAACGTGCTGGCTCGGCAGTAGAGTTCTCATCTTCCTTGTCAAGGAAAACTGACTACTGTCCTGTCAGAGCTGACTCATAGTTGATCCTCCAGCAGCTTTTCTGAGGCTGTAGATTGTATAGGTGGAGACTGTCAGTCTTTCTCCCTGGGAGTTGCTGGTGGATTTGAATCAACCGCCTTTAAGTTAGCAGTACAAACTCCATATGAACTATGCCACCAGAGCTCCTTCCATGCAGGAGCCCTGAAATGGATTCTTGGCCAACGTATCAATGCAGGCTTCCATGCTGCAATAATGTCAAATAAGTTTCAGTAGAGATTCCAGATGGATCTTAGCTGAAAGCAGGGAATACCAGAAGAATGTCTATCTGTGCTTCATTGATTATGCAAAGACTGTGTGGCTCATAACAAACTGTGGCTGACTCTGAGAAGAATGGGAATCCCAGAACACTTGATTGTTCTAATGCGAAACCTATACTTGGACCAAGAGGCAGTTGTCAGAACAGAGCAGGGTAACACCACATGGTTCAAAATTGGGTAGGGCTTACGCCAGGGATGCATCTTATCTCCGTACCTTTTCAACCTATATGCAGAACAGATTATCCGGGAGGCTGGGCTCTATAAGGGGAAGTGTGGCATCAGGATTGGTGGAAGATCTATTAACATTCTGCGTTATGCAGATGGCACAACCCTGCTTGCTGAAACTGAGGAGGACCTGAAGAGCTTGCTGCAGAGGGTCAAGGAATGCAGCCTCCAATATAGACTGAGGCTCAATGTCAAGAAGACAAAGGTTCTCACCACTGGCCAATTGGCAGCATCAGGATGGATGGTCAAAAGATTGAGATTGTTCACAGCATTAGTTTGCTTGTCTCCACGGTCAACACTCTTGGCACCAGTAGCCAGGAAATCAAAAAACATATTGCAATGGTCAAGTCTGCTGTTAGGGACCTCTCCAGGGTACTGAAGAACAATGGTGTCACTCGGGAGACTAAGGTGCGTCTGATACAGGCTATGGTCTTTGCAATCACTTGTTATGCGTCAGAGAGTTGGACAATGACTAAGGAGGATAGAAGGATAATTGATGCCTTTGAGCTGTGGTGCTGGAGAAGAGTATTGAATGTACCCTGGACTGCCAAGAAAACAAACAGATTCATCCTGGAGAGGTTTAGACCAGGCTGCTCCTTGGAGGCAAGGATTCTGAGGCTTCGTCTGACATACTTCGGACATGTTATAAGGAGGGAGAGGTCCTTAGAGAGGGACATCATGCTTGGGAGGGTGGAGGGACGGTGCAGAAGAGGAAGACCCTCTATGAGGTGGATTGATTTGGTGACTGGGGTAATCAGGATGGGTGTGTCAAAGGCAGTGAGATTGGCACAGGATAGAGCAGGGTTTAGGGCTGTTGTACATAGGGTCACTATGAGTCGCAAGCGTAACAACAACAACAACAACAACAACAACAAGAGATTCCAGATGAGGAAGAAAGGCCTGGATCTACTCCCTAAAATTGGCCACTGAAAATCGAATGGATCATGTCACTCAAATCCACAACTCACCTTGTGAATGACAGAAGACCAAACAATGCTTCATTCCATTGTGCCTGGGGTTCCTATTAATTGAGGGCCAATTTGCCATAAGCTAACACTTAACATTTACTTAGGCAGTCTTCCAAATACTCTACATTTTTTGTTGTGGGCTTCTTCTTATACTCCTTCTCCAAGCAGCACGTGCCACTAGAATCTGAGTTCCATGGAGGCAAAGATTGCTATTTTGTGGACTGATGTCATCTACAGCCTTTCACATAGTACTCACAAAACTCATTGCCCTCAAGTTGGAACCTTCCAGCTAGTTTTTGGGGGCTATACAACACACAGGAGATTGCCCATCTTTCTCCTGAAGAGCCGCTGGTAGATTCGAACTGCCTGCCTTTGGTTTCGCAGTGTGACTCCTTGACCACTGGGCCATCAGACCTCCCTTTGTACATAATAAGTTCTCAGTTAAGATTTAGTAGATGAATAGGATGAATAATATATAATATCTCAATTTCCCAGTGTTACAGCTGAAAAAAACCCCAAAAACCCACCCAAAACCAACCAACTACAAAGTGCATTTCTTCAAAGACCAGAGAGGCACTTCTTTACAGATCTGGAGTCTGGATGTCTACATCAGGTTACTGGCCATGTTAATTCAATTGAAAGAGGAACTTCTTCAGGCTTCTCTCTCAGTTCCTGCTGGCTGCAGTAATCTACAGTGTTCTCTGCTGCTTAAAGATGCCTCTGTCAGCTCAAGGCATCTGCCTGGGGGTGACTGTTTCCATATATATATACATATACATATACATATACATATACATATACATATACATATACATATACATATACATATACATATACATATATGAAAAACACGATCAGGAGGGATTAGGATTATGGCTCACTTTACTCTGGAATGGCCTCTTTTGATTAAACTGGTAACAAAAGGAAAATCCTTTCCTAGCACTTTCATAACACAGAGATTACATTCATAAACACAGAGATTAGGACTGCAACATATCATTGTGTGGGGCATGGTGAGGTCAGCTATGAGTCTGTCTCAACTCGACAGCAATAAAATCGAGAGGCTTTGGTGTAGGCACCTGCATAGGCCTGACACTGCTGACCTCCTTCCCAAGAATCTCTCTGGGAGAAGCAAGCACAGCTTGATGTCTACATGGGACTTCCTTACTAAACTATCCATGTATTTTGACCTTGCAAACTGGGCACTCCCTGGGCAAAGTCACTTCACAGAGGCCATGTGCCCCTGGAAGCAGAACTTGCTAGTCTTGATGGTACATAAATTTCCATGAAGGCAAGATTACCTTCTGGAGTTACGATCACAATACATTCAAATCAGTTGACACTGAATCACATTCATGCTCCAAAGGTTGTCTTTCAGGAAATTGATTACCAGGCCTTTCTTCCTACATACTCCTGGATGGCTCAAACCTCCAGCAGTCCAGCCCCTTGCTCATGTGTACCACCCAGGGTCTGCTCACAACAGTCCTTCCCTAAATGTTTTCTGATGAGAGCTAAGGAGGCACACGGTCAGTCCCTTCTCCCCGAGAAACAGGATACAGCTTTCTAGACCAGCCAATATTAATTCAGATCCCTAGTGGGCAGTCCAGGATATGAAAATTACTGTAATCTAATCTCACAGAGGAAGAAGAATGAATCATCATTACATGGTCTGAGGAAGAACGAAGTGATTCATACCAGGCTGCACCGAGGCTAGGGCACACCGCGACAGCTCCCTGTGGGTCGTGTACCAAACAGTGGGAACCAAAATGTTCATCCAACACTGGAGAAGCAGCATCAGGGGAAGAGAAAGAAGGAACCAATATACCATGCTCTCAGGTCCACATGTGATTTGGGTTTTGTTTTGAATTAGAGAAGCAAATTCTGTGACAGAAGAACAGAGCAGTGGGAGTTTACGGCAGAAAACTTCATCAACTGTCCTCTGGCTATCTTGTCTGCTCTATCTTCCGACTCTGGTATAAACGGATTAAGCTCTGCAGCTTATTCATAAATGAGAACTGCCAGGCATGCAGAATCACAGCTTCTCAGGAAAATGCCCTCTTAACTCTCATTTTCTGCAGTGGAAAAAAGAAACTAAAATATGCACAGAACAAGCACGGTGATGAGGAGCAATGTCATCAAGAATGTTCTTGTAACCACAGTCACAGAAACCTATAGTTTTAAGGGAAGATCTTGGTATTTTCCTGAAACCTTCAAAAGGGCATGAAAGCTCCCCATCACCAAGAACCCACAGCCCAAGTACATGGGGAAAGTTGGCCAGGGTGCCTCAGCTGCCTTCACCCAACATGCAGTGCTTCCCCCCTCTTTCCTCTCTTTTTTTGCTCTTTTGCACAGCTGTATTCAATTTTCTGTCCTTGGGGTTTTTAAAGGAACATTTCTTCTAGGGCCAGGATTCTCAAGTTTTACGGTTATACAACTCCCTCCCAGAGCCAAAGAATGTTCAAAAAGCCTTAAGCACAGCAAAGAGAATTAACAAAAGTATCCAAATATTAAAAAAAAAAATTCAAATAAAAGTGAAGTGAAAAAAGTTAAGGCCTGTTCCAGTTGATAGGCAACCTTCTCACTTGACTGTACTGGACCTTTCCTTCACCTTTTGAGGTTTCTGCTTTCTAGTTTTTTTGTGCAAATATTGGATGGGAGGTATTTGTGCATGGACCAGGTAAGAGGCAGAACAGGACAAAGGTATACTGATAATCTTGCAAGTTTCTGTTTCTCAGTCTATGCTGAATTATTCTTTAAGGTCTCTGCCTTAAATTCCAAACCAAAAAAATCTTCAAACTCATTAATTGACCCTCCGGCTCATTTTCAGAGGCTGTAAACGGCACAGAGGAGATTGCTTATTTTTCTCCCACTGCCTTAAATTAGATCTACTTAAAGATCACAAAGGAAGTTATTCCTTTCAGGTTTTGTGTGTTTCTTTCCAACCACCACCCCCGCTGAGGAAGCTGGGACACTGATTTGGTAGTAGCGCAGTTAGGAAAAAACAAAACAATAATCCCTATATTTTTCTTTTAAAAAGGTAAAAATACAGCACTTTCTATTGAAATGCTTGGTACATTATCAACATCTGTATGCATGTCATTATCAGAAACAAAAGAAGGAATACTGCCTACTACCATCCACTAATGCATGAAACGCTAATAATTTTCCTAAATGTAACCAGAAAGGGTTATTTTAGGAAATCCAGAGGCCCTTTACCTGTCCTCCCCTGCTGTTCTCTCTTCTGTCAGCCACAGTCCCAGATGCCAGGGACATCTGTCCACGGGCTCTGTCTTACACAGGCTCACACACAGTGTTTTTCTGTTTGCCCCTGGAGTCTTTGGGGATGTGCCTGCCTGCTTTACAGATGCTCCTCTGAGCTGACAGATGAAACAAAGTTCATGCCTGGGGCCTGAGGTTTTCGGACATAAGTACACACACCCATCCTAGAGGCCAGACTGCATCCCAAGACAAACAAGATTTTTTTTTTTTAAAGAAACAAAGTTAAAAAAAAAAAAAAAAGAAAAAAGAAACAAAGTAATTTGCACAGATCCACCAGAACATGAAAAAGGGGGAGAATCAGTATTGCTCTATAAAATGATCTGAAATACATTAACAACAACTGCTTAACACAACCCCATTCTCTGAAAACAATTAAAAGACACGGTAATCTGACCTTGCTTCAACGGAATCATGATGAGCTCCTGAAGCTGGCTTTTCTCAAGAGGCAGATCCGAGCTAAGCAAACCAAACCCTTTATCTTTGCAACCACTTTCTCCTGCTCTTTTAAACGAAGAAAGCAAAACTCCTTTACAAATGCCCTTTAGCACGGCCAAGATAACAGGTTGAGGTTCAAATGATTTCTCCTGTGATCGAAAGTTGCGGGAAGTAGTAAAAGGCCCTAAACATGGGGCAATAGGAAAGCCTGAAACCCAGGATTCCTAAATTAGGGTCCCCTTTTAAGTCAAAGATTTCCTCAAGGAAGATAATCTGGTATTCTAACCAAGTGGGGAAGACTAACTCTAACATAATTTTCTTATAATAAGTAGAAAAATCCTGTAGATCTGTTCTTTAAAATAAGCAGGTGTTATTGTTAATATGCCCTCGAGCTGGAACCAACTCACAGCTGACCATCCAATGGGTTTTTTGGGCTGTAAACCACATCAGAGGGAAACTGCCCATCTTTCTCACTTGGAGCAGCCGCTGGCTTCAAATACCATGTGATTAGGATGCTTTCTTCAGAGTAAGAGAAGCCCTTATGGTGCTGTAGTTAAGGTGTCTGTTGCAAATCAAAAGGTCAGCAGTCTGAACTCCCAGTCACTCCACAGGAGAAAAAGAAGCAGTCTGCTCTCCTTCAGGGTCACTCTCAGTCAGAACAGACTAGACGGTAGCAAGTTTGGGGTTTGATTTTTCAGAATGTCTTAATGAAAATAATATTGATCAACACTTCCTTCAAAATCCCCAACAAAACGGAACCAAACAACTTTTTAAAAAAATTCTACAACCAAACAAAAAACCATAGACATGCAAGAAAATCCCTTACAAGGCGCCTTTAACTAGGACTTGAAAATGAAGGATGTTCTTAATTCATGCCAAATCAGCCAGAAACATCAGATTATATTTTTTTAAATTGTTTTGTGATAAGCTGCTTATATTAATTATAAGAAAAGGCAGACATTATATCTAAGAACATACAGATATGATTTAAATAATCTGACTCAACAAAATACATACATGCACATCTTATAAAGAAAAAGAGAAATACGGCTGGAGCTCATCCAAAAAGTGCAGTCTTGAGTCACATGCTAAAAAACACGAGATTTACAGAAAATACCAAATGAGCTTTGATTTCATAGAATATAAAATGGTTTTTTTAAAAACCATGAGAGGAAAAAAAATGAATACGATCCATGGTCAAAATATTTCTGAGATTTAGAAAATGCAATAACTTCAAGCATCTGTAAGGAAAGTGCATGCCTTCTGAAAAGGCTCCCTTCCCCCTCACACTTCAAGAATACCAGCCAAATCCAAGGGATCCACAGTGAGCCCCAAGAAGCTTGAAGAGATATAACACATGTACAATTGGGGGCTGACTTTTAGAGACCTCTGTATCTAAAAGTATGGATTTTCCTATTATTCTAATTCCAAGCAAAGATTTCTTTTTTAAATTTTTTAAAATTTTATTTTATTATTTTTGTGTGCATGTACCGTCAAATCAGATCTGACCGGTACAAGAGGAGATTGCCCCTCCTTCCCCGGCAGAGCATCTGGTGGATTCGAACCGTGCACCTCTGGGATTGTAGTTGCAGCTTCTTGCCACTAGGCCACCAGAGCTCCCCTCAAGCAAAGATTTTCAAACAATTCGAGCTGCACAACAGAAAATCTTCCCCTTAGCTTTCTCCTGAACAAAACAACAAAACAAGGTCAAAACCATGAAAACACAGAGCAAAGACAGACACTCTTCTTTGAAGCCCACCTAACCATACCCTTGCCTACAAGTTTGCAGCCCCCTAGATGCAAAATTCAGACCAAGATGAGCTGGTTCCAAGGGATGAGGTAGTTTTCAGAAGCCAATCAGAACAAAAGTATTTGAGCAAAGCATGGAAGAATCCTAGGGTAATATTTTTTACCTAAGTGTGTTTACAGTAAAACTTCTAGAAGAAGTTGCCTAATGTTCTCCACTTTATCATTTCACATTCCTTCTTCCACCCACTCAGAACTGGAGACTCTATCCACTAGAACTGCAGACAGTCTTGGGTCACAGGAGATCCATTCCAGTGTCTTTAAGACTTTATAGGTTAAGTGGGACTAGGTGGATACAGTTCTCATTTGGCCTTATTTTAAAGAAAGGCTCCAAGCATTTTTAATGTTTTAATAGTTTTATGTGTAGCAAGTAAGGGTGATTTTGATGAAAAATTTATTACAAGTAGGGGTTAGTTCAGTTGTTTCTAACTGATGTCCAGTTTACAGAACATTAGAAAGCAAGTTCAACGTGTCAATAGGTCAGACATTTGTAACCTGGGAAAGCCTGTATTCTCGCCAAAGTCAAGAACAGTATCCATCTTGACAATTCTAATGGCTGGCTCTTGTTCTCCTCTTACTTGACCTCTTAGCATTTAGTACCTTAACCATCGACTCAAATCACTTTAATTCAGTGACTCCTTTCCCCCACCCATTTTTCTGCCTCTCCTCATCACTGGCTATTCCTTCTTAATTTGCCTTTGTTCCTCTCTTCCTTTATTCCACCTAAATATGGGATACAAAGGGACAGTATACAAGCTCAATATTAAAATCCTTTGTTTGCTTTTGGTTTGGGTTGTTCTTGTTTTTTGTTGTTTTTTTTTTTTGTTTTGTTTTGTTTTTTTTGCTGGACACTTACAATGAAAAAAATTGGAAAAAGAAATTAAGAAGTGTAAAATGTATACACTGAAAACTACAACACACTGTTGGACTATAATGCCATACTATCTTTTCCATGGGTGGCACAAGCATTTGTGGATTATATATGCTAACTTAAAGATTGACTGTTCAAATCCACCTAACAGGAGAAGTAGCATCAATCCTTAGAAGAGGTCTGGTGGGCATCTTGATTCTATCAAGGCAGTGAAAATGACCTCTGGAACAGTTCTGCTCTAACTCAGGAGATAACCATGAGCTGAAATGGGTTCTATGGGAACGGTGTTGGGATTGGCAGTGAATTTTGAAACAGAAAGTATGAGCTTCCCAGTTGTCTCTTTCTCAAAATTATTCTGGGCCTCTAACTCATTCTTTTCCTTTATACCCCTTTCCTACAGATTTACCTAACTAAATTTTTATCTCCAGTCTGGATTATTCTCCTGAGTCCCAGACAAACATTCAACTCTCTAGCTAATTATTTTCTTCTCTTTGGATATGTAACAATCACCTCAAATTTAATATGGACACAATAGAACTCTTTATTCTCAAAAGTGACCCTCCCAAGTGAAAAAAAACCTAATATCTATACATTATCATTTAAATCTATTTGAAAATATTTTTAGCTGATCAAATCTTTTTGTTAACCAGGTACCCATTAAGAGTCACTCCCCAATTCCTGCTAACCTCTTCAAGACTTGTTACTGTTGTTGTGCAAGCTTAAGTCAGAACCAATTCTCTACTGGGTTTTCAGGGACAGTTAAGTGCATGAAAGCAGACTGCCCATCCTTCTCCCATGGAGCAGCTGGTGGACTTGAACTGCTTGCTTTCAGTATTGCAGCGTTGCTTCTTGCCACTTGTTTTGTTGTTGTTATGTGCCGTCAAGTCATTTGCGACTCATAGCGACCTTATGCACAACAGCTCTAAACCCTGCTCTATCCTGCACCAACTGCACTGCCTCTGACACACCCATCCCGATTACCCCAGTCACCGAATCAATCCATCTCATAGAGGGTCTTCCCCTCCTGCTCTGTCCCTCCACCCTCCCAAGCATGATGTCCCTCTCCAAGGACCCGTCCCTCCTGGCAACATGTTCAAAGTATGTCAGACGAAGCCCCAGAATCCTTGCCTCCAAGGAGTAGCTTGGTTTAATCCTCTCCAAGATGAATCTGTTTGTTTTCCTGGCAGTCCATGGTACATTCAGTACTCTTCTCCAGCACCACAGCTCAAAGGCATCAACTCTCCTTCTGTCCTCCCTAGTCATTGTCCAACTCTCTGATGCATAACAAGCGATTGCAAAGACCATGTATCAGGCGCACCTTAGTCTCCAGAGAGACAATGCTGCTCCTGAGTACCTTAGAGAGGTCCCTAACAGCAGACTTTCCCGTCGTGATACGCTTTTTGATTTCCTAACTGCTGGTGCCAAGAGTGTTTACTGTGGAGCTGAGCAAACTGAAGCTGTGAACAATCTCAATCTCTTCGCCATCCGTCGTCATGCTTCCAATTGGTCCAGTGGTGAAACTCTTTGTCTTCTTGACATTGAGCCTCAGTCCATACTGAAGGCTGCAGTCCTTGACCCTTCGCAGCAAGTGCATGAGGTCCTCCTCAGTTTCAGCAAGCAGGGTTGTGTTATCTGCATAACGCAGATTGTTAATAGATCTTCCACCAATCCTGATGCCACAATTCTCCTCATAGAGCCCAGCCTCTCGGATAATCTGCTCTGCATAAATGTTGAAAGGGTATGGAGACAGGATGCATCCCTGGCGTACACCCTTCCCAATTTTGAACCATGCAGTGTTACCCTGCTCTGTTCTGACTACTGCCTCTTGGTCCAAGTATAAGTTTCGCATTAGCACAATTAAATGTTCTGGGATTCCCATTCTTCTCAGAGTCAGCCACAGTTTGTTATGATCCACACAGTCAAATGCCTTTGCATAATCAATGAAACACAGATAGACATTCTTCTGGTATTCTCTGCTTTCAGCCAAGATCCATCTAACATCAGCAACAATATCCCTAGTACCACGACCATTCTCAGCAGCACTGTACAGATATTCTAATTTCGTCACACCCTAACCTGTATTTTTTACTGTCTTTTTTAATCATTGAGATCCCAGTGAATATGAAGTTTTTATTTGCATTTTCTTGTTTATTTCTAACCTAATGCTGCTTGCTGCAGAGGGTCAAGGACTATAGCCTCCAGTATGGATCGAGGTTCAATGTCAAGAAGACAAAAATTCTCACCACTGGGCCAATTAGCAGCATCAGGATGGATGGTGAAGAGACTGAGACTGTTCACAGCTTTAGTTTGCTTGGCTCCACAGTCAACACTCTTGGCACCAGTAGCCAGGAAATTAAAGGGCATATTGACATGGTAAAGTCTGCTGTTAGGGACCTCTCCAAAGTACTGAAGAATAAGGGGGTCTCTCTGGAGAATAAGGTGTGTCTGATACAGGCCATGGTCTTTGCAATCTCTTGTTATGCATCAGAGAGTAGGACAATGACCAAGGAGGATAGAAAGAGAATTGATGCCTTTGAGGTTTGGTGCTGGAGAAGAGTATTTAATGTACCATGGACTGCTAAGAAAACAACCTAATTCATCCTGGAAAAGGTTAAACCTGGTGGCTCCTTGGAGGCAAGGATTCTGAGACTCTAACATACTTTGGACATGTGTCTAACATACTTTGGACATGTTTTAAGGAGAGACCGTTTCTTGGAAAAGGACATCATGCTTGGGAGGGTAAAAGGACAGCGCAGGAGGGGAAGGCACTCTGTGAGGTGGATTGATTCAGTGACTGGGGTAATTGGGATGGGAGTGTCAGAGACAGTGCAATTCACACAAGACAGAGCAGAGTTTAGGGCTGTTGTACATAGGGTTGCTATGAGTCGCAAGTGACTCGATGGCATATAACAACAACAACAACAACAATAATGCTACTTCCATATAATATTTGATAACTCTAGCTCTGTAGTAAGCTTAAAAGTCATTGTGTACTAAAAACTATTAACTGAAAAGCTGGAAGTTCAAATATTTCTAAAGGACCTTCAGAACAAAGAACTGGAAATTTACTTGTAGAAGGTCAAGGCCAATGGAAATGCCATAGCACAGGGCAGGTCTACTCCCAAACACCTGGGATTGGTATGAATCACTATTGACTTGATAGTCATTGGTTTAGCCACAACCTTGGAAAGCATAACACTTCCAATCATGATCGCTTTTTCCAAGTTCTCAAGAAACTTGGATTCTCATATGCATTTTATGATCAGCTTATCCATTTCCCAAGAAGCCAGTTAAGATTTTATTAATTTGTAGATCAATTTGCCAGCTCAACAATAATCCAAATAACAAATATGGGACATCTTTCTATTTATTTAGATCTTGTGTATCTTTCAAAAATGTTTTGTAATTTTCACAGTAAGTTTTGCATCTTTCACTTTCAAGTTGTTCACTGCAAATGTTTAGGAATAATTTTTTAAATAACATACATCAATTTTTGTATATTGATCTTATATCCTACAACCTTACCGAACTCATTTATTTTAAGAAATAATTTTGAGGTTTTGGGTTTTTTCCTGTTGTTAGTGTGTATGTATACAAATTCCTTAGGATTAGATATTTATAAACTTAAATCTGCAAAACTGAAGCACAGAGAGGTCAAGTGCCTTTCTCAAGGTCAGACAACATATAAATGGTAAATCCAGGACTTAAATTTACAATGTCTGGTTCTGGAGGACATTCTTTTAAACATTTATGATTTTGCTATTCAACAATTTCCTTGTTTACCTACTGGTTAATGCATTTATCATCTTTTCACAAAAGGACCAATTTCATTTCTTGCTTGTCTTAGCATCTAATACTACGCATGGTTGGCCTGAAAGATATCTTAAAAACAATTTAATGAGCAAATGGAAAACTGGTCGCAAGATGTTCCACAAGAAAAAGATTCCGTAACATTCTGGTGAATACTGACACTTAAATATGCCCATGGAAATTCAACATGCTCCTCACTTTAGTAAAGACTTTTTGAGATCCCTTTGTAAAGAAAGTACTCTATCTCCTCTATGTTAAGGCCTAAGGACCTGTGTTCCATGGAACACACTTTGAGAAATACTGCCCCAAAGTGGCAGTGAGGTGAGATAACACAACTCCCAGAAGGATATTTGGGACCCATTTCTATAGCTAGTTTTACTTTTACCTTGCAAAATTTAACTTAGAGTGAAAGTTTTTTCACAGCTACAACTCAGTTTCAGAAAGAAAACTTAAGTAAGTTTTCCTTTTCTCCTCAGAGCTTCTAAAGGAGGCATATAAGGTTGCATGACCACTGAGGAAAAAGAGTTCCCCACCCTCACCCCAACTATCAAAACGGTACATCTCGCTTTATATGAGTTACACTGCCACACCTCATCACAGATGGCTTCAGTTTTCACAGAGCTCTGGCTGTTAAAAGTCATGTAAATAAACAACAACATCAAAAATTAAAAGTCATGTAAATAAAATCACTCTTGATACTGTATTTCAACATTTTTCTCAGAACACAGGCAGAATCAATGCTAGTCACAAAACAGGGATTTAGGTGTTTTTGGTTTTCAAAATACATACCTTAATGCAGATATTGTATTTAAATCATGGTTTCAACTGTGAAATGGCTTGGAAAATCTTCATATCACAGCTGTCTCTCCGTTCGACGTCATCTACTTGAAATGTCTACTTTGCAATCTAAGAAAGAATAATTATAAGGCAATTGTTACATGCATGGGTAAAAGAGGATTTTCTCTATTTTGATTAATTTTCTGCTTCTGAAGAGCTTTTTCCTCCCTTTCAATTATTTATTCATTCATTCTAATGACTACACATAAGCAGTATTTTTCTTTTTAGATGGCTAAATAAAGTATTGAATTAAAAGAACATCTGTTGTCCTTCTCCTTAAACATAAGGAGTAAAATTTCTGTGTAATGGTCCTCCAAAGCTCTTATTTTTCTGTGGTGGCTAGAAATGTATATAACTCTTGTTATCTGTAGTAGTTTCTAAATAAAAGTTTAAATCACATCCAAATATGGAAACTTGGGGGAAAGAAAAGAAAACCTGGAAAGACTGAAGAGAATGGGTTGGATTCATCAAGGAGCAGGGGTTGGGTGCATTCAGAGAGAACTGGGAAAGGCCCTATATATGGACACAAACTCAAGAATACTCATGTGAATCCCAGCCTCATTGCCAATTATTGCAAACTAGACCAGGGAAGCCAGGATCATACAATCTTGGCACCAAATGCCTACTATAGAAATCTCAGCTTCTCCTCCCTGGCCAGTTCTAACCCCAGCTGTCAGAGCAGCTCTTTCACGGACCCTTCACCACGGGCCAGGTCAGCAGGTCCTATCTCATGGATCAGAACCAAAGACCAAATTTTTTTAAAAGGGCTTCAGTGATGAGAAAAAGAGAGATGACAAGGAAAGCAATTGTTTATTGTTGCTGTTTTTACATGCCATCAAGTTAGAACTAACTCATAGCTGACCGTCCAACCAGTTTCCAGAGGCTGTAAATTGCATGGGAGGAGAATGTCCACCTTTCTCCCTTGAAGCAGCAGCAGCTGGTGAATTTGAACCATCTGTCTTTGGTAGCTCAATTCATTATCCAGTAGGCCACAAGAGCTCTTGGAAAGCAATTAGGAGACTCAAATAGCTAGCTACTCCAGGGAATTAAGGGTGAATGATTTGGCTAGAACTTAGTCTATATCACTACTTCTAGGTAGAGCTAATCTTCAACAAATCTTATTTCTTCAAAGGCAAGAGATTGAAAGAAAGTCTCACATGTACTAGAAGGGCAACAGAGCAGATCTAAGCGAAACTGTACATGCCTCCCGTGAAATTTCCCTAATTATAACTTATACACACAATGTCACACATGGTAATCTAGTTATTCTTTACACCCTCGCTGGCTAACTGATGCTGAAGGAAAAAAAGGCAAAGCTTGAACTCAAAGGTCCAGAACAGCATTGGTGGTTATGCCAAAAGTGGCTTTGAGAAAGTTTTGTTTTAAGCTATTAAGGCATTTCCTCTTACTCTTTTCCTGGTGTCTATTTAATCCTTCAATGGACCACCTTTTGAGAAAGTCTTTTATGCAGCAGTTCATTCAGACACAGATGGTCCAAGGACCAAGAAGGAGCTTAATACATCTAGTGGCATGATACATAACATATTGGGCTGCTAACTGAATGGTTAGCAGTTCAAACTCAGCTCCATTTCTGACAGAGAGAGTGGGGCCACCTCCTCCCATAAAGAGATAAAATGGAGTGTCACTATGGGTTGGAATCAACTCAATGGCAGTGGAGAGTGGGTAAAGCACTTTCGTTCTAAGGATTTATTTTTCCCCCCCAAAGACAAACATCAGTCACTAGATAAAACTTTAGAAAGCAGTGTGTTCAAAAGAAAACTAATAAGCACATTTAATACAAAGAAGATAAATCAGGGGAGAGGAAAGCAATAATACAATTAGGAAAGAGAACACATTCAGTGACAATTTGAAGTTGGATAACCTAGTGAAAGCTACCCAAAAGTAGATGTTTCAGAGGAAAATAAAGCATTGGAGAAAGGACAACCCACTCAGTTAATGCAGAAGGAGAAAAGTTAAATTTGTGAGAGCTAATTCATGAGATCATAATCTTGTGCCTCCAGGGTTCTCTTGACCTTCTGAAAGTATTTATACCAGGTCAGAAGAAACATTCACTTGACTGTCATTTATCAATGTCTGCATTATATCTCTGAAAGCCTTAAAAGAGCCAGAGGAAAGACATACTTTCATGTTAACATTTCAAAAGGCTTCTTTTTTTGTTTGACAGAGGTGACAATGGAGGTGTCTACCATGAATGGGGATTTTCAGTGACTTTCATCCTCACACATTTCTTTACTACAGTATCAAGGGCCTTTAGTTCTAGGGCTATTTGACAGAAACTTCTCTCTCTCACCAGGAGTCCAATGTCCTCCTGACAGATTCTAGCTACAAGGTTTTCACAGTACCCAACTTTTATTCTGGCTACTACCTTCCATCTTCTTTCCCCTTGATGCTTAGAGAAGAAAACAAAGTAGATTTGTCCTGTTGAGTTTCCAAGGCTGTAATCTTTATAGAAAAATTCACTGAGATTGTCAGAATCAACTTTTAGTTGACTCTCCAGCTTATTTTCAGAGGCAATAAATCACACAGAGATTATTCATCTTTCTTCTGTGCAGCCGGTGAATTCGAACCACACACAGCTCCCTATTTACCAAGCCACCAGGGCCTCCTAATCTCTACAGAAGCAGCCTATAATATACAACACATAGACCAATGTTGTGGATGTGTACCACCGAGTCAGAATGGGCTTACAGCTGACCCTCCAAGCAGGTGTTACAGAGGCTGTAAATCTCATGCGAGGCCACTGCCCATCTTTCTCCCACACATGATTCCTTATCACTAAGCCACCAAAGCTCCCTAATACCTAATACTAAATACAGAAAATTATTTGTGGTTTGTTGTTAGAGGTCAGTGAGCTCACTATGGCTCTTAGCCCCATGAATATCAGATTTGATATTCTGCATTATCCTCACCATCTCTGATATGATTAAAGCCATTGTTACAGTCACCGTGTCAATCCATCTTGTTTAGGGTCTTTCTCACTTAGATGCCATCAAGTTGACTAGGTTAACTAGTAAGGGGGACCAAACTGAGAAAAGCAACTCAACAGACTGGATAGTAACTTCAGGGCACAGTGAGTTGACGCTAAAGGAGGAGGTACACCCCAAAACAGTACAGTGAGAATGGTTGGACAAAGTGAGTTAGTCAACGACACTATAGGTACAGAAAGAAACTTGAAGTGGTGTATGCTTTGCTGTGTATATTCTCAACAACAGCAAGATACATAAAATTGAAAAGAAATGTTGATAATTTTCACTCTGACACATGGGTTTGCAATTAGGAATTGACTAGATACATCAGCTCTCTTTCTCTCATTGTGGTCCGCCTAGCACCAACTCAGAGCTGAACCTCCAGTGGGTTTCCAAGAACAAAAACAGCATGGGAGGACCCTGCCCATCATTCTCCCACAGAGCCACTGGTAGACTCGAATTGCTAGAGAGGCAAAGCCTTTGGGTTAACAGGACAACTCCCTACAGACTATGCCACCAACAAGAGCCAAGCCTATATTAAATGTGTTCTCAAATAAAATGTTAGTGTCATAACTTCTCCCCCTTTCTTTATGTGACATCAAATGATTATGGCTCATAGAGACTCTACAGAACAAAGCCTCACAGGGTAATCTTTACAGAAGCAGACAGCCTCACCTTTCTCCTGTGGAGCCAGTCTCTTACAAATGCTCATTGCTATTGAGGGGGACCCAATGCATAACTGACCCTCCAGAAGCTTTTCAGAGGCAGTAAGTTATACAGGAAGTGACTGTCCATCTTTTCTCCCACAAAGAAGCTTATGGATTCGAACTATGTACCTTTGAGTTGGCAGCTCAACTCCTGACCTACTGGGTGATAAGCATTCCCTACGAGAAGTGTGAACCCAATAGGGTTCAAACTGCCAGCCTTCCAGATGGCAGCCAAAGGCTTGTCTATTCCACTGCTAGAACTTTCAGGTTTGGTTTTTTCCCCTTCAAACAAATTTTTTTTTAAAAAGTTGATCTTGAAGCAATTTTGATTCACTGCAACCCCACAGGTGTCAGAGCAGAACTGTACTCCATATTCAATGGCTGATTTTTGAGAAGCAGATCACAAAGCTTGTCTACCTTAGGATGGACCTAAATTTCTAACCTTGAGGTTACCAGAGAATACATTAACTGTTCGTACTGCCAAGGGGCTCCTTTACCACTTTTTTTTTTAATTTTATTATTTTTGTGTGAGTGTACCGTCAAATCAGATCTGACTGGTACAGGAGGAGATTGTCCCTCCTTGCCCGGCAGAGCATCTGGTGGATTCGAACCTTGCTCCTCTGGGATTGTAGTTGCATCTCCTTACCACTAAGCCACCAGAGCTCCCCTCCTTTACCACTCTTGATCAAGTTTTTGTTATGTACCCTCAAGTTAGAATCAATCCACTGCTGATCCTCCAGGGAGTTTTCAGAGGCAGTAAATCTCATGGGAGGAGACCACGCACCTTCCTTCTGCAATGTGCACCTAGTGGATTAATACGTTGCCACAAATGATGGCAAATGTGATTCTCAGCATGGTCGTAAATTTAAAAGTGTGTGGCAACGTGTTAATACCATGTGCCTTGCGGTTGGCACTGCAGTTCCTTACCACTAGGCCATCAGAGCACCCTTAATCAAGAATTATCTATATTTCTCCCAGTCACAAAGGGACAAATATTGCATGGTGCCACTGTTGTAGAATGGGACTGTCCTTGGGGTTGGGGAGAGACTGAGTAAGATGGGTTCAATAATGTATGCTGCTCTGAAACAGAGAAGGGAAAAAACTACTTAAAAGAGATATGTGATTAGGTATTTCTGTCATGACAGGAGTCTAGAGCGATGGCTACATGGTGGAGTGGACCTGGGGGAGGGTTTGTAAAATAATGAAAGAATCTTTTCTTTTACTTTTCCAAGAGGGTAGTGTTCTGGGGGGAGGCTTGGGAGGGGACAAATTTACAACAATGAATGAATGGAAATCCAAAGCCTCTGTAAATTTTCACTGAAATTAATAACAAATTTAAATGAAAAAAAAATAATTAAGTTAGAGTAAGGATGGCAATGGAACCACCTTACCTCTGTAACTTGATTTGTGCCACTATTAGAACCTCTACTCAGAATATTATTGCTTTTCAATTTTTGACTCATGCACTTTTAACTTGTTAGTTAAATTTGTATCTTCTAGGCTGCAACACTTCCATGATACATCTTCAAGGATATGAACATGTATGGCTAAGCACAATTGATAACAGTGCATCTAAATTCCAAAATCAATCTCCATAATAGTCTATGTGTTTCCTACTGCCAAAGGGGCCCTTTAGAGTAGTGAGAGAAGACCTTCACCCTGAAATCCACAGCGTCCCTTTTCAGCAGGAAGTAGCTAAGAGAATGAGCCATCCCCTTTTCCTTATGAATCAGGGTGAAGTCTCTCTCAGGGAGGAGTGATAGGGAATGGCAAGGGACACACTGACAAAGGAGATTAATCAGAACTGTCTTTGACAAGCACTGTGGCAATTGGACAATTAAAACAGACATGGTGGGGGGAAGAAGAACGAACTGGGGATGAGGGTGGAGAAAACAGTGCAACAATGAATGAATGAAAACCCAAAATCCCTGTAAATGTTCATTAAAACTAATAAAATTTAATAAAAAAAAAGAATTATCTATATTTCACCTACATTTCTTTAATCCCCTCAGATTAGCCTGCAGGTTTTAAAAGCAGGACTCGTGTACATCATTAATATGCCACAGGCACAAGTTCAATGCTCAGTAAACACATGCTGAGGTACCAGTGTGCAGAGTGGTGATTCAGGATTCTTGTTAAGGTTATTTGCAATCAGCACACCACCAGCTGCAGGAAGAGGTTCATAGTCAAAATAGCAACCCATGCGGAGGACATATCAAGTACAGGGAGCTAAATTAGGCACAAAATCCACTAGCCAGATCTGAGGGTGTGTGTCTTCCTCCTGGGACACTTTTCCCACTCTGTGGACTTCATGCTCCCGTCATACGGGCTTCCCACATGGCACCATCACATGGAGGCTCTTAGCAAGAAAAGCCAGAGCCTTCCTGTACATTTTCAAATGCACTTCAGCAAATCCCTGGGGCTCAAGCACTTTCCAGGGGATATTTTGCTTCTCAATACAAGGGCTGTGGGTATTAAGTGAAATTACAAGTGGAAAAATTAATCCATGAAGATAAGTTCTTCTCTGAAGCATTTTTTTTAAAAATCCAGTGCCTCTTACCCATTTATCTGAGAGCAGGCATACAACAGCAGATAGATATTGAAGACAAACATAATTTGCTATGTGATACACATACCTGTGAATACAAATGTATCTATCTTGCTGATACTATTCAAAAGCAATAAATGTCACTGTTGTTGTTATGTGCCATCAAGTCGTCT
Source organism: Elephantulus edwardii (assembly GCF_000299155.1). Classification (NCBI taxonomy): domain Eukaryota; kingdom Metazoa; phylum Chordata; class Mammalia; order Macroscelidea; family Macroscelididae; genus Elephantulus; species Elephantulus edwardii. The sequence goes on along the minus strand of NW_006399804.1, from coordinate 17,318,973 downwards.
GTGACTCATAGTGGCCCTATGTATAACAGCTCTGAAGTCTGCTCTCTCCTGAGCCATTCTCACTGATTTCAACACACCTACCCTCATTCCCTAGTTACTGTATCAATGCAGCTCATCAGCCGGGGTCTTCCTTTCCTGTGCTGTCCCTCCACACTTCTGAACATGATATCCTTCTCCAAGGATCAGTCCCTCCTGGCCATATGCCCAAAGTATGTGAAATGGAGCTTCAAAAGTGTAGCCTCCAAGGAGAAACTTGGTTTCACCCTCTCCAAACAGACCTATTTATTTTCTTGGCAATCTACGGTATGTTCTAGACTCTTCTCCAGCACCACAACTCAAAAGCATCAATTCTTCTTCTGTCATCCTTAGTCACTGTCCAGCTCTCTGACACATAGCAAGTAATTACAAAGACCATGGCCTGGATAGGGCACACCTTAGTCTCTAGATTGACATCACTGTTTCTCAGTAATCTGGAAAGGTCCCTGACAGCAGGTTTACAAAACATCGTGGGAGAAGGTTTAAGCTGCTGTTGAGTCAGCTCTGACTCATGGCAACATCATGTATGACAGCACAAAATATTTCCCAGTCCTGTGCCCTCTTCATGACCACAGGGATGCCTGAGTCCTCGGTTATATCTATTTTATCCATTCATCTCACTGACAGTTCTCCAATTTCTACTGTGCCTCTATTTACCCAATACTATGTCCATGGTTACTAAAACAGAGTGTGTGCTAAATTTCCATTTCAAAAAGCAATAAAACAAAAAAAGCCTCATTGCTATCGAGTCTGAACAGATTTCTAGCTGACCTTCCAGTGAGTTTTCAAAAGCTGTAAACCCCACAGGAAGAGTGTCCATTGTTCTCACAATGAGTAACTGGTGGATTTGAACCATCAGAGGTGGCGCATTTGGTTTAGCAAAGTGCCCAGCCACTAGGCCAGCAGAGCCGCATGTCCCCAAAACAATAAGCCGTTTCAACTTTGTAGATTGCCACAAAGCACACACTAACTTCCAAGTATTCTTAAACCTTAACCAGTCTGAAAAACACCACATGTAGACACTGTTAGAGGCCATTCTCGAGAGCATTCCTGATGTATGGTCATGGCACAAGAGAACTAAGATCTTAAAAAAAAAAGAGCTCTCACTTTCCTTTCTCTTAGTAGCAAATGAGGGCTTTCCTTGTGAACTGCCTGTCCTTTGACCCTCAAGACCTAACCAATCCAGGCAGTTCTACTTCTGGTGATGGCTGGCATTATCCACGGCTCTCTACTGGCTTCATTTGCAAGTTTTCCAAAAATTGTCTAACTTTGGGGGCAGGCTCTAGTCCTTATTCTTCTTTGTCTAAAAAGACAGTAGACATAAAATTTTAAAAACCTACTGATTCATAAATTACACTTGAGAAGAGATGCCAAGAGTTGAGTTCCCTCTTCCATCTATTAGGCCTGCCACTGTCCACTTTAGGGTTAGGTGGTACCTCCTGACTGGGTGGAGAGTAACCTTCCCTTCCTTTCTCACAGCACCGAAGTAACATCCTTTGGATGCATGCTACAGAATTGCATCTCTGAGTTTCAAGTCCAAGAAGACCCTCTTGAAAATCAAAGCACTCCCCTAATCTTCTTCCATGGCAGCAGTTTCACGTCTAAGCAAACATTCATAATGTCAAAAGGGGACTACAGATTAGCCATGCATCCCATGAGTTTGTAGAAACCATAGCATTTAGAAGCATTTGAAGCAATTGTGAGAACAGAGCAGGTAGTATAGGGTGCACCTTCTGGTCTCCTATGATTCCACGATATTCACAGCCTAAACTGATTCCTATGACATCAGATACGAACTACGCTCCTACTTTCATCAATTCGAACACCAACCACCCCTCCCAGGGCTCTCTTGACAGTGCTACTGGTTCTGCTAATCTGTTGCAATGGTCACACAGACCTCAAATGCCAGATTCATGATGATAAGACTTATTACAAGAGCTGCAGGTTACAATTCAGGTAGGAAACAGTACACAGTTCTTCAGCAAGGGTAGTTTCTCAGGTGTGCTTATAGGTTCCCCCCCCGCCCCCAATTCACTTTTCTCCTTGATGAGTAAAAGAAAAACTCTTTCATTGCAATGCAATCCCGCCTCCCAAGTCCACTGCACTGTGCAGCCTTCATTCCGGACTCCTGTCATGACAATAAAACCTAATCACATATCCATTTTAAACAGTTCTCTGCCTCATCTGTTGCACTGCAGTATACAATATTCCTCCCCTTTTTCTCTGTCTTCCATCCACCTCAATGTCAGTCCTGTTTTACAGTAGTGGCCCTATGCAATATTTGTCCTTTTGTGACTTAGATATTTCATTCAGCATAATGTCCTCTAGGGTTATCAACTTAGCAAAGTATTTCATGAGTTCATTGTTTTTCAGTGCTGCATAGTATTCCATTGTGTGACTATACCAGAGTTTCTCTATCCATTTGTTTTTTGATGGGCACTTGGGTTGTTTCCAGCTCTTCGCTATTGGGAACAAAGCTGCAATAAACATGGGTGTGCATATATCTGCTTGAGTGGTGGTTATGGTTTCTTCAGGGAAATTCCCAGAAGTGGAATTGCTGGCTCAAATGGTATTTCTATTGGCAACCTTTTGAGAAAGCACCATACAGCCTTTCAAAGTGGTTGCATCATTTTACACTTCCACCAACAGTGAATAAGGGTTCCAGTTTCTCTGCAACCTCGCCAGCATTTGTTGTTTGCTATTCTGTTAAATTAAATTTTTTTTTATTTGCATCTCTCTTAGAGCTAGGGATTTTGAACATTTCTTCATGTTCCATTTCTTCTTTTTAATGGTAGTGAGATTCTCCCTTTTCTGTCCCTGAAACTGTTCAGTCTAAGCCTGAAAGGATGGCAAAGCTGATCAATCCCCTCATTAGTAGTATATATATATCTCAATTGCATGTTCCAACACAAAGAAGCTATTTGCCTTGTTCACATTACCTTGTTCACAGTTCTACCCACAGATAAAATAAAAACCAATGACTAGGAAAGACATTTTGAATAGTCTAATGTACCACAGTAGTAATTCCCACATGAGGTATTATTTAACTGTTTAACCTGCAGGCAATGTTTCCAAACCCATACCTACTACTATAGAGTCAATTTCAACTCACAGTGGCCCTATAAAACAGAGTAGAACTGCTCTAAACTTAGAGCTTCCTAAGATGTAATCTTCACAGAAGCAGACTGACATATCTTCCTCTCATAGAGCAGTTAGTGAATTTAAACTTCCAGTCTTCTGGTTGGTAGTAAAATTGCTTTAACCACTGTGTTACTAGGGTTCATAAACTCCTTGCTCCCCAAGTAAAAGCTCTGTATAGTGAAGAACCACTGTGTCAAAGCTGTGGACAGGCTCAGGACAGAGGCCAGCCTGACCTTATCGCTGCCTGGGCAGGGCTCTGCTTGTGGACTGTGGGAGTCTCCCGGATCATTAGTGTTACAGCACCAGTCCCCGGGTTCACATGCTCAAGCCCTGGAGCAATGTCCTCAAAACACACAGTGGACTTCATCAGACTCCTATATATAATGGTCAAGGTCCAAGACAGGAAAACTAAATTGATCATATTCCTCAAAGAGATCAAGACTATAAGAAATACCAAGAAAAAAAACACATTCACAGTGCTGAAAAAAGCCACTTTTGTATCCAGGCATCAAGAAACTAGGAAGAGAAAAAGGTAACTAAAAATCTAATGTTAAAACTCATAACCCTGACAGAGTGTCCAAACTACGGTACAATCAGCTCTCCAAATAGCTGCAAAATGAACTGGACGTGGGGGACAGACTACCTGATAAATCACTCTTTCTTTCCTAGCTGCCAAAAAGAAAATTAACATACTGTAGACCAGAGGGTGGATGTCATTTATAAATGTGTGGCCTGTATCACCTCTATAAAAATCCAGTATCTGGGGGTTAATCTAATTAATGTTATAAGACACGTCCGAGCACATTACACCTTCTAAGAAATCAGGGAGCTGGGGATTAATCTAAATAATGTCATAAAACACTTGTTCCCACCATTAAACGAATTCATTATTTCTGACAGTTGTGATAAATGCGTAAAAATCACATATATTTTTTAATACTAGAGGTGAGGTTTAGTTAATGACATTAGGAGTAGCAACTAGTACTTGTGTTGTGATTACTGTGTGCTGTGGGTCAGTTTTGACACACAGACTCATACTGGTCCTACGCTCTTAGGTGCTATTGTGTCGACTCTAGCTCACAGGGACCCTGTGAACACCAGAGCTGAAGCTGATCCTATCTTTTACCATCCTCATCAACCCTGACCCACTTGAACTCACTGCTGCAGTCACTGTGTCAATCCATCTCATTGAGGGTCTTCTTCTCTTTTGCTGACCTTCCATTTTTCCAAGCCTGGTATCCCTTTCCAAAGAATAGCCTCTTCTAACAACATACCCAAACTGTGTAAGACGAAGGCTCACCATTCTTGCCTCTAAGGAGTAACCTGGCTGCATCTTCTCCAGGACATATCTGTTTGTTCTTTTGGTAGTCTATGGGATTCTCAGTACTCTTCCAAAACACCACAACTCAAAGCAACTGGTTCTTCTTATGTCCTCTTATTCCTTGTCTAGCTCTCAGATGCATGGCCAGTGATTGAATAGGCCATGACCTGAATCAGGTACACTTTTGTCTTCAAAGTGACATCACTGCTCCTGTGTACCTGCACTTGTGCATGTATCAAAATCTCTACCTCTACCCCAGAAGGTGGTCCCTACCTTGGAAAAGTTTCATTTAGTTTCTTATAACCAAACTGAGTAAATGTGAGTTTCACATCTCTTGGATACAAGGCAGAGAAAGAAAAAGAAATTCATGTTGAAGGATTGAAAGCACTTGAAATAAAAGTAATTTAAAGGTCCAAATAGAAGAGATTAGGAGACCAAATTAAGAAGAACAGAGAGCGAGATAAATCTAAAGGATTCTCTTAAAGAAGGAAGACCATCATTCTGGGCATTTGGGGGTTAAACAGCTCACAGAACTCTCAGAGGTGATTACTGACAGGAATATAAAATAGTTCAGCCAACTTGAAGACAGTTTCCTACATAACTAAACATACATTTATTATATGGCCCTAAAGCACACTCCCAGGTATTTGCTCTCACAAACAAAACATGTAAGTGCCTGGTAATCCACTTCTGGGGGGAAAAGCTGCCATTGAAAGCCATATAAAACACAGGTATACTTTGATACACTGGATTCACCATGAATTTAAGTAAGCCCCATAAGATCTGGTTTATTGGTCTATATGTTGGGGGTGCTGGGAAGAGATGGACTAGGGGAAGAAGGGTGCTAGACAGGAGGCCATCACAGCTAGGGAGAAACAGTAGTCCTTGGACTTGATGTTGACAGTACAAGAAAGGAGAAGTGGCCAAACTGGACATATGAGTGACAACAGTGCCATTTACTGAGATGGGAAACACTAGAATGGCACAGTTTGGTGTCCTCTCCAATAGCAGCTAGGAGAGTTGCTGGAAATACATACTACATTGATAACAATGTACATTTTTCCAGATCAGGGAGTTAGCAAGGTGCTTTTAGATAAGGAAAAGGTGAATTAGAGTTAAATAACATTCCATCGTCAGCCTGGAGAAGTTTTACAATGGAAATAATTGACTCAGTGGTGGCTGTTTTGATATTAATTTAATCTTGCAACAGCATCCTCTTTGACTCAGCTATTGATTGCCTCTATGCAGATCAAAAATACAGGATTTCTGTGAGAAACCATACACTCCCTTAATGAACTTTCCAGGAAAGAAAGATTTCCAATGATGCCAATAAAAGCATCAGAACTTTAAAAATATAACAACAATGCTTTGAAGAGCTCCTCCCTTTAACCCTTTTACACACACACACAATGTTAGCAAGCTTGCAGAGTAATGATATTTCTATACTATATTTACATTATGAAAAAGCTTTGTCAGATGGGAAGGAAAAGTCAAATCTCAAGAATCTTTAATTGGTTTACATGTTAAAGCCTTTTATATAAACACTCAGCTTGACTTAATCCACATGAAAGTATTTAATGGCTTTGTTGATTATTTTCTTGAGCTGCTCAAAGATTTTGTTGAGAAAGCTCTTTCTGAATTTTATGAAACTTCATCTAACAGAGAAAGAAGCCAGAGACAACACACAAACACACAACTGGCCCAAGTCTGATTCCTGCCATTTCAGGTGGGAGATGATGGTGAGAGAGCCAGTGAAATTTTAGCTCCTACATTTGGTAGTCTGTGCATGTCCCCAAATCACATCTGTTTCAACCAAGGCAAGATTTATGTCGCCAATCCAAAACACAAGGAAAAGTTTAAATTGTTTTGATTGGAATGACTGTAGCCTGTTAGCATGCACAACTTCTTCCAGAGAGATATCTACTCCCATAGTTTCCTTTTGCCCCCTGCCCCCTTTTTCCCCTATTCAATCCTAAGAGCAACAACAGCATCAGATGGAGAAGAATATCAAAACATACTTCAGCAATCCAGGCCCAGAGCTTCAGAGACAGCAGCCATCACTTTCAATCTATTCCTGGTGGGCAGAAAAACATTTCAATCCCATTGAAACCGTCCCACCTTGAAACCATCTAATAGGCTTAGTCAACATTTGGTTTTTCTTTTCTTTTCTTTTTAATTTAAATTTATTACTAATTTCAGTAAAAATTTACAGAGACTTTGGATATCCATTTATTCATTGTTGCACATTTCTCCCCTCCCAACCCTCCTCCCCCCAAACACTACCCTCTTGGAAAAGCAAAAGAAAAACTCCTTCATTGTTTTACCAACCCTCCCCCAGGTCCACTCCACCATGCAGCCTTCGATCTAGACTCCTGTCATGACAAAAATAGCCAATCACATATCTCCTCTAAACAGTTTTCTCCCTCATCTGTTTCAATGCAGTATACATCATTGAACCCATCTTTCTCCATCTCCCCCAACCCCAAGGTCAGTCCTGTTCTACAACAGTGGCACCATGCAGTATTTGTCCTTTTGTGACTGAGATACTTCACTCAGCATAATGTCCTCCAGGGTCACCCATTTTGAATAGTATTGCATGAGTTCCTTGTTTTTCAATGCACCATAGTAGTCCATTGTGTGAATATACCACAGCTTCTCTATCCATTCGTTTGTTGATGGGCACCTAGGTTGTTTCCAACTCCTTGCTAATGTGAACAAAGCCACAACAAATATGGGTGTGCATATATCTGATTGGATGTCAGGTATGGTCTCCTTGGGGTACATTCCCAGCAGTGGAATTGCTGGGTCAAATGGTATCTCTACTTGCAACTTTTTGAGAAAGTGCCATACCGCCTTCCACAGTGGTTGCACCATTTCACTCCCACCAACAGTGAATAAGGGTTCCAGTTTCTCCACAACCTCGCCAGCATTTGTTGCTTTCTGTTCTGTTAAATTTCGCTATTCTGACCGGGGTGAGATGATATCTCATAGTTGTTTTAACATTTGGTTTTTCAAAATCAATTTGATTCAAAAGAAATTATCTGCCCAACGTACAAAATCAGCTTCTCTATCTTCAGCTAAAAGGAAAAATCTTTTAGTCACATGGGGCCAGTGCAGGTTCTTCAACAGCTTCCCAGTGTTGGCTGTAGTCAGATTTGTGAAGCCTTTTAGCAGTTTTCCAGGTGTTTTCCTGGCACACTCAATCTCAGGATATACTCTTAGAAATATCAGTGCTTCCAATACGCATAGTTTTACTTTAAAGGACTCTATTTATACTCAATGACTTTAGCGATTTCCCCCCACCATATCAGTTATTAAAGCGGATTTTTGTTTTCCTCTGGCTTGTTGCTTTAGGATTTCAAGATATATTCGGCTTTTCAAATCTGGGCCAGGCTCTTCTTTTGCACAGTCCCTTCATAGCGATGTCCTCTTTACACTAACCAGCTGTCTCTGCCTTATTCCAGAAGGCATTATACCCTGGGCCTCTACAGACTATCCGTTCACTATTTACCTTATTTCTGCTCAATAGTTCCAGACAAAGCCTCTCTCATCTTAGTTTTCAAAATTAAAAATTCTCAGAATTAAAGCCCATCCATCCCCACACAATGTCAAACTCTCTGCCCAGATTGAATTGGTATGGTTTCCCCTTAGGACTCGTCTATAATGACAAGATGGATTCTATCTGGATTTTTAGATGTCTGTTAAATATTAACCACAATGATGAGAAATGTTAGAAAACTGGGTCAGTCGGAAGCTCCATTATTAATCCAGTCTGCTAGCATCTCTCTGTGAGGTTCTCTAACACGTTATGAAACTGCCACTGGCCAAAAGTCTCACTAGTCACTGATCCACTTGTGTGGTCAATGCAACCTAAGCACTACCTTTCGAGAAATAAACTCAAACAAAATTATATTGATAATAGCTGTGCTTCAACAACAGTCAGTGATTCAGAGCTCACAGGCCAAATTGGACCCTGCTGCCTATATTTGCCAATAAAGTTTTCTTGGAACACAGCCATACTTTATCTTTTTTATATTATCCATGGCTGCTTTCACACTTCAAAGTCTGAGTCAAATAGTTGTGACAGAGAGCACAGTACCCTCCCAAAGTTACACATATTTATTATGCAACCTTTTACATAACAAGTTTGCACTTCCCTCCCCATCCCACGTTAGAGCTCTAAAACCAATGGTTTCCAAGATATGATGACAAATCCCACTCTCTATAGCTTTGTAAAGGTACTTAGCTACACAGCACTTTCCTCGGGGTGAATATTAAGTTCTAAAAGGACATACTAAAGTGTCTAGTACAGGGTCTGGTATTCAGAAGGCGATTTATGTACCTGCCCTTCAACTTTGCCAAGGACCTCTTAGTTTGTCAGGACCTGTTCAAATGTCTCTCTCCTTTTCTGTGCCACATTCTCCCTGCAAAGTTGGAAGTTCCTTCCTAATTGTTTTTATATTTCTTAATCTATAACCTCATGATCAACTTATTTTTCTTACCATCTACAGTATGGGCTTATTTCTATTTACATTCATTTACCCAGGTTCTAAGGAGCACTGGTGACACAAGAGATAAGCAATCAGGTGCTCAAGCAAAAAGTTACTGCTTCACACTTAGGAGCCCACTCCTCTACAGACCAAAATAAGCAAACAAAATCCTCACAGCTGCTCACATTTGAAGCCAGGAAAGCCTCTGAAACCATTTCACTCTGTTATATAGGGTCACTATAAGTAGGGAGCCCTGGTAGCCTAGTGATAAGAAGCTGCATTGCAATCTCAAAGGCACGCGGTTTGAATCCACCAGCTGCTCCACAGGAGAAAGATGGGCCATGTCCTCTCATGCATTTAACTGCCTCAGAAAACTCACTGGAGGGTAGTTACGGGTTTGTTCTGACTTGATTACATACAACAGCAACAATGATAAGTTGGAAGTGACTTGATGTCATGCACCAAAACTACCTAGAGCCTGGCACATAGCAGGATTTCAGCAAAAGTTGGTTCAGAGAATGACTGACTTTGGAAATCACAAACTAACACTGGAAATATTGCACAATCTGATGCTACACAAAGACCATTAATAACATATTCATATTATTATGTAATTTATATTCATATTAATATGTAATTTATAGACCAAGATTCATCACTGCCGATCCTGGAGGAAGAGATATCATGATTGATGCTGTATGGATTTTGGCTGAAAACACAGAATACCAGAAAGATATTTCCTTGTGACTATGCAAAGCCACTTGACTGTGTGGACCATAATAAACTGTGGATAACGCTAAAAAGAATGGGAATTCCAGAATATTTCATTGTGCTCAGGTGAAACATATACATAGACTAGTAATTCAAACAAAACAAGGTAATACTGCATGATTTAAAATCAGGAAAGATGTGCATAAGGTTTCTATCCTTTCTCTCTACCTATTCAATCTGTATGCTCAGAAAAACCTTGAAAAACTGTCCTATGAAGAAGAATATGACATCAGGATTGAAAGGAAACTCTTCAATAATCTATGTCATGTAGATGACACAACTTTGCCAAAAAGAAGGTTTAATGTATTTCATGAAGAAGATCAAAGGCTATAAGCGATCAGAATGGATTGCATCCCAAGCACAAGCAAACAAAAATCCTCACTACCGCAACAATAGGCAACATCATGAAAGACACAGAAAAGACTGAACTTGTCAATGATTTCATTTTGCTTGGATCCACAAACAACACTCATGGTAGCAGCACTCAAGAAATCAAAAGACATGTTACATTGAGCAAATGTTCTATTAAGGATTTAAGTGCTAAAGAGCAAAGAATTCAGTTTAAAAACCAAGATGTACCGACCTCAAGTCATAGCATTTTCAATGCATGTGAAAGTTCGACAATGAATAAGGAAGAATGATGAAGAAACTTTGTAGTACTGTCCCAGAGGTGTTTTTGTTGTTGTTAAGTGCCGTCGAGTTGCAGGTGACTCATAGCGACCCTAGGAAGGAGAGTCCTCAACACTTATGTGTCTTTCATCCTCTCTCCGGGTTCATAGGGTTTCCAGAGGCAAGCTATTACGGAAGGATGCTGCTCCTGCTTCCAAGCTTTGTCCCAGAGTACTGACTATAATAAAATGGATTGCCAAAAGAACATGTAAATCTGTCTTAGAGAAAGTGTAACTATGATGCTCCTTAGAGGCAAGAATGGTGAGACTTTGTCTCACATACTTTGGGCATGTTATCAGGAGGTGCCCCTCTTTGCAAAGAGACATCATGCTGGGCAAAGTAGATGGTTAGCAAAAGAGAGGATGCCCCTTAATGAGATGGATTTACACTCTGACTTAACAGTGAGCTTGAAAATGCTGAGATCATGAGGATGGCACAGGAGAGGTAAAGGTTTTTAGTTGTTGTTCATAGGTTCACTATGAATCATACTGGACTTGATGGCGCTTAACAACAATATATTAATAAATTATATTAGGTTTCCTAAACTAAGAATTTCATAAATAATGTAGGGTTTTTGGTCACTGAATTTAAGTAATAAATATATATAATATTTGTATATAT
>NW_006399804.1:17298007-17307523 GCF_000299155.1 Elephantulus edwardii | reverse complement strand
AGAGAAGAGAGAGAGGACGTGCACGCGAGAGTAAGCAAGTGCACATGCACTCTGGTGGATTAGTGTCAAGAAGCTGCATTGCAATCTCAAAGGCACATCGTTAGAATCCACCAGGAAGGATGGAAAATCTGTTTCCGTGAGAATAACTGCCTCTGAAAACCCGCCAACAGGTCAGTTCTGACTCAAAGGTAGACAATAACAAATAGATATAACAAAAGATTTAGTGAACAAAAGGACAGGGTAACACTCTCACCATATCTACTGAGAAGTTCCTAGAGACCAAGGAACTAGTAAGTAACTCTTACTGAAACACCACTTTAAAAAATTCTCTACAAAAAAAAAAACAAAACGAAAAAAACCAAAAAAACTTCTCTACATAAGTTTTTCTTTGAAGGACAAAACAAAATTCTCTAATGGGAGATTTCACTTAAAAGGATAATAACACACTTAACTATAAAACAATTTCTTTGAAAAGATAAAAGGATAATAACACACACAACTATAAAAAAATTTCTTTGAAAAGATAAATTGCTTTGGATTTTCATAGATTTAGTTAAGAGATTGATTTAATCAAAACATTTAGTGTGTACAAAAGCAAAGAAAATAAAGTTCTGGCCTCACTCTAATAAAATGAATTAGCCTAGAAGCATCTCAAGATGAATCCACTAAAAAAGCAACTTCAATCCCAGAGGCGCACGGTTCAAATCCACCAGATGCTCTGCTGGGGAAGGAGGGACAATCTCCTCCTGTACCAGTCAGATCTGATTTGATGGTACACTCACACAAAAATAATAAAATTTTAAAAAATCTTTTAAAAAAAAGCAACTTAAGATTCCTCAACTTTGTTAATATCCCAACTAAATCTGTGCTTAGATTTCCAAAGCAAAGGCAGGTTTACATTTTGTTCTAGTTTCCTATTGCTTGCTGTAACAAATTCACCAAATAGGTGACTTTAATAGCTTAAAATTTAGAGATCACAAGGCTAAAAATGTGTCTCACTTGACAATGTCATGTTCCTTTCTGGAAGTTTAAGAAGAGGTTTCTTTCCTATTCTAGGTTCTAGCGGTTGTTCATACTCACTGGCTCAAAACTCCTTCCTACATATTCAAACCAGGATTAAAGCAATCAAGAGTTTATCTTACGGCATCACTGACGATAACTCTCATACGTCCTTCTTTTACTTAAGGGAACTGTTGTGATATTGGGCCCATCTGGATAATTCAGATATGCTTCCATCTCAAGGCTAGCTGATTAGCAACTTTCATTCCTATTTGCCATGTAATTGTCATGATTCTGGAGACTAGGAGGTGGACAACTTTGGAGATGGGGACCTTATTCTGTCCAACACACGTCTTTTTGTTGTAATCAGAGCAGGAAGCCCAGGTCATATATATGACTGGAGTGTGCAGCTTATTGCTGTTAGGTGCTATCAGCTCCAACTCATAACTTCCTTAAATAAACCTAAATGAAATCTTGCACAATCCTGTGCCATCCTCACAATCTCTGCTGTTCTGAAACCCAACATTTTGTCTATCTATCTCCTTCAGGGTCTTCCTTCCTTTTGCTGACCTTTTACTTTTCCAAGCATGATGTCCTTCTCCAGGGACTAGTCCATCCTGATAACACGCTCAAACTAGATGAGATCAAGTCTCACCGTCCTTGCTTCCAACGGGCACTCTGGTTTTAGTTCTTCCAAGATACATTTTCTTGGAGTTCTAATTAGTTCTTACAAGAAATATTTTCTTGACGTTTTTGGCAGTTCATAATATACTCAGTATCTTTCACCAATATCACTTCAAACACATCAACTCTTCTTCAATCTTCCTTATAAACTGCCCAACTTTCACAGGCATACGAAGCAAATGAAAATATCATGGCTTGAATTATGCATACTTTAGTCTTTAACTTGGCATTTTGCTCTTTATTACTTTAAGGAGGTCCTTGACAGCAGATTTTTCCAATGCAATACATTATTTGATTTGACTGTTGCTTCCCTGGATCTTGATTATGGATCTAAGTAAAATGAAATTATTGGCAACTAAATCTTTGCTCCACTTAGTGTGAAGCCTGGAACATTTCTGGAAACTAGTCCCCCAGCCTATAGGATACTATTCCTAGTGGTTAAGCCTCAGAAAGCCGCAACAAAAGCATATCATATTTGATCTTCTGCCAGGCCCACCTTAAGAATATTCCATTGCCAAGTCACAAAACTATGCTTGACCCACAGCCTTAACTCTCCTACAAATAAAAATTAATGTTTTGTCTCCCACCAACACTACAATTGGAGAGACATTTGCCCTTTAGGGAGAGACATTAAAAATCATGCTTCAAGTGTTACACAAGATTTATTAATTATAAGAAAGATATATTCATCTACATCCTGCTCTTGGTTATTTTGCTGTGTCTCATAAATACATATCTGTTTGTTCATCCTTCTATTTTTAAGGCCAAAGTGTAGATGTGTGTGCTTTTGAATGTGAAACATAAACTCCTTGAAAGCAAAGACTATTGAACTGTAAACACAGACATTTAATAATACTATTACACTATCCTCCCACTTAAACAGTAAATGTTTGACCATGATATTAAAATAAAACGTGTTGTAAGACTGTACAAAAAAGCTCTGCAGAGGATTTCTCTTGCCAAAGGTAAGCAGAAAGAATTGTGTGGGGTTTGCTGGCCTGTGATAGCCCAGGGAGGTCATTCTGGGTCCTGGGCTATCACTTTAGGGGTCAGGAGCAAGTGGCTCTTGGAACACTGAGTTGGATTTTGGCTTGGGGATAATCAGAGCCAAGTTTTCTGTTCTTGACAACAACCTTGAGGCGCACATAGGGCGACATTTCAGCTGGCATTTGCCTAGGAAGTAATGCCCATTTGGCTGGATAGAACAGATTTTCCAACTCCCTTTTCCTACTGGCTCATAGTTATGACTATTTGGTATTGGATGCATCTTTTGAGAACGAGTCCTAGTAATGCAGGGTTCTTCTCAGGTCATCAGAAGCTAGTCTGCTGGACTGGAGACTGCTTGCCTTATGAGTATTTAAAAATAAAAGAACCATGGCTCTACTAGGTGTTTTAACAGCTGCCATTAAATTATGATCATTCTTAAAATGCCAAGTTTTTTTAAAAAAGGGTATAAGCATCTTGCGAAAAAAGAAGCCATTACAGAGATTGAATTGTATTGAATTGTTCTCCCCGTGAGCGGGTTCCAGTCGCCCCTCCTCCTGGTCTACAAATTATTTCTCTTTGCTTTTCTTCCTCTCAGCTGCGTTGCCATCCCTAATCTGATAAATGCATACAGCATAAGATGCAAGGCCACAAAGCTAAGGGAGAGTCTGTTATTGTCAGGAAGCTGACAGTAATGAAACATGACCAGTAAATGACACAAATGGAGAATGGACAGATCCTATAGCCCAAGCTGTGAAACTTACCCCAGGGATGATGCTGTTAGTGTTATGTGCCATCGAGTTGCCTGTGACTCACAGCGACCCTGTGTACAGCAGCTCTGAACCCTGCCCTGTCCTGACTCTATCTCACTGACTCTAACACACCAAGCCCCATTGCCCCAGTTACTGTATCAATCCATCTCATCTGGGTTCTCCCTCTCCTGCCCTGTCCCTCCACCCATCCAAGCATTTTGTCTCTCCAACATTTCCGGTGGCCTAGTCCACAGGAAAGTTTTGCTGCTAGCCCAAAAGTTGTGTATCTCTGGCAGTTCTATCCCATGCATGGCTCCTTGAGATAAAGATGGGCAATCTCCTCAGATGCGATTTACATCCTCAGAAACCCAGTGGGAGGTCAGCTAGGAGTAAGAAAAGTGATGGGGTTCAGCTCTAGCTCAAGAATGGTAAGGCAGACAGGCAGGAAGGAGAAAGTGGTCAAAGACAGGTTGCCAATTTAACCAGTATGAGTAGGGCATTGATCACAATTGGGGCCAGGAACACAGGCTGGCCTCATAAGGAGTCAGAGATGGGATGGGCCATGGGAGGAGCACAGAGCACCACAGCGTCTTTTAAAGGTGTGAGTTTCCCAAGGAGATGCAGTTTCATCAGAGTCTTGGCATTTAAATTGTTTTCATTGTTGACATTGACAGTCCGGCCATTCCCCAGGTCACAGCAGCCTTACACACAACAGAATGAAATGCTGCCTGGCCCTGCACCTTCTCCATGACCAGTTGTGGATTGTTGGGATCTAGATGGTTTTCAATGGCTTATTCTCCTAAGCAGATCATTAGGCCTTTCTTTCGGGTTTATCTTAGTCTGGAAGTTCCAGTGAAATCTATTCAAGATCACAACAACACACAAGCTTCTACTGATAGACCTGTGGTGACTGTGCATAAGGTGCAGGGAATCTAGCCCGGGTCTCAAGCACGGAAAGCAAGAATTCAACCACTGACCCAACATGGACCTCAACTGTGCTGGCTGTTGCCAGTGCCATTGAGTCATCTGTGATATGAACCTTGTCCTACCCTGTGCTGTCCTCACCATCTCTGATGTGCTCAAGCCATCATCACTGTCACTGCCTCAATCCCTCTTGCTTTGAGGATATTCCTCTCTCTGTCTGATCCTCCACCTTTCTCAGCATGCTTTTCTCAAGGACGGGCTCTCTCGAAAACAAGTCTAAAGGATGAGAGTTTCACCATTGCCTCTAAGGAGGACCCTGGTTGCACGTCCTGAAAGATGTTGTTGTTAGGAGTTGTCAAACAGTGTGACTCATAGTGACCCTATGAACTCTTGTCTTATCCTGTGCCATCCTCATCAGCTTTGATGCACTTGTACTCATTGATGCCAGTCACAGTGTCAACTCCTCTGTTGAGGGTCTTCTTCTCCTTCACTGACCCTCCGCCTTTCCAAGCATGATGTCTCTTTTCAAGGAATAAGCTCTCTTAAAAATACGCCGAAAGTATGTGAGATGAAACTTCATCATCTTTGCCTCTAAGGAGAATTCTGGCTGCATTGTCTTCAAAATATCTGTTCGTTCTTTTGGCAGTCTGTGGGATATTCAGTCAATTTCTCCAACACCATAAATCAAGGGCATCAATTCTTCTTCTTTCATCCTTCCTGTCCAACTTTCAGACACATAGGGAAAAAAATAACAACATCATAGATAGGATCAGGCACACCTTAGACCTTAAATTGACACCCATGCTCTTTTATCACTATGAAGATGTCCTTGACACCAGATTTTCCTAGCATAACACATCTCTAGAGCATGAGATTTGTCTGATAAAACTGAGACAAAGATATGTCATGCAAATAAATAAATACATTTTAAAAATAGGATTCTAGTAGGGGAGAAGAACAATTGTGATAAAAAAGGATTGTTAAGTGTCATTGAGTCAAGTACAACTTGTGACCTGATGAACAACCGATCTGAATCCTGTCTGATCCTGTGCCATCCTCATCATCTCTGACACACTTGAGCCCATTGCTGCAGGCATTGTATCATTTCATCTCATTGAGAGTCTTCCTCTCCTTCACCTGACCCTCCATCTTTCCAAGTATGCTGTCCCTTCCATGGAATAGCCACTCCTACCAACATGTCCAAAGTATGAGAGATGAAACTTTGCCATCTTTGCCTGCAAGGGGCACTCTGGCTGTGCTTTTTTCCAAGACTTATCTGTTTGTTCTTTTGTCAGCCTATAGGATATTCAGCACTCTTCCATAACACCACAAGTCAAGGATATAAATTCTCTTGCTGTCATCCTTATTCATGACCAGCTCTCAGATGTGTAGTAGGTGACTGAAAAGATATTTGGTCAAATATAAGAAGAGAGCACCAATTATCTGACACTGAGCTTCAGCTAGCAATCCTCAACATAGAGCCTGACATGGAAAAACATGATGGCGTCTTAAGTAGTCATGGGAACAGGAGTGTGCATGAAAAGAGAAAAGAAGAATCAGGTTCAATTGTATCATTTCATTCCATTAAAATCCTCTTCGTCATCTCAAAATTCATCCTGAGCTGATAAGAAAGCAGCTATTTTTGTGCCTTAAAGTCGAAACCCCTGTGCCTAAAGTCTCCTTTTCTGATTAAACTTGCTTAGCACAGAGGTTTCAGGAAAGTTGGCCTACTTCCCTCCCACCTGGGAGGGAAAAGGAAAAGCAAAAGGCACCCTCAGGCCACTTGGTCAAGGATATTATTAGATTGTCAGAATTAGATTTGATTCTCCCATCAGCCAGACTTCTTATCTGCTACAAATCAAATTACACACATTTGCAGTGGAACTCATTCTTTCTCTGCTTCCTTATGCTCATTTATCTATTTAGATAGAGCTGAGCCTCTTAGGCAGGGTAAAAGAGAAACCAAAGAGCTACTTGAAACCCGCAGCAGGGACAGAAATTCTGCCTCCAAGTGCCTTACCACACATTTCCTCTCAGATCTGACTCAAGAGGGGAAAGGGTTGTGACAGGCCAGCACACGCCCTTCCTGCCCTTCCTCTGCCTCTATCAGAAAGGTTTTTCTGTGAGGGCCTTGCAAATTCAGCAAAGTCAAGCCCTGCCCCTGACCCAAGGGATGGTCCCTGGCATCTACTTCCCTTCAACAAATCACCTGCAAACAGCTTGGAAAGATTCTTATGTTTTAAGCAACTGGTATCACAACTAGTACCAACTGTCACTGAGTCAGTCCTGACTCTTGGTGATCCCATGTGTATCAGAGTAGAGCTGTGCCCCATATACCTTTCAATGGTTGATTTTGCAGGAAATCACTAGGGCTTGCTTTTAAAGTACCTCTGGGTGGACTTGAACCTCTAACATTTGGGTTGGCAAGTGATTGTGTGAACTGTTTGCACTACGCCTAAGCAAGAGATGGCATAACTTAACCTACAGTTGCCAACACGTTACAATGGAACGCTTCTCCCTCTATGCTGCCAAGAAAGAGGACCAAAAGTGAGTTGTCATATCCACACCCCAAGCTAGTGGTCCATGAATACAGCAGTTCCTGAGGTACACAGAAGGATTTTAGAACAAAAGAACATGTAAGTGTTCAAGAAACCTGTGACTTAGGGAGATTCACTGATTACCTCATTAAATAAATATGCATCAAGCATATAAACAAACATGATCAAGACTCTGTTCTAAGTGCTGGCTGTAAGGCAGAGATCCAAACAGGGGGAAAGTCCCTTTGCTCACTGAGTTTAACATTCTAATGCTAAGTGAGGAAATAACCTTTCCACATATAATTAGCCAAAGGAATCAAACCACTGACATAGGAGGAAACCAAGTGAGGTTGCATTGTATAATAAAGAACAAAGCATTGCTTTTTTGGACTTGGGGAATCTACGAGGAGAAGGGAGTGTATGAATTTTCTCAAAACCCAAATTTGTCTTTATAGGTTAGGAGGGACCAGTCCTTGGAGAAAGGCATTGTGCTTGGAAGAGTGAAGGGACAGCACAGGAGAGGAAGCCCCTGGATGAGATGGATTGACACAATAACTGGGGTAATGAGGGTAAGTGAGTCAGAAACAGGAAGATTGGCTCAGGACAGAGCACGTCCAGAGCCATTGTCCCTAGAGTTGCTATGAGTTGGAGTTGACTCTATGGCACCTAACAACAACATATGATCCACAGGGATAGTCAAGGGATATGCAGACACTTTCCAAAAAAGGCAATCATATTATGCTTAATCTCATCTGGAATAACTGCCTGGGGGAGGTGGAAACTAGAGGTACAACAGCAGCTGAGCAGGTGGGGTTCAAAGGTTGTGTTAAGAACCTCCTATCAGCCATGTTCATAATCCCCTTATAATCATCTCATTCTCAGCCTAGAAAAACAAACACAACCCATAGACAGCTCTTTATCAATTTCTCCCTCGGGTAGTTCCCAGTAGTCATTTAAACTGACTCACCTGCATTACAGCTTTTATTAGTGAGCCACAGATAATGCTCTCTACCTGTCCCAGCCTCACTAGAAAACTCTGGCATCCCTCCCACAGCATGGAAGTCCTCTCTGAGTACCACCCTCCCCACCAAGGAAGTACTGTTAAGTACTTCAAACTCTCTCCCTCCCCTTCTCCCTTTCTCTCTCTCTCCCTTCAATTTCATGAAGCATTTAGAGGAAGGTGCTTAGAAAACAAGCTTGAGAAATGAGCACTTAAAGAAAGTTATACCAAAGATTGATGAGTGCACCAGAAATGACAAGAGCAATAACCTAATTCAATACACATGCTTGATTCTGAAAATGTGTTTAATAATACAACAGCAGCATAAGCCTTTGCTACATCAAGAAATTGTAGCATTCCTTTCAGCTGGGATGACTCCTAGAAAATATTGAGTTGGACCTTCCCAGTTCAGCCAAACTCCCATTCTGTAACCTCTCAGTCAGTTGTACAGTGGCTACTAAAATATCTCCATCATAGGAGTTCTTACACAACCTACTTGTTAGAGAATCAAATGTCTGGGATAACTCTCCTTCTACTGAATGAGGGGGGAAAAAAAGAATCTCTGCCATTAGTCTTATGATCAATTTTTCTAAAAGAAAATATCAAAATAATTACTGACAACAATAATATCATCTAACTTTTATATGGAGTCATGTGATTGTACAAACATTTAACAAGCTCAGTCCAACCCAAAGATCAGAGGCTTCAGGCTATCCAGAGGTACCTTAAGAAAGGCCTCAAGATTTCTTTTGGAAAAATTGGTCCCTGAAAACCCTATGGAAATTAGTTCTAGTCTGAAACAACACACTCGGTCATCTTGAGTTGACATCAATTAAACAGCAACTTGTTGTTGTTGTGTACTATTGAGTAAGAAATGATTCAAAGCCGACTCTCCAAGTGGTTTTCAAAGGCCATAAATCACACAGGAGGAAATTATCTGTTATACCTGAACTACATGCCCTTGCAATTGCAGTGCAGCTTCTTACCACTACGCTATCAGAGTTCCCTAAACAGCAAGTAGTGGCATAACTTAGGGAACTGCAATTATAAAGGTGAGATAGCCACTTCTCCTTGGGCATCAATAGTCCTTAAACTTGAACTGTCTTTCTATAACTTACACCTTAGAAAGGCTTTCGTTTTCTTTCTAAATGTAGTGATATTTCACATTAAAGGCTTAAGAAATATGACGAAGGATTTGCGTTAAGAAAAAGAGTTAACTGGTTAGTTAACACCTTAATCCTCAGATGTACCTTTCAGTTAGTCAAGGTAGTCTCAACCCATGGTTAATTTATGGACAACAGAATGAAATTGAAACATTGTCCAGTCCTGCCCTGTCATCCTAATAATCTACCTAAACAAGCTTTCTTAACAAATTGTATAGATAAAAGAAGAAAAGAAAAAAGAAACCCAAACCAGAATAACAATAGAAAGAATCAACACGACTATAAGCTGCTTTTTGGAAAAAAACTAATACAATCAACCAACACTCAGCAAATATAATGAAAAAAGACACAAACAACATGAAAAAGTAATGAAATGGGTGATGCTGCAATAGAATCAATAGAATAATGAGAAAAATATTATAAAGAACTATGCTCTAAGATCATAACAAACTGTGGCTGACTCTGAGAAGAAT
>NW_006399804.1:17274318-17297032 GCF_000299155.1 Elephantulus edwardii | reverse complement strand
AACAACAACAACAACATGCTCTAATAAATTTGAAAACCTAGAGGAAATGGACAATTTTTCAGAAAATCATTCTTATCTAAACAAACACAGAGAAAATTTGCACAGTCCCATCACAACAGAAGAACTTGAACAAGTCATAAAATCCACTTTTATCAATGAATTCTACCAAACATTCAGAGAAGATGTGATGTCACTTTTACTCAAACTATTTAAGAATATCCTCAAATTCATCCTACAGAGCAAACAAGCATAATCTTGATATCAAAGTAAAAAAAAGGCACCACTAAACAAAATACTATAAACTAATATCACTTATGAGTATAGATGCAAAAATTCTAAACAAAATCTTAACCAATAGAATCCAACATCATACAAAAAAAAATCATTAATCTCACTTAATCATCATGACTAAGTGAGATTAATATCAGGTATGTAAAGATGGTTCAACATAAGAAAAAAAAATCAGTAACCTACCACATAAATATAAAAGTATGAGGGGGGACAGCATGATTATATTAATCAATGAAGAAAGACATTTAATAAAATTCAACACTCTTTCCTGATAAAAAGACTGAACAAAATAGGAATAGAAGGGAAATTTTTCAAAATAATTAGAAGCATGTATCTAAAACCAATGGCCAGCAGTACTCTCAATGGAGAGAAATTGAAGGCATTCTTCTTGCAAATGAGAACCAGGGTAGGATGCCTTTTATTACCACCCTTACTCAATCCAAAACAACTCAAATGTGCTTACTATTGAATTACTTCTGCTTCACAGCAACCCTCCATCAGGATTCTAAGGCTGTAAATGGAAACAGGAGGAGACTATCTTCCTCCAGAAGAGTCACTGATGTATCCAAGCTGCTGAAGACAGTCTTTTTGTTAGTAAGCAGTGAAACTTACTATAGACTATACAACTGAACCTTGGAAAGCCCAGCCAGAGCAATAAAGGAAGAAAAGGAAATGAAAGCCATCCAAACTGGCAAAAAAAAAGGAAATAAAACTATCACTATTTTCAGATAATATGTTTCTGTATATAAAAAAAATTCCAAAGACTCAACAAAATCACTAGACCTAATTAACCAATTCAGCAAAGTAGCAGGGTACAATATCAAGACACAACAAATCAGTGAGATTCCTCTGCAGTAACAGGGAGAACTTTGAAAAAGGAAATAAAGAAAAGCAATGTCATGTACAAAAGCCATCCAAAAAATGAAATATTTAAGAATCACTCTACGAAAAGATGATCCTATGGGATAAAGATGAAAAATCTCTTCTGGTGGGATTTACAGCCTAGGATATCTACTAAAAGGTCAAGTATAAGTTGGTTCCAACTTTAAGGCAATAAGTTGAGTTTTGAAAGAACAATAAAGAACTAAAAAAATATTGAATAACATTGAAAGTTTTACATATAGATAGAATCGTTCTTGAATAGTTATCAGATATGAGGAGGGAGGAGGAAGGGAGTAAAAAAATCTGTAAACAGATAATTGAGACTTACTAAGCTGGATAAAGACAATAAACAACTAGGGGTTGATCAGATATTATAATTAATTAACCAACTGTAATTAATGTCATTCTTGGAAGCAGGAGTGGCATCCACTTCTGTAATAGCTTGCCTCCGGAAACCCTATTAACCTGGAGAAAGGATGAAAGTCACGCAGGCAAGTGTCAAGGACTTTCGTTCTTAGGGTCACTATGAGTCGCCTACAACTACAGCACTCAACAACAACAACAATAACAATTAATGTCATAAGAAAAATGTATACAAATGTTTGGATGAAAATCCAATTGGATTTGTAATCATTTAACTCAAATTACAACTTTTAAAAGTTTCTTTTAAAATATGTTAATTTGTTCAAAATATGTTATATTAGAAAGAAAAAGCCATCTCATGTTAACTAAAACAGAATGGTATTGGTCTCTCTCTCTTTCACTGTATGTGTGCGTGGTGTGTGTGTGTGTGTGTGTGTGTGTGTGTGTGTTGTGTGTGTGTGTGTGTGCGCGCACACGTGTGCATGTAAGAGAGAAGGAGAGAATATTCAAAACTCTAGGCTTCTTGTTTGTTCCTTGCAGTAATAACCCCTGACCTACACCAAAGTACTTATTGCAAGGGCACTCTGAAAGCGTTAGTTACCTCGTATCTTGTTGCTTGAAACTCAAAGAGAATTCACTGCCCCTTCTTGTGTTTCTCCTTCAGTTTTCAAAAACAACCAAATCTCCAATAGGCCTAGAATCTGGAAAGAAAAGAAATTTCTTTAATGTTAGAGAATTTATCTTCAAAATGTTTACATACACAAATGGTCCTCAACCTACAACAGGGTACTGGGTGACAATTCAACCATTTAGTTCTGACCTACATTGAATACATCTTCATCTATTTATTTGCCTGCTTCATTATTATTACCTTTAAATCCATGCCTTTGAGTTGTTGCTGGAAAAGAATATTGAACATACCATGGACTGCCAAGAATACAAACAGATCTGTCCTGGAAACAGCGAAGCCTGGCTGCTCCTTGGAGGCAAAGATTTTGAAGCTCTGCCTCACATACTTTGGGCATGTGGTCAGGAAGGACCAGTCCTTAGAGAAGGACATCATGCTTGGAAAGGTGGAGAGACAACACAGGAGAGGAAGACCCCAGATGAGCTGGATTGAAACACATTAAGTGGGGTTATGGAAGTAGTTATCTCTGATGAGATAGTATACTAGGACAGGATTCAGAGCTGTTGTACATATGATCGCAACGAGTCACAAGCAACTTGGCACCTACCAATAACAGCAACAATATTGTCAGTATCTTTATAAATATAATCTTTGAACATATGCATGTAAACATGTGGGAACAATAATATAAACAAGCTATGTTCTACAACAATGCATATATTACACATTATTAATGGTAGGATAGAGACACAAACATTCAGACAGAATTAAGCGCAGTTCATCATTACTTTAGTATGTCTTAAGTAGGGGATTATCTTTACATGCATTAAAACAACAACAACATTGCCATAGAGTCAATTTCAACTCATGAGGAACTCTCCATGTGTTTCTAAGGCTGTAAAGCTCTACAGGAAAAGACTGGCATTTTTCTCCTGTGGGGTAGCTGGTGTGTTCGAGCTGCTAATTCTTTGTTACAGCTCAACATTATACATATATATAAGCATATGTTGTTGTTGTCAAGTGTCATCAAGTCGATTATGACTCATAACAACCCTATGCACAACTGATCTACATCCTACCCTGTCCTGTGCCATCCTCATCATTTCCAAAGCAATTAAGCCCACTGCTGAAGTCACTGTGTCAATCCATCTCACTGGAGGTCTTCCTCTCCTTTGCTGCCCCCCATATTTCCAAGCATGCTATTCCTCTCCAATGAACTGCTTCACCAGGCTATTATCTCCAAAGTATGAAAGACAAGGCTTTACCATCCTTGCCTCCAAGAAGCACTTGAGCTGCACCCTCTCCAAGACATATCTGTTCTTTTGGCAGTCCATGGGATATTCAGTACTCTTAATATACATAACATATACACAAACATGAACACATGCATATGTGAACATACATAAAATCTCATAGCCATCTAGTCAGAACTGACTCATAGCTTCCCAGAGGTTGTAAATCACATGGGAGGAGATTTGCTTGGCTTTTATTAACATTTTGGAAAATACTGGACTACATCATGCTTTATCAATATCCCTCAATCACACTAGATCTAACACAGAAGAATATTATATACAATATTTATGATTCTTTACCTCTGGGTTAGTTTATTTGTTTAATTCACTTAGTAATTTAAATCATGACTAAACTGACTTAATAGAATCCAGTAACGGACTTTAATTGAAAATGTTTCTTACAAGCTACTTCAACCACCAAACAAACAAAAAACTAACCAAACCCACTGACACTGAGTCAGTTGGGGTTTACAGCAAACCAAGTTACCCCCCACTTTAGGCCAACACTGTTTCCTTTCTTGCCCAAGAACAGCCTCAGCACGGGAGGCACATGTGAAACAGGAATTGCAAACCATTCCCAGAGGAGGCGGTCACTCCCAATGGAGCCTGCTTCAGTGATCACAGGGCACAGATATCATTATCATGGATGAACACATTATTTCCTCCCAAGGATGCCTTGAAAATTTCCAATAATAAAATGAAAGAGCTGCAATTTTTAATAATGTAGGATTAGCTAATTCAGTTTGTGGATGCTTTACTGGCTGTGGGCACAGCTGCTCCTTGAGGCTTTATCCACTCTGGAATGGCTTGTTCTCCAGACCAGACGCAGGTGTGATAAAAGACAGGGGTCACCAACCTTCCCAGGTGATCACCTAGCTAGTGGGTGTTGTGTGGCAGTGACAGCCCAGCAGCTCAAGATGCCAGTTGGAATCCTACCTGGTTTCTGTATTGTATTGTTCCTCCTGCTTTCTTTGTTATTCAAAGCCCCATGCCCTGGGATCCCTATTTGCCCTGCTTGGCAACAGCAGAAGGCAATGTTCCTCTAGTTTCAATTTTCTTCTCCCTGCTACACTTAGCCAGACTCTTTATTTTAGTTTGTTTCTTCCTGTTTACAGCAACAACAAATGGTGTTTGAGTCCTGCAATGCACACAGACATACATCACGTATGCAAGAAGCTATTTAAAAACCAGAAAACAGAAAAACCTGTCTATTATCAAGACGTTTATGGTAACACAGCTCAAAATTTGCAGAACTCTAAAATACAGAGACAGCTGCCCAACAGTCTGGAAATGTTTTGGCATTCTAAAGCACATTCAGGAAGCTCTGGTGGCTTAATGGTAAGTAGTACTGCCAACCTAGAGGCAAACTGTTGGAATCTACCAGCTGCTCCACAGGAGAAAGATGGGCATCCTCATCTCCTCTGATTTACAGCCTCAGAAAACTCACTGGAGGGTGAGCTCTGAGTTGGTTCCAACTCTACAGCACAAAACAACAACAAAGCACATTTAAAGGAGCTTTGATGCCTTGGTGGTAAGGAGTTACATAGCCAACCCAAAGGCAAAAAGTTCAAATCACCAGATGCTCCTTGGGAGGAGATGAGCAAACTCCTCTCAGTGATTTATTATCTCTGAAAACCCAGTGGAGGCTCAGTTATGATCCATTTCCAATCTCCTGCAACAAGCTGGAGCTATTGAGTTTGAAAGCACATTTACTCACTGATGTCTGAGATGTTTTAAAAACATAAAAGTGAAAGATACAGCATTATTAAGAACATGATACATGAAAAGCTCATAGAGAACACCAGTAAAGATAGAATATAAAATTGCACCCAAGAGCTGATTACATCTTGTCAAAACTTGATTGCATATAAACATTGCTCTTAAATTTTTTTACTAGAAAGAGAACACAAAGTGTTAAGACACAGAGTTGGTCAATGACTATTAAGTTCTAGAATTCCATTGGGGGGGGAGAATAGTTATAGCACTTGTCAAGTTTAAAATATCAATTCTACCCAGAAGTAAATTGATGACTAAAAACCCTAAAAGACTTCTCCCTGACCATACAATTATGCTGCAGAAGACTAAAATTTAAATCTCTCCACTCATTGATCTAATTCTCTATTACACAAACCCCACTGCCTTGGGCTTACACAAGTAAACCAAAGGCTGTCACAGTATTACTGTTCTGAGTCTATTTAGGGAAACAAGGCCTTCAAAATACTAGAATATAGTCAAGCCTTTGAAAGCCAGAAACCTGTCAGAGAAGGAAAATGCAAATCTTTTCTACTCAAAAAAGCTACAGAAAAGCAGTAAGACTGCATCATGTTAAAAGCAGAGAATTTGAAGAATGAGGTAAAACAAGCCAGTCCCATGGAATACTTGCACCCACAGGTTTCCCTATTTACCCTAATGCCCAAGTCCCTATTTAAAACCTGTCCTTGTTCAAAAAAAGCCTCTAAACTTGTTATGTTTGTGGTTGTCCTCTAATTCATTCTGAGTGTCACTAAGTAGGAATGGAATCATAGCTGACCCTCCACCAGATCTCTGAGGCTGTAAATTGCATGGAAAGAGAATGCCCATCTTTCTTCCAAGGAACACAAGTGATTCGACCCACCTGTCTTTGGGTTGGCAGCACAATTTCTTATCTACTAGGCCACTAGAATTCCCTAGTCCCACAAAACAACTACTGTTGCAAAGTAACACTGCAGATCTTGGCCCCCCCCAACCCAGAATTTCATGAGATGAATTCATGATTCTATTAGATAACTTCCCCAGCAACTGATAAAACAATGGCAAATGGTGACTGGTAGCTTGTGATCAGAAAATAAGCCTTTGGGAGAAATATCAAAAGTTAGTGACAGCATAGGTATTTCACCAGAGAATGACTTAAATATTACGCTCTAGAGGGTTACAGAAGAATTGATTCCTTTGAGTTGTGATGATGGAGAAGACTATTGAATATCCATGGACTGCCAAAGAACAAAGAGATATGTCCTGGAAAGAGTCCAGTCAGAATGCTCTTTGGAGGCAAGGATGACGAAGCTTTGTCTTTCATTCTTTGGACATGCAGTTAGGTAAGGCTATTCCTTGGAAAGGGACGTCATGCTTGGAAAGAATGAGGGTCAGTGAAGGAGAAGAAGACCACCAAGGAGATGGATTGATCTGTGACTTCAGCAATGGACTCTAGTGTTTCAGAAATGATGAAGTTTCAGGATAGTTGTTTTTATGGAGATTGAGATTGTTCACAGCTTCAGTTTGCTCAGCTCCAGTCAACACTCTTGGCACCAACAGTCAGGAAATCAAAAAGCGTATCGCGATGGGACAGTCTGCTGTTAGGGACCTCTCTAAAGTACTCAGGAGCAACGGTGTCTCTCTGGAGACTAAGGTGCTCCTGATACAGGCCATGGTCTTTGCAATCGCTTGTTATGGATCAGAGAGTTGGACAATGACTAGGGAGGACAGAAGGAGAGTTGATGCTTTTGAGCTGTGGTGCTGGAGAAGAGTACTGAATGTACCATGGACTGCCAGGAAAACAAACAGATTCATCCTGGAGAGGATTAAACCAAGCTACTGCTTAGAGGCAAGGATTCTGGGTCTTCGTCTGACATACTTTGGACATGTTGCCAGGAGGGACGGGTCCTTGAAGAGGGAAATCATGCTTGGGAGGGTGGAGGGACAGCGCAGGAGGGGAAGACCCTCTATGAGATGGATTGATTCAGTGACTGGGGTAATCGGGATGGGTGTGTCAAGAGGCAGTGCGGTTGGCGCAGGATAGAGCAGGGTTTGGGGCTGTTGTGCATAGGGTCACTATGAGTTGCAAACGACTCGACGGCACATAACAACAACAACATGAGTTGTACTTGACTCGATGGTACTTAACAACAACAAAGGGTTACAAAGGAAAAGGACCATGACTTCAGTTATTTTTGTAAAATCAGCCATCTTTATGATGTGACATAAATGTCAACTGTGAAAAATGATATACCACAAATGTGCTATCATAGAATTTTATCCAACAAATGTAATGTATTCCCCTCAAAATAAATAATCAATACCTAATTTTTGCACATTCCAAGAGCTGGCCCACAATTACAATGCTAAATTCAGTCTTATTCTGTTACAACCATTTCATTTTAATTTTTCAAGATAAAGTTCCAAAGCTTGATTTCATTACATGATGACATTTTGGTCCCAATTTACATGAAATCACTTTAAATGGCCTTTTTCTGGTTCTAATTATCCTTGGATAACAAAGACCTGCTGTAGAATCTTCAGAATGAATATTTTAAAGTATAAATTAGTAATATGAAAGGTATTTGTATCTTTTTGAGCCAAGCACACATTTTAGAAACTTTAGATCCAGAATATGATTAGGGGACACCATGTCTTTATTTTGTCCCTCTGCCATGTGAAAAAAAAAACATGTTATGCAAAATAAAGAACAGATTTTTTTAAAGTTATGAAATACCAAATGACTATATTTGTCCCAATTCTTTTAACAACTGTGAAAGTATAATAGTGTACTTACCATCTTGAATTACATAATTCCGTTTCCAGTTACAACATCCTATTTTGTTTGAACAAAACTATGGAAAAACATTCATGTGGCTCTGAGTTGCTGCTGATTTGCATATTTTGATTAGTTCTATTAGAAGTAATTATCTATGATTCTGTATAATTCATGAGCAGAATTTCACATAAGAACATAGACAATCGTTCAGTTTCCCTATGTTCAGAGTGTGTATTATATGAAAATAGTTAATATTCAAGGCATTCCACTGTTAATTTAGATAACAATAACTATTCTGGTTTCATCAAAATATAAAACTTCATTTTTGAAGTATCAATTATTCAGCAGAACATTTTCTTCTAAAAGCACAAGTAAAAGAATTATTTTTTCCCCAGCAAGTGAAACAGCAACATACTTCAGTAGAAAGATTATTTTCCTTTTGTGGTTTTTTTTAATTTTTTTTATTTTATTATTTTTGTGTGAGTGTACCGTCAAATCAGATCTGACTGGTACAGGAGGAGATTGTCCCTCCTTCCCCGGCAGAGCATCTGGTGGATTCAAACCGTGCGCCTCTGGGATTGTAGTTGCAGCTCCTTGCCACTAGGCCACCAGAGCTCCCCCTCCTTTTGTGTTTTAATCCATGACAATATTAGGAGTCTAGATTAGTAAATTAAAGCATATAGGATAATGAATGGTCTTTAAAGATTCACTGGGGACTGTTCAGTTTCTTTTATAATAACAATTTATGGCTCAGTTAATTTATTAATCCTGTCTTAAAAGTCAAGACCAAGATTATTGACTCAGACTTTCTGTCAAATTTGCTTATCTCTCAAATGAGTGTAATTTACAGATCAAGATTAAGATGTGACTAAGTGAGCTCTGGTGTGGTAGTAACCCAGGGTCAATGTCTCTCAAGTAGTTCAAGTTCACTACTAGCCGTTTTTCAGGAGAAAGATCAGCAATCTCCTTCCATGCAATTTACAGCCTCAGAAGCCCTCTGTAGGGTCAGCCGTGAGTCAGTTCTGACTCAACATGAATGAGTGAGAATGGTTACTTCTAGGTTCCCAAGGACAACAAAGCCCCCAGTTACCTAAGGCTACTAAAGCCTAAATGCAAAGCAAAAATGGTGGCCTAATGGTAAGGAACTACACTGCCAACCCAAAGGTATACGGTTCAAATCCACCAGCGGCTTCATAGAAGAAAGATGGCAATCTCCTCCATGTGATTTACGGTCTCTGAAAACCCTCTCAAGGGTCAGCTATGGGTCAGTTCTGACTCTACTGTATATCACAACAATAACTTCGTACAGACAGGTGGATTATCTTACCAGCATTGTCTAAGAATGAAAACATCTCACCCCAGGAACAAAGTAAAAGTTCCACAAGACAGCAAACAACAGCTGCTGGAAACCATGTGAAGAGACTGGCACTCTCTTTACATAGGTGAGAATGTAAACTGAAATAGCGCAGCCACTAATGCAAAGCCGTCTCCTTCCTTGTAATAATTTACAGCCTGACAAAGGATCACCACAGATGGTGGTGGGCGAGGTCAAAGTCAGAGACAGATCTGCGATATTCCAAGCGAGGTAGGTGCTCATCTAGTCTGCACAGATCAGAATCTGCGGAATTTCTGAGGGTAGAAATTAGAACTCTAGTTAATCAAGGTTCCACAGGCTACAGGAAACATTTCTGCTTCAAGTCAGAAGAAGAGAAGGGACTGGGCCCCACAGCAACTATCAAAGACCAGGACTGACAAAAAAGAGGATTTTAGTATCCAGGTTTTTAAAAATATAGAATGTTCTAGATGCTTATTTCAAATCATTTATAACTTTAGAGGTAGAAAACTCTGCTTCATGAAATCAATCAATTCACTTTAAAAAAAAAAGTCGTACATATTTAGAAAGGGGGAAAATATATTTTGTATTTTTAAAAGTAGTTTAGATGATTTAAAAAATTCTGTGGCAGAAGATTTCCCAACTTTATCCCAAGGAGCTGTTGGTGGACTTAAACCACCAGAGGAGTGTGACCTTTGGGTGAAGCAGTGTAAGGCTAGCTCAAAGTTACCAACACAAAATGAACAACTCATTGCTGGTAAGTCAGTTCTGACTCAGGGCAAACTTTCACAGGGTTTTAACGACTGTAAATCTTAAGGGGAAGAGATTGTCTATCTTCCTTCCAAAGATCTGCTAGGAGCTTTGAACTGCTGACCTTAGGTAGCAGGTCAGCTCATAATGCAGTACACCACGAGGGCTCCAAACCCAGGGATGGGAGGTCCTATTAGCATACATGCACTGACTATATTTGAGCACTGTGCTGAGGATGTGTGGGTTTTTCCTGTTAGGCACTGTCTTGCACTTGGGAAGAATTCTTCCCTTATGGCTATTGCCCACCCAAGAAACCCTGCTGGTATATTAGCTAAACAACTGGTAGCTAGCTTAAAGGTTAGCTGTTTGAATCTACCAGAAGCTCTATCGGAAAAAAAGACCTTGTAATAGGCTTCCATTAAAAAAACAAAAACAAAACAATGAGGGCAGGACTACTCTGTTAAATAGGATTGCACTGGGTAGACTGCTGTGATGGCACTTAATTACAGCTGTGTCCACCCACTCCTCACCAAGCAGCCATCTACTACAGGATCTGCCCTTACTCTCAGAGTTGCACAGAACACAAAGCTGGCACCAAAATCTAGAAGCCAGTTCAGACCACATGTTGATGAGGCTTATCGGATGTGGTAGGAATGATCAATAAGGCAATCTTATTTCATAAATAAGGCAAAGTTCTGTGTGCTTTGGCAATGGTAACAGTCATCTGTTCAAAATTTACTATGGTGACACAGAAAATAAATCCTTCCACATGCACGGCTCACAGACATGAGGCTCTTTAGTGACTGTCAGACCTCAGGTCTGGGAACAACCTGCTCTGGGATGGTGGTGGAGGAGCTAACCTCTGCTCCGGTCCAGTTCCCAGTTCATGTGCCCGCCCACAGCCCACCACGCCACCTCACACGTATATTCTCTATGAACAGACTCCAAACTCCAGGGGAGCAGAGAAGGAGTCTATCTCACTACCTTAGCCAGATTCTAACAGGCCTTGGCAGGGTGTCTAACAAATAAATATTCATTAAATGAATGAGTCGTATTTCCTTTCACTTTGCTTAAGGGGGGTTGGAGGGAAACTTGGATCTTAGTCTCTTACCCAAGACATTATGTAGTTGCGAGGTAGGGGAACTCAGTGTACACTTAAACATAATGTGAAATTATCTAGACTTCATTTTTTTTTAATACAAGAAAAATTTAGTAACAATAACAAAAGAAACAAATTCTAACTTCAAAACAAATTTCTAATTATTCCCACATTCCTGTGGTTTTCTGTCAGCCTGTTTTTGTTTCTCTGAAGTCACTTGTTTAGGTTAAGTGACTTATTAAGGCTCTGTCTCAGCACAGGTGGGAGCGCTGGTGGTACAATGGTAAAGCAATCAAACACTAAGCAAAAGGTGGGTTATTCAATTGCATCAGTTGCCCTGTGGGAGAAAGATGAGGCAGTGTGTTTTGTGTTTCTGTAAAGGCTTACAGCTTTAGAAACTCAATGGGGCATTTTTCCTCTGTCCTACAAGATTGCTATGTGTCTGAATCAGCTCAAGGACTGTGTTATTTTCTTAGTCAAGAATTGCTCTTACTAATCATTGGGGAAAGGGAAAGGGGGAGGGAGGGAGGGAGGGAGGGAGGGAGGGAAGGAAGGAAGGAAGGAAAAAAGAAAGATTGGAGCATTTCTCTGCCTATACATACTGATGTTTGAATCCACTGATGTTTTGAGTGCCTTCTAACCTAGGAAGTCCAGCACTCAATACTATATATATATCTCACACAATATTCTATTATAATAGAGAGGGCTTTCGCTGCCCTATTTTCAGGAGTATCAAAACTTTCTTCCTTGCCTCCAAGAAGCAGCATGGTTTCACTTTCTTCAGGATAAGCCTGTTTGTTCTCCTAGCAGTCCATCCTGGAAAAGGTGAAGCCAGGCTTCTCCTTGGAGGCAAGGATTCTGAGGCTTCGTCTGACGTACTTTGGGCATGTTGCAAGGTGGGATCAGTCCTTGGAGAGGGCCGTCATGCTTGGGAGGTAGGAGGGACAGCACAAGAGAAAAAGACCCTCGACAAGATGGATTGATTCAGTGACTGGGGTAATGGGGGTGGGTGTGTCAGAGACAATAAGGTTGGCATAGGATAGAGCAGGTTTCAGGTTATTTTACATAGGGTCACTATGATTTGCAAGTGATTCACTGGCACATAACAGCAACAAAAGTGTTCCCCTGCTCTGCTCACACAACAACCTCTAGGTCTAAATTTTGGTTTCACATGAGCACAAGTGAGTGTTAGGGCACAGTTTGGTGGGTGGAGGGGAGGCAAGGAAAGGGGAAGGATTCAGGTGAAAAGACAGGGTAATGATGGGCAAAGTCCAATGGTAACTGATTCTATGAAACATGATGCATGAAAAAGATCTTATGAAACACAGTGTGAATGAAGAATATTGTGAAATGCAACGTATACTGAACTTTGTAAGGAAACCAATTTAAAAAAAAAAAAAAAACAGGAAAAAAAACCCAAACCCAAAGTCCTTTCTTCCTAATTGTAGTCTAGAAGCTCAGTTGAAATCTCTCTACTATAGGTGACTCTGCTGTATCTGAAATATATTTAGTACAGCTTTAAGCATCATAGCAACGTGGAAGCCATCACTTCAAACTTCATACACAGGTTTGGAGGCGGTGGTTTAATCCCTTCAGGAACTTCAGAACATATAGCTCCCACCTCTATCTTCTTCCTCTGGTTATCTGCTTTCCCACTGCCAGTGTCTGCTCGCCATCAGGAACAGACCTGTGTTGCCAATTCCTGTTTCCACAGGATACTGTAGGAGGTGATGTATCCTGGAAGTGTGACTTTACAAAACTTTTGTCTCTTTAGAATGGTAAGCCTTGTAAGCATATTTCCAGGCTCCCACATATTATTTAAGGAGCTCTGGTAGCAGAGTGTTGGACTGTCATATTGGGCTGCTAATCAAAAGGTCAGTTGTTTGAATCTACCAGCTGCTGCATGGAAGAAGGACAAGCACTGTCCTCCCATAAGGCCTTACAGTCTCAGAAGTCTGATATTCCAATAGGCTGGAATTAGTTTGATGGCAGTGGATTTGCTTTTGGAGGGTATTATTTGGAAGTTGCTTTTCTCCTAATAATT
This sequence comes from Elephantulus edwardii, assembly GCF_000299155.1. Lineage (NCBI taxonomy): Eukaryota > Metazoa > Chordata > Mammalia > Macroscelidea > Macroscelididae > Elephantulus > Elephantulus edwardii. The sequence goes on along the minus strand of NW_006399804.1, from coordinate 17,283,837 downwards.
GCCTATTATGGGTGTCCTAAATTGTATGCTCCTGTCAAGAAATCTAGAAAGTGGCACAGAACCTAGAGGGAATGTGTGTGTCCTGCATAATTCCACATCGAGAGTTTGGAGTAACATGGGTATCCTGCCTGTGTAAACCTACCTTAGCCAAGAGGGATATATATGTCCCATGTAATATGCATCAAAATTCCTATTTTATAACAAAATTTCAGAAAAAGTGCTTAATACAGCATGTCTTCCATTAATGAAGTCACAAGGTGCCAAAAAAAACTCAAAGTGGAAAACAATTGAGTTATGGGAGGGTTACAGATAACCCGGGCAACAGAGGGTTAAATACTGGCATTGTCACACCCCGCTCCTGGCTGCAGGTGCTGATTAAGACCCACCAGTCCTTTAGCTGCCTCATCCATTTGTTGTCAGAAACCTCTGGTTTTGAAAAACACATCTTCCAACCCAAATACATTCCTTTTCTCCACTTACGTTCTGTTCTGTTCGCTCATGACAAGTGATGCGGAGACCCAGGGGCGCAGGGAGGGGAAGGGCAGGCAGACCCAGGGCTCTCTGCAGCCATTCCTGAGCCACTTCAGCAGCCACAGCCCCTTCTGAACAAAAGCTTCTAGCACCAGCCAGGAGAAGACATACAAGAGGCAAGAGACTGTGACTTCCACCAAGCGGGGTTCAGAGGTCAGTGTTGCTCAAGGCTAATTTTCAATGGGAATCCCTGGATACACCAGCAGGCAACAGTGAGACACCTCCAACTTTGTGTCCTGAAAAGCGATCCAGGAAGGTGTAAAGCAATGACCTATCCTGTGAGGAAGGAGCTCTGGTGACCTACTGGGTAAGGAGTTGCACTATTAACTAAAAGGTTCACACCCATCACCTGCTCAGCAGTAGAAAGCTGGGCAATGTCCTCCAGTACAAGTTAATTGGCTCTCAAAACCTGCTGGAGGGTCAGTTCTGAGTTAGTTCTGACTCAATAGCATTGAGTTTTCTGAACTGATCCCCTGAGGAGGAACTGTCAGGGTGTTCTTGAAGTGTATGTTTATCTTTGTCCAAGTTCACTGATACACTCGGCTGCTAGGTGGAGGGCATATGAATTGATTATACATCTATTATTTTTTTCTGTAGGTTTAAATACTGTCTAAATTAAAATGTTAGGGGAGGAAAGAAAATTCATAATGTATTCAAATTGCATGCCATTAATATTGCCCTCAGTAAGTTCTGCTAAGTTCTTATGTCTGATTCCCTGACGGATCTGTGATAGTAAAGGGAATAGTAGTGGCAGTGAAAAGAACAGTAGTTGTGAAGAATCAGAGAAATATTCTCTAACAGATGAAAAATGCCTTTTAAAACAACCAAATGGGTTAAAAATAGTTTAAAACCATATGGTGCCTTAGACAAAAGCCCTGGCAATCCACTTCTGGGAATTCAGCCACACTAACCTGACTACACAGTTCTGCTCTGGCACACATGAGGTCACTAAGAATTGACTTTATGGAAGCTTTTTTCTTTATTAATAATGTGGCATATTAAAAAACATTTGAATATTGCTTATTGTCATTCAATTGGAACCAACGTGTACCCGACCCTCTCGTGGGTTTTCAGCGGTTTAGCACAGGAGGAGATTGCCCACCTCTGTCCCATGGAGCAACAGGTAGATTTGAACACTGTGCCTTTGGGTTGGCAGTGCAACTCTTTACCCACTAGTTCACCAGAGCTCATTTTTACAAACATAACTCAAGATATTTTAAAAACATGTTCAATGTGATTTTTCAGGTGTTAGCTCATTCATGTGTTCTCTAGCTTTGGTGATGTAGTCTCTGTTGATTCAAAACCTCCAGGGGCTCCAAGGTAGAAAGATGGGCAGTCTCCTCCTACGTGATTTACAGCCTCAGAAACTCACTCGAGGGTCAGCTATGAGTGAGTGAGTCGTCAGCTCTGACTACACTGCAATGAGTTTGAGGGGTTGCTTTCTGTTTGTTTGCTTGTGCATTTAATTTTGAGGTTGTGTTTGTTTTTTATTCATGGGTTGTGCATTTATTTTTGAGGTTCTGTTTGTTTTTTATTTGTGGGTTTTGCTTTTTTTAAAAAATTATCTTACTTAATCTCCCAAGACTTGTAAGATGATTACTATTATGATTCCCATATAACAAATGAGAAAATTAAGGCTCAGAAAGATCACATAGCGAGTAAATACCAAGGCTGTGTTCTAAACACAGGAATTCTGACACTAACATACTTTGGACATGTTGTGAGGAGAGACCGGTCCTTGGAGAAGGACATCATGCTGGGGAGGGTGGAGGGACAGCGTAGGAGGAGAAGGCCCTCTATGAGGTGGATTGACTTAGTGACTGGGATAATCAGGATGGGAGTGTCAGAGACAGTGCGATTGGCACAGGACAGAGCAGAGTTTAGGGCTATTGTACAGAGGGTCGCTATGAGTCGCAAGCGACTAGATGGCACATAACAACAACAATAACAAAATATACACTAGTGAATAGAAAAGAAGGCTCAATCATCATGAAACAAAAGAATTTTTTATATATTTCAGAAGATAAATATAATTGTAAGGGCATTTAACCATTTAAAAAAGAATAAATTCTCAATTCCTAGCTGTGAGGTCAGAACAAGCTCAACTAACTAACTAACTGATTAACTAACTAACAGAACTAACCCAACACAGACAGACACCAGCATCACACGCATACCGGGGACCCTGAGCCACAGGAGTATCAGCACCCTCTTAGGTGGTGGGTGGTAAGTCTCAAAGGCATCCAGGGGAGCTTTCCACTGGGTTTCACCAGGAGCCCTGCAGGCAGTTTCCCATTGAGCTTCCCAGTATCCAGCAGGCTTCCCAGAAAGCTTTGCAAACACCGAGTGGGAGGACTCCTAGCAAATCCCTTCAACCCTTCAGTAGATCTGTCTCAACTGCCAGTCCTGGTCTGTCTACAGCACTTTAAACTCTCCTGCCACCCAATGGGCCACAACAGTGCTCTCTGTACCATCTCAGCTCTCTTCCAAATCTCTTCCTGCCTCAGCCTTAGAAGTAGTGGTTGTTCCTTCTACCTGTTCTCCTTGGATTCTTTAGAGGCCTCTTTGTTAGTCTTGGTGGAATGGCGCCCTGTGTGCCACAGAACGAAATCTTGCTCAGCCTCATCCCAATTTTATGACTCTTGGTATGTTTGAGCCAAGTACGGCAGCTATTGTGTGTTTTGAACATTCTCTCTTCTAGGGCGGGTGCCCCAGCAGCACTAAAGTAATGTGCTCAGCAGCTAACAGAACAGTTGGCAGTTCAAATCGACCCAGGAGCTCCACAGGAGGAAAAATTTGGATCCATAAAGATTATAGTCAAGAAAACCCTAGAGAGCCGTTCTGCTCATGAGATTGCTATGAGTAAAATAAATCAACGTGATGGCATTCTAACACCAACAACCCAACCAAGGGCTGAGGTCGATGGAGGTTTCATGGGTGAATACTCAGCAGTAGAGACTACCAGGCTTTTCTTCTCAGTCTGTTTTAGTGGAGAGGTGTCCCTGAAGCCTGCCCACCATGAATGATCCTGCCAGTGTTTAAAATATTGACAGCATCTAGAGGCCAAACCACCCGGAACTCGCCCAATCTCTGCAGTCCAGCTTCCAGCACCACAGCTACACACAAGCCACCACACAGCGGTGGGCAGCTCTCTTTCCCCTTTAATAAGCCCCCACTAATCCCTTAGAAGTTAATCCCTTGTTACTAGTTAATTCTTTACATTAAATTTCCCCTGTTCAAATGTCAGTGTGAGTTTTATCTCTTGAATAGAGCCTGACAGATACTCCCACTGACTACCAAGCACAATAAATGAGAAAAGACTCCGACCCAGACACAGCCCTACGAAAAGACTGTGAAATTCCAGAATGTCAAAGAATAAAGAGACAGAGAGAAACTCTAAGAGCTTCCCATATGAAGAAAAGATTCACGTAGAAAAGGTTTCGGAAAAGTCAGACTGACATGAGGTTTCTCAAATCGGCAACATCAAGCCAGGGTTTTGAAGTTTAAAGAGAAAGTTATTTAAAACTAGTAAATCCACTCAGCCTCAATGAGGTCTTCAGACACGCAAAACTCCAAGTTTCCCTCATCCCAAAGCAGTTGCATGAGACTACATTCCACCAAAATGAGAGTAGGAAACCAGAAAGGGGGAAAATAGAGCATACAAGAAAAAGAATAAGCCTGCAAGTCAGGACAAGTAAACAGGAGCAGGCTTAGAGAGCAGTGAGAACAGCATTGAGTCCCCTCCTCAAGGAATGTTTCAGCACGAAGAATAACAAGGATTCCAAGCATAGGAGAATGAACGAGAATCTAGAGGACATGAAGGATAAGGTAAAGGAGACAGGGTTTGTTCCTCAGCAACAGAGTAAGGCAAGTCAATAAAAATCTCAGGAGAAAATCACAAAATACAAGAAAGCTAAAATTAAAAAAAAAAAGTGTGTCATGATTTTGAGCAATTGGTGAGATTTAGCAGAATGAAGCCTGTTTGGAATTGATGTTTGACACAACTTCCTTTGAGTAATGCTGTAGTTGTGATGGATGCTCCCAGTGATGTAGTGTTGAGATGCTAAGAGGTCAGCAGTTCAAATGCCACCCGCTGCTTCACAGGAAAAAGATGAGCCAATTCCTCCCATAAAAATTTACAACCTATTTATTTACAGTCACTATCTGTCAGCAATCAGGAAATGTATTGTACTGGGAAAGTCTGCAGTTAGGGGTCTCTCCAAGTTACTGAAAAGTAATGACGTCAGTTTGAGGACTAAGGCATGTCTAATTCAGGTCATGGTCTTTCCAATCACTTGCTATGCATCTATCTAAGAGCTGGACAATGAATAGGGATGACTGAAGAAGTGGTGCCTTCACCCCACAGTCAAGAGAAGAAGCAAATATGTCTTGGAGACAGTATTGCCAGAGGCTCTCTGGAAGCAAAGATAATGAGGCTTCATTTCACATACTTTGGGCATGTTGCCAGGAGGGGCTATTCCTTGGAGAGGGTCATGATGCTCGGAAAGGCAGAGGGCCGGCAAAGAAAAGGTAGACTCTCAACGCGGTGGATTGACACAGTGACTGTCACAATGGGCTCTACTGTGTCAGGAAGTATAAGGATGGCACAGGATAGACCAGAGTTCAGATCTGTTGTTCATAGGGTTGCTATGGATTGTATACTTGGCTTGATAGTATCCAACAACAACGAGTCAGACTTGATGGCAATGTTCTTTCGTTTGGTAATCCGGTTAAAAGGCTAATAGGGAAGGAAGCAAAGCCACAACAATCTCCTTGGGCCTGCCACAGAAAATGTTATCATTAAGACTCTTCATTGGTTTTCAACGTTTAGACTCAACTTGTATTGTAAAATTAAAGATGTAACAAGACATTGCTGAGAAAAGCTTAAAGACGGTTGAGTGGGGAAGAGAAGAGGGGCAGACAGAAGGGCTAGAAGTCTCCTACTTTCAACGAGGGTCTTAAGGGGGAAAGGGAGACTTTTAGATGGAACAAGATAGTAGAAATTTATGAATAGTAAAATTGGAGAAATAATCAATAGAGGAATTCACATAGTAAGAGATTCACAGCACTGAATCTACATCTGTGTGACCTCAGCATATCAGTCAAAAGACAAAACTCAAAGCAGACATCAAAACAGTTTAGTAAGTATATTTAGTTATGAAAATAATAATTACTAAGAATATTCACAGGGACAACTTAAAAAAGGGTTTCTTCTGGAGAACAAGACATATGGTTTTTATTAGCAGCTGTTTTCTTCTATTTCCTTTTTTTCAACTATGTTTATGAATGAATGTTTAGAAAAGAATAAGGATTAGATTAGTCAACTGTTCTTTCAACAATGAGGTATTTTAGGTATGTTTGGCCATAAGATCTCTGTCATAGCTACTCAACTTAGCCATCACAGAGCAAACAAATAAATTGTAAATGAGCGGGCATGGCTGTGTTCCAACAGAACTTTATCTCCAAACACAAGTGGAACACCAGGTTCAGGCCAGGGGTCTAAAATATACTGATCTTCACCCTAATCCAGTGTACTGCAGGATGAAGTTGTTAGGTGCTGTGGAGGAAGTTCCAATTCATAGCAACTCAACCACAGATCAGAACACTGTTTGGGTTCTGTGCCATCATGAAACTCCTGAACTGTCTGAGCACTGCTGATATGTTTGAGCCCTACTGGTGCAGGTACTTTGTGAATGTATTCCTCTTTTTCACTGACTCTCTACTTTTCTAAGTATTATGTCCTTCTCCAGGGACTGGTCCTTACCAATAACATGTCCAAAGTACATGAAATGAAGTCTGGACATCATTACTTCTGAGAAACATTTTGGCTGTACTTCTTCTGGGACAACATTGTCTGTTCTGGAAGTTTATGGTACATTCAGTATTCTTCACCAAAATGACAAGGTGAAGTCAATTCTTCATAAGTCTTCCTTATTCACTGTCCAGTTTTCATATGCATTATGTTGTTGTTGTTGTTGTGTGCCGTTGGGTTGGAATCAACCAATAGCTCACCCTCTAGCAGGTTTTCAGAAGCAGTAAATGGCACAAGAGACTGACCATCTATTTCCCATGTAGTGGCTTGTGGATTCAAACCACATAACTTTTCACTGGCAGTGCAATGAAACACAAAGTACCACAAAGACAACAGAGCTCCCTAATGCATGCATACAAGGTGACTGAAAATGCAATGGCTTGGAGTAGGCACACATTTGTACTCAAGTGACAGTTTTACAATTCAAAGAGGTTATCTGTAGCAGATTTTCCCAATGCAATATGTCATCTGACTAGTGCTTCCATAGGCATTGATTGCAGATCCAAAAAATCCTTGAAAATTCCAATCTTCTCTTCATTTATCATGATAACGTTTATTGTTCCAGCTGTGAGAATTTCTGGATTCTTTTTGTTAAGTTATTATCCATTCTGAAGGCTATAATCTTTCAGCTTCATCAGTAGGTACTTCAAGTCCTCCTCATTTTCTGCAAACAACATATATTTTCTATAGACCAGTGTGTTAACACATCTACTTCCAATCCTACTTTCCCCATCTTCTTCCTATAATGTAGTTTCCCAGGTTGTTCATTCAGCATATGCAGACTGAATAAGTATGAAAAGATACAAGAGGTTGTGCATTACAATAATTATGCATTCTAGAATTCCCAATTTTCACAATGTTATCCATAATCTGTTATAATACACTTAGATGACACCTCTGCATAGTCAGCAGAGCACAGGGAAACATCTTTCTGGTATTCTTTGCTTACAGTCAAGATCTGCATATCCTCAGCAGTGATATCCCCTCACTCCATGTCTTCTTTGAAGTCAGTTTGAACTTCTGGCATTTCCCTATTGATGTACTGCTGTGACCATTTTGTTATGATCTTCGACTAGATTATACTTTCATGTGATAATATTAATACTCTTTAATAATTCCTGCAGGATCCTCTGTTATATTTAAGGGTATGCTTCCTTAAAAGGTGAAGGGGTTCCCTTTGCAAAATGTTTCAATAATGCTAGGTTAAACAACACTAAGCTAATTTCATTGCTTCACCACCATTCATGTGTTTATGATTTTACATATCCAATTCTGAAGCACTATGCCGTGGTACAAAGAACTCTGCTGATGTGTCAAATGCATGCTGGGCTGATAACCAAAAGGCCTACACATCTTTTAATCCACCAGCAGCTCCCTAGGCAGTCTCTTTTCATTAAGATTTACAACTTTGTAAACCAATGAAAAGTCACTGTGAGTCAGGGAGCTCTGGTAGCTTCTTGCTGTGTGGTGTACCATCAAGTCAAAACTGACCCATAGCTGACCCTCTAGAAGGTTTTCAGAGGCTGTTAAACAAACAGGAAGAGACTACCCATCCTTTTCCCATGGAGCAACTGGTGGATTCAAACCACATGCCTCCAGGATTGCAGTACAATTTCTTCCCACTAGGCCACTGTGAAAAGAAACTGCACTGCCAAATGCAAAGGCATGTCCTTTAAATTATGTTGTTGTTGTTGTTGTTGTTAAGTACCATCAAGTCATAGGTGACTCCTAGTGACCCTGTGAACTAAAGTCCTGGACACTTGCATGACTTTCATTCTTTCTCTAGGTTCATAGGGTTTCCAGGGGCAAGCTATTTACAGAAGTGAATACCACTCCTGTTTCCAAGCTTGTTTTAATTGGGGATCTCCACCCAACACCATCCACCATGGGTAACCGTTATCACATCTGACACATCAGTGTCACAGTGTTCAGCTTCACAGCATCCACAAGTTTCCTCTGTACAGCAAGTGGACACACCAGGGCTACACGACCTAGAAGAATGTTTGAACAAAAACAATGAAAAACAGGCCTGAGGGCCACGGATTAGAGTCGCCTTTGGCTTGGTAGCATCACTTTCAGTCCACTAGGCCAGAGGGTTTAAGGTTATTGCATAGGGGCTCTGGTGACCTAGAGGTAAGAAGGTGCACTGCAATCCCAAAGGCACACAGTTTGAATCCACCAGTGGAGAAAATGAGCAATCTCCTCCAATGTGATTTACAGTCTCTGAAAACCCTCAGGAGGGTCAGCTAGGGGTCAATTCCAACTCAACTGTATGACCACATAAGTCACAACAGACTTAACAACTGTGAGGAGGAGTAAAGTTAATATGCTGTTGTACACAGCATTTTTCCTATTCGTTTAAACACTCTAAAAGCTCTTAGCTTGCAGCATCTCAGGAGTCACTAGTGCTGTGTACAGCAGTTCCTTTTATCAATGAACAAATAAGGCTCTCACTTAAAGCTCACTGGTCTGGTGTTGATTCTAACTCATAGTGACCCCCTTACTGGGTTTCTGAGACTTAGGCCCTCAGAGGTATGAAGGCATTCTGGTTATAAGTGCAAAATACTATGGACTATCCCACCAGAATATAGGCTCAAAGAATAGTAAATTCATGCAAAGATGGTGTGAGAACTGTGAGAATACCCAAAGTTCCTCCACCACCATGCCAGAGGACAACGTGTGGAGACACCTGGCTAACATGCCAGTGTAAAGCCATTAGCCCTTTATAAGGTGGCTTTACAGGACACACCTTGACACAGGCTACTTACACTAATTGAGCAACACTAAAGCTTCAAAAATTATAAAACTCTGGAGCTAGATTTTATTATTTTCTTTCAAATCAACATGAAGTAGAGTGAACTTATTAGACATATTCACAGTAAATCTTGTTTCTTTATCCCCAATCTTTTTTAGAAGGCAGGAAGGAAAAGGCTAATAAAAAGAGAGAGGAACATCAACACATGAATGGATAGTGAATACTATGCAGCACTGAAAAACAAGCAACTCATAAAATATTATACAACATGGGTGACCCTGGAGGACACTATGCTGAGTGAAATATGTCAGTCACAAAAGGGCAAATACTGCATAGCACCACTGTTATGAAACAGGACTGACATGGAGGTTGGGGGGAAACTAAGAAAAGAAGGCATAAACAACAAACACTGCATTGGGAC
>NW_006399804.1:17219000-17271446 GCF_000299155.1 Elephantulus edwardii | reverse complement strand
GGGGGGGGGGGGGAGTCAGGAGATGTGCTTGTGAGAAATCAGCCATTGGAGACCATACAGAGTGCAGCTCTCCTGACAACTATGGAGAGCCATGAACCAGAGGAGATGTAACAGCACCTGGTTTAATTCCATTCCTCCTTAGTTTCACAGTACAGACTCTAAGTTACTAAGCCCATATTCTATTTTATGACCTAAAAGTAAATGGAGAGCTGTTAAATTCTAACTGTATACACAGCAATGCACAAAGCACAGACCACGTGTCTAGCGAGAGAAAAGTTTAGGAGTATAAAGTACAAAAGGAAAAATCTTTGAGAAACCTAAGACCTAAAACATCCTGCTTTTTGTGGACACGTATGGATACATAAAACAAAAGCAACATATTCTCAAAGAAATAAATGCATAAGATATAAATTAAGATTTCACAAACTGTAAAACTAGAGTTGAAAGGTGTCATGCAAGAAAGGTGGTATGAAAAAGAATCGACCACATATACTCTGAAGACACCTTGATTTCAGAATCTCAGAATGTTCATGCAATATGGCTATGTTCTTTTCTTTTAATCTGAAAACCATTCATGCCGTTTTTTCATAGTCTGCAGGTGTACTTTTATAGCCAATGATTATTTATAAAGATGGAATTCTGGAAACATTCTTTATCACCTTTGCTAAGGGGATACTTTCCCCTGACACCCTCATTAAAGGTGTGAAAATGAAACCGGTCTCTTCCAGAACTAGGGGAATACAACCTCCACTCATAGAATTCTCATCCAGACTAAGTCGGAGCAGACTCCCCTGCCCCAGGTCTTCGGTGAGGAGCCCACTGGGAATGAGAAGAACAGCTGCACTTGACCTACAAATTCTGCCTTGGCCCTCTCCCACGTCAACCCTTATTACAACCCACAAACTGTCCCCGAGGTCAGGACTCCTGAGACCTGCTCCAATAGCCTAACCCAGTGGGAAATTGTCCAATTCTTGAGGAACAGTCATCAGATCCTTTGGAGACCACTTAATTATACAAGATTTCCTTTCACTCCACTCCTAACATCTCTGGTGCTACGGGGCTGAACAAGAAGGGAGAAGCTGCAGGCCAAGAAAAGTGAGAAACCATTAAGGTGTTGAATGAGGTTTGCCAGGTTCTAAGTACACATGGCCCAGCCTACGCTGTTTACCACTAGAACCACTAGCCATATGGCAACTGAGACTTGAAATGTGGTGACTATAACTGAAGATTTGAAGCAAAAAAAAAATTCATTTAAAAATGAAACAGTATTAAAATATTTTTTCTATTAAATGCAACTATATTGCTTTGTTAGTACTGCATTTCACTTTAACTGGCAGTCTGCAAAAAATGTTGTCAGGTGCTGTTGAGTGCACTATGACTCATAACATTGTTGTGATGAGAACTTTGTCCTGTCCCGTGCCATCGTCACAATCTCCACCATGCTTGAGTGTGCACTGTTACAGTTACCGTGTCAATCCACCTCAGTGACGGGCTCTATTCTGCTGAGCCTCTACATTTCCTTATATGGTTATCTTTTGTTAAGGACTGGTGTCTCCTGACAGCATGCTCATTACTGTTGCATTACAATGCGTCAAGCATGTGTATCAACAATAATTTTTAAAATAATTTTTATTTTATACTAGTTTGCTTACAAAGTTCATACACATTGTTTTTCACACTGGATCTTTCCCATTTCGTTTAACACATGCCTAATCTTGTTGCTGTCAACAAGCAGATTTAGTTTGGATTTTTTTTCCCTCTACACACTGATGTAGCATTGTAATGGGTTTATTGGAAGATTTTAAGCAGACAACACAAACTGCAAAAGTATTATCTATGCAAATACTGGAATTTAAATTGAAGCATATATTAAACATTTTAACTACTGCATTGAGTAGATGAGTGAGAGAACAGTTTAAAAGCAATACATGATTGGTTATTATGGTTATGACAAGAGTCCAGAATGAAGGTTGCATAGTGGAGTGTACTTGGGGAAGGGGGGAACTGTATGCCAATGAAAGAATTTTTTCTTTTACTTTTCTAAGAGAAGCGCAAACTGGGGGCTGGGGGTGATCAGGGAAAAAAATGGAAATCCAAAATCTCTGTAAATGTTCATCAAAATTAATAAAATAAAATCTAAAAAATAAAAAAAACAATGAAATAGATGAAGAAAAAAACAGTTTCAATTAAGATGTGTATTAAAAGACTTTATTATAAACATATGGGAGTGTCAGAGACCGGGCGATTGGCACAGGACAGAGCGGAGTTTAGGGCTGTTGTACATAGGGTCGCTATGAGTTGCAGGCGACTCGACGGCACATAACAACAACAACAACACTGCGATATCTCTGGGAAATTGCAGGTCTGATTCTAGACCATCATAATAAAGCAACTTTTGCAATAAAGTAAGTAATAAATTTGTTTATTTCCTAGCTCACATAAAGGTTCTGTATACACCGTATTGTAGCCTATTAAGTATGCAACAGCATTATGGAGGAGCTTGAAACACTGTGAGAATGACTAAAATGTGACAGAAAGAAAAGAGGGACTACACACTACTGGAAAAATAGCACCAGGAGATATGTCCAATGCAGGGGTCCCATAAACCTTCTATTTGTAAAAAAAATCAAAACACAACACCACCACAGTACTTGCAAAAATTAATAAAGTGACCTAAAATAAAATGAGCTTTGCTACAGTGTATAATTAAATTATTTTTGTAGTTTAAAAATAAATCAGGTTGAGTTTTCACCTTTAAAAGAAAAATCTTGGTAGTGTTGCAAAATTGAGTGCAGATACATAAACTAGTACTACAATTAGAATGTTCTGTTGTTAGACGCTATGGAGTCAGAATCTACTCATAACTTAACCCTCCTGAGGGTTTTTAGAGGCTTTAAATCTCATAGGAGGAAACTGCCCAATTTTCTCACTCAGACCAACTGGTGGATTCCAGCTGCATGGATTTGGATTAGCATCACAATTCCTTGCCACAAGGCCACCAGAGGCTCCTGCAATTAGAATAATACAACTGTTCCCAATGGCTGTGACCTTTTGGAAGCACACTGCTTGGATTATCTTCTGAAGCACATGTAGACAGGTTCACACCACCAACCCTTGAGCTAGCAGTCATCTCAGTCATCTGTTTGCATGATTTACAAAAAATATCAAAGTTTCATGGGTTCAAATTTCAAAATAACAAGTGATTTTCTTAATTTTAGAAAAATTGAGTAATTTAAATGGCTTTGTACAATTAACATTTAGAGAGCCTGCTTTTCTCAAATGATTTCCAGATTTAGGAAGAAATGTTATAAATTGGCAGTCCAGAAAAATCAAACTGATGGTCATAATTTTTAAAAAAATGTTTCAAATTTGTCAAAGGAAAAAAATTTAGCTATATATTAAAAAAGTTGATATCAAAGTTCACAGTACTTCAGCTATGTTGGATGTAAGTCTAAATTGTTAAGAGAAGAAACTACTAATTATTTTATGCTTCACTTCTTTGTATTTGTATTCACTATGTTCTAGATGGTGCGGGGTCCCTATAAGTTGAAGCCAACTCAATGACATCTAACAACAACATCATTCTGAATCAGAGTCTATGAAAATTGTAAGAGATTTAGTTGTTAAAATTGTCTAGTCTATATATACAAACATCTGGTGGCCTAGTGGCAAGAAACTCCACTGTAATCCCAAAGGCACGCTGTTCAAATCCACCAGCTTCTCTGCAGGAGATGGGAAATCTCATCTCATGTGATATTGCATCTAAAAACCTGCTGGAGGGTTAGCTATGGTGTGCTGGAGGGTTAGCTATGGGTCAGTTCTGACCCCACCATATTCAATGACAACAACTTACATACAAATGTTACAAATTATCACCAGGTTATGAAACTACTGAAACTGAATACAATTAATGATCAAGTGATAATTGCCAGTGCTTTTATTGCTTGAATTGTAGAACTGGTGATAAAGAAAAATCTTTTAAACGGTCAGAAGAAAAAAGAATATTTTATATGAATACAAAGGATCACAGATAAGAACGTCAGAATATTTTATGATGAAAACTATGTAAGCAATAAGGGAGAGAAGTTACAGCTTTAGGTGGAAATAAAACTTTAACTTAATATTTTATACCCAGCAAAAATACCTTTCAGAAAGGAAAAAGGACATAAGGAGTTTATCAGACACATAAACTGGAAAGAATTCATCAGAATACTCATACATAAGAGATTTTATAGAAAGAGTTTTAAACAAAAGAAGGTGACATTAGGTGGAATATGTATCTACACTAACTTAAGAACAACACTGGAAATAATAACTACATGAGAAATAGCTAACATTTTTTTTCTTCCTTAAATATCTTTAAAAGAAACTGCTGATTAAACAGAAAATAAAGCAATTTAATGTGTGGCACATAACATATAAAAATAAAATGCATGATAGCAATGGTACAAAAAACTCAACGTGGAAATTAACTATAATCAGTTTTTTACACTATATGAGGGAGTTCTGGTGGCACAGTACATAGGGAGTTGTACTACTGAACCAAAATCAGTACTTCCTGGAGGTTCGAATCCACCAACTACTCTACAGCAAAAAAATGGGCAGTTTCTTCCCATACGACATACAATCCCTTGAAAACCTGATGGAGGGTCAGCTATGAGTCAGATTAGACTCAGTGGCAAAGAGTGACAATATTGTATTTGTAACACTGTAATTTACAAGTAGACTTTCATAAGTTAAAGATGTAGACTTTAAGCCCTAAAACAATCACTAAAATGAGTAAACTGAACAAAGAGATAATAATGCAAATAAGGAGAAAAGAGTTTAATTAAAAAATACTTAGGTAATTCAAAAGAATGCAAAAAAGCATCAAAAAGGGAACACAGGACATGGAATAAACAGAATACTAACAACATGTTGTATTATGTCAGAACTAACCCACAGGTGACCCTCCAGTGGATTTTCAGAGGCCGTTAAGTCACATGGGAGGAAACTGCCAATTTTTCTCCCATGGAGCAAGCTGATGGATTCGAACCATGTGGCTCTAGGATTGCAGCACAGCTTCTTACCAGTGGACCACCAGAGTTCCTGTGCAATACCCTTAAACCCTATCTATAATATACTGAATATAAAAAGTCTAATTATTATAAGATGGAGATTGTTATAATTCTAGAAAGTAGGGGTTGAGGGGGAAAAGTAAGATCCACCTCATTATCCTGCCAACAAAACATGCACTTTAAATGTCAAAACACAGAACAGAATAAAAGCAAAATACTTTTTCATAAAAAGTTCATATCAAATACTATGCAGCACTAAAAAGCAAGGAACTCCTGAAATACTATGCTAAGTGGATTACCCTAGAGGACATTATGCTGAGTGAAATATCTCAGTCACAAAAGGACAAATATTATATAGGGCCACTATTGCAAAACAGGACTGACACTGGGGTGAAGGGAAGACAGAGAAGAGGAGGAATGATGTATACTGCATTGCAACAGATGAGACAGAGAACTGTTTAAAAGGGCTATATGATTAGGCATTGTCATGACAGGAGTCCAGAATGATGGTTGCACAGTGCAGTGGACTTGGGGGGAGGGAATGCATAGCAATGAAAGAGGTTTTTCTTTTACTCATCAAGGAGAAAAGTGAATTGGGGGGGAGAGAGTGGGCAGGGAGAACAATGCAACAATGAATGACTGGAAACCCTAAGTCTCTGTAAACGTTAATTAAAATTCATTTTTTAAAAGTTCATATCAAAAAAATAACTTGCAAAATTTTAAGATGGTAGAATTAAAATATGCTGGAATTAATCATTTTAGAGACCTAGACATAACATCAGCACCACAGCTTAGACTTGAAGAGAATTAAAGTGCTCAACTATATTGTTGTTATTAGATGCCACTGAGTCACCTATAACTCCTAGCTACCCTATAAACAACAGCTTAAAACCTTGCCTTATATTATACCATTCACATGATCTCCACCATGCTCAAGTCCATTGTTGCAGTCACTGTGTCAATCTATCTTGTTGAGGTTTTCCTCTCTTTCATGAATCCTCTATTTTCCCCAGAATCACGTCTTTTTTTCCCTGCTGACAACATGCCTAAAGTCCTGGAAATGAAGTGTCAACACCCCTGCCTCTAAAGAGCAACTTGGTGGCATTTCCTTCAAGGCACATCTGTTCTATGTGGCTGCAGTAAGAGTACTTGTGAAGTAAAGTGTAGATGGCACCTAGCCCATAGCCTAAATCTGAAAATATATTACTCTTCTACCTACATTGACAATTCGGTTCAAATACTCAAAGGATAAACTGAGATGAGCTTTCCAGCACAACTTCCTGAATACCACAGTAAATGTAGGCAGGCCAGTATCTTGAACAGCAAAGCATCCCACTGTCTGCATTCTGATCACTGAAAATCCTGAGAATTCATTGAACATGATGTTGTTGTTCGTTGTGATGTCTCTTCTGGTTCAAACTGACTCATTTGTCTTTTAGTGGGTTTTCAGAGGCTGTGAATCCTATGAGAGGGGACTGACCATCTTTCTCTGCCACAATAGATTAGAACAAAGGCTTTGGGTTAGCAGTGCAACTTCTTAGTCTCAAAGAAGGGCCTTGCTTTATTCACAAAGATAATTCTCATTCTTTTCATTGTTGTTGCCTTACAATCTCATAATGGATTAACAAAAAAGGAAGAGGGTGGACAGTTTTACAATAATGATCTAACTTGTAATAAACAGAAGATTGGGGGGAACCCCTTATTCCATGCTTTAAAAATAAAATCTATTAAATGATATCTATCATGTCATTGGCTCACCAAATCAAGTACAGAAAAACAGTTAAGCATCAGAAGACATGGGGCACCAGCTAGTCTCTGCTGTTGATGTGCCTATTTGTTGTTGTTGTTAGGTGCCACTGAGTTGAGTACAACCCACAGTAACCCTGTGAACAAGAGGTCTGAACCCTGTTCTAAACTGTGCCACCCCCACACTTCTTCACACACTTGAGACCACTGCAGCAGACACCTTGTTACTCCATCTGGCTGAGGGTCTCCCTCTCTCCTACTTGTCCAAGCATGCTTAACAGGCCATTTCCTTTGGTGTTCCTCAATTTCCTTCTCTATAAAGGAGAGACAAAAAAGACACTGGCCTGCTCACCTCACACAGTACAAAAGGAATGAAAGATTTTTTTTTAACTGTAAAGTTACTCAAGTAAGATGTGTTATTTTGAATGGGAGGTTTCTCCTGTTAACATAGAAAATCAAGACGTAATTAGGGGAAAACTGTACAATATCAAGCTTATATTTTTAGACGTATGTACTCAAGATTGTCATAACAGAAAGCACTAAACTTCAGTCTAGTCTACATAGACCTGCTTTAGAAACTCAAAAATTTCCCGGGCTGCTCTTGAAAATAAAGAGGTGCAGTAACAAGACAAAAGTCTAAGTAACTTACTCAAGAATGAAACATAAAGTTCATAAAGAAGCTAAGATTCTGGCTTCACATTGATTCAAATTTTTCCCAAAAAAGCCCTGCTAGAAGGTTAAGAAAATAGTAGCAAAATTATAACTCAATAAAGCCTTTTTTAAAAAAAGGAGGAGGAGGAAAGAAAACAGTGGAAGTAATTATTTTCCAGGTTTTATAAGCTAAAATTCTTTCCACATCAGCACTATAGTGGCCTTCTGAGGATGCACATATTAGAAAAAAACCACAGTGTTTTCATCATGAGCTGGAAACAAATTTCATCTGAGACCAAAAGAAAAGTCTTTCAATGAAACTAGAAAATATACTTGAATCCCAGCGTCCAAATCCAGCATAAATTTCATCTGCTGCCATGAAGTCAATTCCAACTCACGGCAACAATAATACAGGCCAGAGCGGTGCTTGTGAGGTGCCTTCCTCGGGCTCATGGTGACCCCACAAACAACAGAGCAGAACTCTGCATGGCCTGAATAGAACTACCCCACGTTGTTCTCCAGGCTGTAATCTTTACTGAAGAAGAAAGAAGCAGACTGCCACACCGTTCTCCTATGGAGCAGCTGGTGGGTTTGAACTGTCAACCTTTCAGTAAGAAGCTGAGTGCTTAATCACTGCATCACCAGGACTATTGATGGGAACTTAAAAGCATTAAAAAGTACTACTCTCAGTTTTCTTCTATTTTCCTGCATGAGCATCAAGCCGTGCTTATAAAATCACAAATGAAATCTCACACACGACCCTCATTTGTTCTGTATGGCTACAACTTACTGGCTGAGTTCCTACAAAGATAATTCCATTTTCAGGGGATGTAAGCAAATCACAGTTTTGTCACTCACTGGATGCATGATTTCAACTAGTCAGAGTACCTCAGTGAGCCTCCTTATTTCATGGGACTAATACTATCTATTTCATGTGGCTGTTATGATAGAATGAAATTAAGTGTATGCAACTGATATGAAGAGTTGTTGTGTACCGTAGAGTCGGAATTGACCAATAGCTGACCCCCTAGTGGGTTTTCAGAGACAGTTAATTACACAGGAGAAAACTGCCCATCCTTCTTCCAAGTAGCAGCTGGTGGCCTTGAAAGCGTGAACCTTCAGGATTTCAGCGGAGCTCCTTGCCATTAGGACACCAGAGCTCCCCCTCCACATAATCCACTATGATAAGTACAATTCCTGGTGACTTTTCATTGAGTTTCTGAGGCTGTAAATCTTTACAAGAGGAGACTGCACATCTTTCTCTTGAAAAGCAGTAGGTAGTTTCAAACCACTGACTTTCTGATAGCAGCTTGACACATCCTATAATACACTAACCAGAATTTCCTGCATATAAAGGTGTTCATGATTATCTGTAATGTAAACCATCATCTCTCAAGACAAAACCTTTCCATAGTTGTCACACTGAAAATATCATTATTAGACTGAGCAAAGAGCTATTTGCCCTACCAGACTATGAAAGATACTTTAAAGAATACTACTAGTAGAAATAACACTTCAAAGCAAAAAACTCTCCTCATACTATGAAATCTATTCATTTTTAAATTGCCTCTAATCTCCAGTCTATATTGAGATTTTAAAATATTAAATCCATAGACAATGACACATTTATCAACATTAAAGACACTAATCGAGTAAGTAAATACAATGAAGACAACTTATGGCTGTTTCTACAGTTCATTACCTCTCTCTGTTTGTCTCTACAATTATAAACAAGAGAAAAACCATTTGTCAAAGATGGTAACATGAATCAGAAAAGTCATTCTTGGTTAAGTAGAAGCAATCCATTTGAATTTAGCAACAAAGGAAGATAAAAGACTTAGAGAGAAGGCTTGGGTGATAATGTGCAAACAGAAAACATATTTTTTAAAAGTCACATTCTTCAGTACACGTAAAAAAAAAGTCACATTCTAGTTGAAATAGGAAATAATAGTAAAAAGAATGGATGCTGGAGACTATAGGTACTGGGCTACTGAAGACCATAGGTACTGGGATACTGAAATAGGAGCAGGTGGATAAATATTAGTACTTCTACAATCAGATAAAAGATGATACTAGCTGAACCTCTGAGAACCCTAGTGGTGCAGTGGTTAAAGTATTTTTGTGCTAATCAAAAGGTCAGCTGTTCAAACCATCACTCTTAGGGAGAAAAATGAGGCAGTCTGCTCCCATGCAGATTTATAACCTTGGGAACTCCTGGGATATCAGGATTTGAAATCTACTTGGTAGCACACAACAACAGTTGAAAACAGAATCAACATCTATGCACAAAGTAAAAGTGATGATATTTTGCATAAATTTGTATATTCCTTTAAGTTTTAGTTCCCTTCCCCCCCCCTTTTTTTTTTCCTTTCTAAGTTTGGATACTAGAAATGGAACCAATTTGTTCATGGAAAAAAAATTAAATGTTTTCACTGACTGCTGCAACTACTTTTGTTTTCCTCCAACTGTGGGAACCAATGAGGTTGGGGAGGGAAGTCACACAATGAAAGCTTTCAATTTTTAAAAAAAATTATGAGGAAGTTTTTGTATTTGTTTAAATACACAGATGGGGGTTTACATAAATAATCAACCAAAACATTTTCCAACTGTGTAATTTTCTTGTAAAGTATATAATATAGCTTGGGGTTTCTTTTTTCTTTTTTTCCTGGAAACTAGATGTCAGAAGTACGATGACTATACTTCAAGAGAGAAATGGATAATTCTGGGGTTCACATGAAAAAAAAATATATATATATATGTAAGTCCTCTTTGAAAGTCTTATATCAAGTTCATTTTTTAGGAATGGGATGTCCATAGTCTAAGACAACTTGAAATAAGTTCTCTCTAAACTTGAATTCATAGGTCATGGACTTTTTCCAGAACGTAGGCTTCAGCTTTATGCTCTGAGAATGTGGATTTGAAATCTGTTGGATTAAAAATCTACATGTTGGTTTTTAAAAAGCAACAACAAAAACACGGCCATCTAGAAATTTTCCTCCATGACATTCCCACAGGGGCGTCCCAGCAGTCTTTCTGCTTGTGTGACACCCCAGGACATCTGAAACTCGCTACACAGACACAGCCCTACAGCTGAACGAACATTCCTGACCTAGTCTTTCTTGAGCCCTAGACATTACTGCTCCAGGGTGGTGCAGTTAGGCCCTCGACTACTGGCTGAAAGGTTAGCGGTTCAGTAAGACCATTATGGTGAAAACAGAAGGATAATGGAGCAAGATGTGTACAAATAGTTTAAAAGAGGAAAGGGAATAGGATATGTTGGTGGAGAAAGGGGAAGGGAGGGAAATCTCTAGGACAGAAGTTGGTGGACGTATGGGGAGGATGAAGGAATAGAGAAAATGTGGTGAGCGATAGTAATTATATCAAATACAATGTATATGAATGCTTGTATAAAATGCAACGTACATGAACACAACACAATATAAATGAAAGACTATATAAATCACAATGTATTCACAGGAAACATAATGTATATGAATGTATGCAAACCAATAAAAATATGGAGAGGAAAAAAAGGTTGCCAGTTCAAATCCACACAAAGGCACATAGGAAGACAAGCCTGGCAATCTGCTTCTAAAAGGTCAGCCTTGAGTAGTCTATGGAGCAGTACACCCAGCACTCATGAGGTAAGCATGAGTCAGAACTGACTGAAGAGCAACTAACAACAGCAGAGTGCCAGCGGCCACCCTTTGCCTTCGAGGGTCTCTGTGGGAGCTGCACCTAGCACCCTTGCAGGTCCCACTCCTTAGTCCTGACTGCCTAGGAAGGAGAAGGCTTCCTCCACTCAGTGCAGAGGGAGTGTGTTCTGTTTTGTTTTATATTTTATATTTGTGTTTCATATTTTATATTTTGGTTTTTTTACATTTTGTTTTGATCAGAAACAGAGTGATGCACTCTTTAAGAGGCAGAAAAGGAGAGATAAAAAGCAGCTTAGTCAACCTGAGCTCTGAGTGCCTGTGACTACACACACATAAAGAAAGAGAGATCACAGCAGACGTGTTTCTGCTTACTGGAAAATCCATTTAAAGAACAGACCCTAATAAGAAATTACTCTTTACATATCAGCAGGCATGAGATATAGGAGAAAGACAGTGACCAGAGGCCTCCAGCAGCAATGCTTAGACTCAGTGAAGAGGCAAAGAGCTGAGGGGCCAACAGTACCTCCGGGGGTGACAATAAGGCTAGCAGCCAGTTTCTGCAAAGCTTGGCAAAGGGAAAAGAAAGCCTCTTTCAAGACACAGTTGACAAAACACTGAATGTAATGAAGACTCAGAAAACAAATAAATTACAAACACAGTAACTGTCTAGACTAAATTTCACGATGTGTTCCTTATATGACAGTAGAGGCAGATGTGATGTCCAGTGTGCATCCTTTATGCAAAGTCACTCTCTCAGTTTCCTTCTTCCTTCACTACTGTAGTGATGAAAACAAAGGAGAACGAAAAGTAAATTTAGAAAGATAGTGATGGGCCCTCTTCTTTTATTGCATAACAGATTATGACCACCATCTACTGGGCATTAAAAAAATAGATAGATAGATAGATAGACAGACAGACAGACAGATAATCATGGTAACTTTATGGGTTAGAGAGCAGAGATGCTCTGCAGTTTTCTTGTTTGTCAAAGTCCTGTCAAATGCAAACTTGGGGCCATCAAGTCAGAGCTGCCTTGTACCTTGCCCTCCATTGAGTGTCCAAAGCTACAAATCACACAGAACACTGCCTATCTTATTCCTACACGTTCAGTGTGGATTCAAACCATCAGAGAGGTTATATGCTGGACAGTGCTATATTTGAGTTACCAAGGAAAATCCCTATGGACTAGAGTAAACATAGCAGATCATCATGACTTTATTACAGAGAGTTGCTCACTGGACTAGAACGTACAGCAGTTAACAACAACACAGATAACAAAACATTTGCCAACTCAAAGACATTCACATGTATAATTCGGTGGCCTCACAGCTAAAGAGTTTCACTGCCAACCCAAAGGTAAGTGGTTCAAATCCACCAGCTGCTCTAGGAAGAAAGCTTGCAGTCACGTCCTGTGAAATTTATTGCTTCTAAAAATCTACTGGAGGCTCAGTTAGGAGTAAATTTCAACTTGTTAGCAGCTTGTTATTGTATACTCTCCAGTCAGAACCAACCAATAGCTGACACTCCATCATATTTTCAGAGACAGTAAATGACATGAGAGGAGATTGCACATCTTTCTCCTGTGGAGCAGCTGGTGGATTTGAACCTCTTACCTTTGCACTCGCAGCACAACTCCTTACTAACAGCAATTCATTAGCACTGATTCCATTCACTATGTTGTGCAATCAACATCATAATTGTTTCCCAACTTATTGCTTAACTATTAGCAAGAACTGAAAGTCCAGAAACAATGACTCATCTCTCCCTTACCCTCTTGCTATTGTTGTTACATGCTGTCAAGTCAAGTGTGACTCACAGCAACCCTATGAATAGCAGTGCTGATCCCTGTCCTATCTATCCTGTGCCATCCTCTTTATCTCTGACTTCTTGAGCACACTGTTGCAGTCACTGTGTGGAAACATCTAGTTGAAAGTCTTTTTCTCTTTCACTGACCTTCCACATTCTCTAGCATGATATCTTTGTCCAAGTGTCCTTCTTTATTTGGGACCCTTAATCTACAAAGATCTTTAGGAGATTGGACAGATTAAAAGGGGAAAAGCAAGCCAACCTGTGAAAACGTTGTCCAGCATATGCAGACAATATATGACAGCCACTACTGTTATCACCACCAATGCACTAGCTCTCCTGTCTCCATCATACATCTTAAATGTGCAGCTATCATCACTTTATCACACTGTTGTTGTTATGCACTGTGGCATTCCATTCACAACAATCCTATGAACAATGGCTCCTAACCGCACCCTATTCCGGCCTATGCTCTATGCCCTATTCCAAGCCAGCCTCATCATCTGTCTGATACACTAAGCTCATTGTTACAGTCACTGTGTAGGTCAATCTTGTTAAGGGCCGTAACACTTAATTAAGCTTATTAAATGCAAGAAATCTGGAGAACAACCACTTGGCCAACTGACTGGAAGAGATCTATATTTGTTCCCATCCCAAAGAAAGGTGACCCAACAGAGTGTGGAAATTATAGAACAATATCCTTGATTTCACATGCAAGCAAGATTCTGCTGAATATTATCAAAAAATGACTGGAACAGCACATCAACAGAGAACTGCCAAAAATCCAGGCTGGGTTTAGAAGTGGTCGTGGTACTAGGGATATTGTAGCTAATGTTAGATGGATCTTGGCTGAAAGTAGGGAGTACCAGAGGAATGTCTATCTGTGCTTCACTGATTATGCAAAGGTGTTTGACTGTGTGGACCATAACAAACTGTGGCTGACTCTGAGAAGAATGGGAATCCCAGAACATTTGATCGTGCTTATGTGAAACCTATACTTGAATGAAGAGGCAGTAGTCAGAACAGAGCAAGGAAACACTGCATGGTTCAAAATTGGGAAGGGCATACAACAGGGATGTGTCCTGTCTCCATACCTTTTCAACCTGTATGCAGAACAGATCATCCGGGAGGCTGGGCTCTATGAGGAGAAATGTGGCATCAGGATTGGTGGAAGATCTATCAAAATCTGTGTTACGCAGATGACACAACCCTGCTTGCTGAAACTGAGGAAGACCTCATGCACTTGCTGCGAAGGGTCAAGGACTGCAGCCTTCAGTATGGACTGAGGCTCAATGTCAAGAAGACAAAGATTCTCACCACTGGACCAATTGGCAGCATGAAGATAGATTGAGGCTCAATGTCAAGAAGACAAGGATTCTCACCACTGGACCAACTGGCAGCGTCAGGATGGATGGTAAAGAGATTGAGATTGTTCACAGCTTTAGTCTGCTTGGCTCCACAGTCAAAAGATGTATTGCGATGGGAAAGTCTGCTGTTAGGGACCTCTCCGAAGTACTGAAGAGCAATGGTGTCACTCTGGAGACTAAGGTACATCTGATACAGGCCATGGTCTTTGCAATCACTTTTTATGCATCAGAGAGTTGGACAGTGACTAGGAAGGATAGAAGGAGAATTTATGCCTTTGAACTGTGGTACTGGAGAAGAGTACTGAATATACCATGGACCGCTAAGAAAACAAACAGATTCATCTTGGAGAGGGTTAAACCGGGCTGCTCCTTGGAGGCAATAATTCTGAGGCTTCGTCTGACATACTATGGTCATGCTATAAGGAGAGACCGGTCCTTGGAGAAGGACATCATGCTTGGGAGGGTGGAGAGCAGGTACAGGAGGGGAAGGCCCTCTATGAGGTGGATTGATTCGATGACTGGGGTAATCAGGATGAGCGTGTTGGAGACAATGAGATTGGCACAGGACAGAGCAGCGTTAAGGGTCGCTATGAGTCACAAGTGACTCGATGGCACTTAACAACTCTAGATTATAAACTCCTTGAGAGCAAGGTGCATTCTATATTCTAAATACCAAGTGTGCTTCAGGGCGCACACATTGTCTTGTGGTTAACAAATGTTTGCAACCACAAGCAAGAAGTGACATGGACAGTCTGTTGTCACACTCTTACTGCCTTGTCTCTCCATGATTTCCATTTAAAGACCTCTTTCCCAGCTGTTACTATAGTCAGGTAACTTCATTAGGTAGGCTGAGCCTGATGGCCACACCAATCTTATACCCAATAATGATGCTAAGAGGACAATTCCTCAGTTTTAATGTGTTTCATTCTACACTCACATTAACTCCTGACCTGATGTTGTAAGTAGAGCGCCATTTCCACTGGAGCAAGGAAAAAAGTGCTTTCTTTTAATTGGGAAGTTAAAGAATCAAGCTCCATTGTGCCAGAGACAAAGCAAATGTCCTTTAAGGTTTTGCAGATATTTGTAAAAATAGAAAAAGGAGTTATATGTCAATTAAATCGCTTTCACACACATTTAAATCGCAGAAAGACCAATAG
This sequence comes from Elephantulus edwardii, assembly GCF_000299155.1. Classification (NCBI taxonomy): domain Eukaryota; kingdom Metazoa; phylum Chordata; class Mammalia; order Macroscelidea; family Macroscelididae; genus Elephantulus; species Elephantulus edwardii. The sequence goes on along the minus strand of NW_006399804.1, from coordinate 17,256,009 downwards.
TGGTGCAGTGAGCAAGTACCAGGAAGGTGGCCTGCAGCATACATGCACTGTGTTGTGCACTTGGACCAAGCAGAAGCAACACCACCTAGTAGTTCTCACAGCACTGGCTCAAGGCAGGGCAAGAAACTTCATCTGCTTCCAAACTGTCATCTTATTCTATGCCTGACTCTGTTCTTAAAACCTTGAGTGTTCATAACTTCAATGGTGATGATAGTGGTGGTGGTGGTGGCGGTGGTGGAGCAGTGATGGTGATGGTGATGGTGGTTGTGATAGGGTAATAGTGATGGTGGTGGTGGTTGTAATGGGGTGGTAGTGGTGATGGCGATGATGGTGGTGGTGGTAGTGATGGTTGTGGTGGTGGTGGTGGTAGTGATGGTGGCGACGGTTGTGGCGTTGGCGGCAGTAGTGGCAATGATGGCGGTGGTAGTGGCGGTGGCGGCAGTGATGGTTTTATGATGGTGGTGGTTGTGATGGGGTGGTAGCAGTGATGGTGATGGTGGTGGCAGTGGTGGTGGTAGTGATGGTGGTGACGGTGATGGTGGTGGTGATGGTGGTGGTCTGTGCCATCAGGTCATAACCAACACATAGCTGGCCCTCCACTGGGCTTCAGAGACTATAAATTGCATGGGAGGAGGCTTCCCATCTTTCTCGCAGTGAGCAATTGGTGGATTCGAACTACCTGCCTTTAGCAGTGTAACTCCTTTACAGAAACAAAGGTTCCAATATTGGGGTCAGTCCGTCAAGGATCTCCTAAGGTCTACACTTGTATATATTTTCATAGATGCATTATCACTGCTAGGAAATATCCACAAACAAAAAGGCATCGTGTCTCACTCTGACCAAATACTCATGACTTATACACAAGCCAGCCTGGCTTCAAAAACCAATCAGAACCTTCCCAGAACTTCAGAAACTTGAAAACCCACACAGACACATATTAATTCTGCTCTGTGTATGTAAAATTTCCATTTGCAGAGGAAAAGGTATCCAAAAACAAGTTCATGTTTCAGTTACTTTCAAGGTACTGCCATGTAAGCGAAAATCCAAAATAAATTTCAAACCATTTTCAAAAAAGTTCAGTCTTTGGGATGCCCTGACCTGACCACATTCAAGATTGGTGTTTCAAAGTTTCTGTTCAAAAAGCAAATGTTAAAAAAAAAAATGCTAATGTTTCTGCTAAATAAAAAACATGAGAGTATTTAATGTAATTATTATGCTAAATGAAGGTGACAGCCCAACAGGATTGACTCAGGACAAAAGCAGAAGAGTTGGCAAATTGCTGACCAAGGAAAATAAAGGGCACTGAATATACTTCTTAAGAAGTACTGTCAAAAAAGGGGAGGAGAGAGAAAGAAAGAGCAGAGCAGCTTAGGGTTGAAACAAAGACACGTATTTGAAAGCCTGGGAAACAGCAGACACAAAGGCTCAGCCTGCACATAGGAGGAGCTAAGCCAGGGCAGCCTAATGGGCCAGAGGAATGATTCAAAAAAGCTGACATAAGTAACAAGGAGAGAGAGCGAGGGGGGAAACTCACCAGAGTCAAAGAGCAGGCTGGCTAGAGGGGCAAAGGCAATCAAACACCAATGGCAGAGCGAGATAAGGGCATCCCAGGCAAATGCATCCCAAAGACACTTGAAACCAAAGACTGTCAGGGAGGTGGCTGGGCAGCCGCAAGAGACCAGGAGCAGGATGGGCAGGATGTCAAAAGAGAAAACAAAGAGTCCTGGGAGGAGAAGCTGCAAAGTTGGGGGTGGGGGGCGCAGGGTTGGAGGCTATTAGAGGATGTGTGGGGACAGACTATGGATACACAAGACCTGCCAGAAAAGTCCTGAGCAAAGGTGAACCTGTGGCTTCGCCCTTAAAGCTCATCATTCTCCTGCAAGGATATGACGCTAAGAAGCTTGGGGCCCTAGCATCAAGTAGAGCTGCCTCATATACCAAAAGCTCCCGACAGGTTACAGGGCTAGGCAGGTGGACTCCCAACCGTCCACCCATGTCTATCAATGAGAATTCAGTAGCCCTCCAAACCAATAAATAATTAAACAGAAATAAACACTTACAGGCAGCAAACTGGAGGTTACCATCTGAAAAAAACTGGGTTAGCTAAAGGAAAATGGGCCAAATAACCATGTGTGTATATGTGTGTGTGATGTGCTGTGTATGACAGGAAGGAGGGAATACACGTGTTAGGAAATTTGGCAGTTCATAGGGCAAACAAGACTTACAAATATAACAAATATACATGAGTATACATGTATATTACAAATATACATGAGTATAATTAGAATGTACAGAGAATTATCGTAAGGGAGTGAATGATCCCAAGGAAAACTAAAAAAATGCACTGCTCTCACATGACAACCAACTCACAGCTGACTCGCCAAGAGGTTTCTGACGCTGTAAGTCACATGCGATGGGGCTGTCCTTCTTCCTTTCAAGTAGTGGCTGGTGGGTTTAAACCACCAACAAAACTCCCTACACTCTAGTGAGAAGCACTGGACAGTCTAAAACAAGGAAATCTCAGGAAGCAGGTGACTAAACTTGTAGCTTCAAGGATCCTTCAGACACTCAGAGGTCTCTGGGTTGTGTGGGTGATTAATATACTCTGCTCCTAAGGTTGAAGGTTCAAGTCCACCCATCAGAAGAAATGCCTAGTAATCTACTTCTTAAATCTCAGCCAGAGAAACCCTCTGGATCATTTCTCCTCTTTAGCTCACACGGTCGCCATGAGTCAGAAAAAAAATTCAATAGCAACTTAGTCCACTGGAAGTGCTGAGTTTTGAGTCTGGAGAGCTTAGTTCTAAATCAAATTAGAACAATTTGGTTAGCTTTCCCCTGAGCTAGATCCTAGATCCTAGATCCTAACTAAGGCACTACATCTTAGTGTCCTTTTCTGTAAAATGGAGACCTCAAGTCATCAGTCCTTAAGTCCTAACAGAGCTCGCCAGAGTCTCAATTGAGACAAGCAGTCAAAATCAACTGAATGCTCAAACACATTTAAAAAAATAATAATAATTCTATCTTTACTGTGCAAAAAGGACGAGTAAAAAAAAAAAAAAAAAGAGCCACGGACAGACATGTAAGTGGAGCCCAGAAGGGATTAAAGGGCTTAGACACTGTGGGGTCTAACTCTGCAGCTGTGAGGCACTGGGGGATCAGGAGCAACAGCACTTTGCCAACACAAAAGTCTCTAAGAGTTAGATGCAAACTGGAATCAGGGAGTTTCACATGCATCCCAGTGACTGCAGTTTATTTTATAACTCTTAGAGAACAAAGGGGATTGAAGCTGACTGAGCCGCCACAAAGGATTGTGATTTATGCGATAGCTATGAGAGGGCACTTGCTCGCTTCCATTCGCAGTGAACTGGGAAGGCCAAATGTTTGAGCGTGCTGGACAAGTGTCAGGGCACAGGGGTTGGGCAGAGACGCAGGTGCCTAGACATGAGCGCAAGTCCTTCTCATGAGGCACATGTGTGTAAAAATAGATGAACTGCTGAGCGCCTCCTTTCTTTTTCTCTAATGGCCCTCCTTTTCAATTCTTATTGTCACGTCAAATTGCTACTCAGGCTTCATTTGAACGGACATGTCGGCAATGATCAGAAAACAAAAAGGTGTCAAAAGAGGTAATGCTACAGAAAGGTGTTCTCCCTACCACAGCCCTAGCCCTGTTGTATTTTAAGTATTTGTTTATGTCTGTCTGCTCTGAACTGTGTCCACTGGGGGCGGTACTCAAGCCGTATTCATCTTTATAGTTTTCCGAGGCCGGCCACACTGTGAACACATCACATATGGTTTGTTGAATTAAACCAAAGAGTTAAATTGCCCTGGGTAAGTAACAACTTCTCAGTAACTCAATTTTCTCATCCATAAAATAAAGAGAGTGTGTGAAAACTACCTTCCGGCTCAAACAAACCTTACTTAATGAAGAGATGGAAATTATAACATCATCTCTTGAAAACACAAAAACAGTCAAGGTACACACGGCAACTTTCACATATTGCATGCAACAGAAAAAAAGGTACAGTATTAAACCTGCCTGAGATGGCAATGTGGGAAAAAAAACACTTAATTTTCACATTAGCCTACTCCTTTGTTAGTCAATGAAATATGAAAGCCGCCTAGGTTTTAAGTATAGACAAATTTGACATGCTAGTTGTCTTTAAAACATTTACTTGGAGCAAATGTTAATTCTGACAGCTCCTTTTAAGCCATCTCTCCTGACAGAACATATCTGGAAGCACATTGACAGAACAAAAACAAATAAGACTATTTACAATGGCTACAGTTTAACAAAGGCTCCTGGATCTTTACCTTCCTTGGTTACTGCACAAAAGCACCCAATTGCAAGTGCAGTTGCCCCCAGCAGCTGGCAAGTTCTCTGGCCCATATGTGAAGAAGTTGTGGAACAGCTGGGGAATGCAAGATGCTTTTGAACAAGCTGCTATGTGATCCAAAATAATGCTGCCTGTTCATCCACCGTACAATGGAAGCGACAGCCCAGCGCAGGTCCCGCGCGCATGCCTGCAGCTGCTGCTTTCTTCCCAGCCAGAGAGCAACAAGTGGCTACTAACAGCCACCAGTCACAAAAGAGGGGACTTTGGTCCTAACCCTTTACATGCTGTAACCTGGTGACACAAACAGCTCCTTTCCCAGCTTGAGGGAGAGCAGCAGTTTGTATTCAAATGTAAAACCCCTAGAGTGCTTTAAATGTCAACTCCTTCCTGTCCTCCAGTCCTCTGCACTTGTGTGAGAGAACTTTCGACTCTACAATCAAGTGGTGTTTAATGACATTGTAAGGCTTCTTCTGGAGCTTGAGCTCATGACTAATTGATTAAAAGGTAAAACCAGAACCAACAACTATAAAATGGCCTTGTTAAGAGGGCTTGCAAAAAAGACCTGGCATATCATAGGAAAAGTATTTCTCCACTTGCCATTGGTAGACTTTAAACCTTTCAACATTATTACTGTGTACAACACTGGTGGTTCACCAGTTGTTCTGCTTAGCTGACGGGTACCTCTTGGTGCCACCCTCTACAAATTATTTTAGCACTTTGGGGATCATACACACAGACTACCATATCTGAGCAAGTATCTGCCACATGCTATCTCAAGTTCTCCTTCCTCCTCTACTTAACTTGGTGGTTCAATTTAAGCAGCCTCTCTGAAAACATTCTATTTGTCAAGAAAACAGCCCCTTTTTGTCAAGATTGATTGCTCCAGGACAATCGTCAGAGAAGCAGGTGGATTTCTTTGATGCTAGAGATGGCTTCTGTCTTTTTTCCCCACTCTGGTTTTCAGTTTTGTTTTGGGTTGGATTTTGTTTTGTTTTTGTTTTAAAAACGTCCTGTCATCTTGATCCTTAGGCTATCGACTTCAAATTTAAAGGGAAATGACTAGCGGGTGTGCCACAAAATGACACACTGGTAAAACTTGGAGGAAAGTCGTACAGTTCCAGGCTTTTCTAAATCCCTTGGGCTAATGTACAAAGTTTTCCATTACTACTAACCGCTTCCACTTGCTGACAAGAAGAAATAATCACTAGCAGCACTAACTTGCAGTTTTAAGGAAGAATAACAAGTTCAAGGTAATTGGATGAAGGCAAGAAGTGAAGAAAGAAGCTTCTTAAACATCATCGCCACCATTCTTATCAGTAAACCATTACTGTTGTTATATTCTATCCAGTCAGAACTGACTCATAGCTGACCCTCCAGCAGGTTTGCAGAGGCCATAAATCACATAGGAGGGGACAGCCCATCTTTCTCCCTCAGAGCAGCTGATGGATTCGAATTGCATGCCTTTTGCTTGGCAGTGTTGTGCCTATTAAGCAGCTACTGTGTGCTAGGCTGTGGCCTGGTGGCAAGGAATTATGCTGGCACACAGCTGAAATCCACTAGCTGTTCTGTGGAAGAAAGATGGGACATCAACTCTAGTGAGATTTACTGCCTCTGAAAACCCAGCAGAAGGTAGGCTGTGGTACACAATAACAACAACAACAACAACAAGTGCTAGTCAGGGAAACTCTAGTGGTCTGATCCATAAGGAGTTGCACTGTTTACCCAAAGGCCAGGGCTTTTTAATAGTTCAAATCCGTCAGCCACTCTGCAGGAGAAAGATGGGCAACCTCCTCCTGTGCAATTTACAGCCTTGGAAACCCAGTAGAGGGTCAGCTATGAACTGTTTTGGACTTGATGTTAGCTAGAGGGTTGGTGTGTCGGTTTGTTTTCAGATGCTGAGCAAGGAGCCTTGGTAATATAGTGGTTAAGTGCTCCGCTGCAAACAGAAAAGCTGGTTGTTCACTACTCATGAGAGAAAGATGAGGCAGCATATCTAGGAAACCCTATGGGACAGTTCTATTTTGTCCCATAGTGTCTACATATTTTATAGTTGTTGTTACATACTGTCAAGTTGGAAATGACTCATAGCTGGCCTGGCCCTCCAGTGGGTTTTCAGAGGCAATAAATCGCATTAAGAGTTCACTGCCTATCTTTCTCCCATATAGCAACTGGTGGATTAGAACTGCTGGGTTGGCAGTTCTAAGTTACCTCTAAGAGATCAAAGGGAGCCCTGGCAGCCATGACTCAAATTCAACCCACTGGCAACAGGTCCACGTGTTAGGGAGGAGACTAGTAGCAGAAACACTTTGTATTCCTTTGGCTGTGCAACCCACCCAACAAATCTGGGGGAAAAGGCTTGGTGAACAGCTTCCATCAAGATTAGTAGTTGTTGTTGTTGTTGTTGTGTGCCGTTGAGTCGCTTGCAACTCATAGCAACCCTATGTACAACAGCCCCAAACCCTACTCTATCCTGTGTCAACCTCACTGCCTCTGACACACCCACCCTGATTACCCTAGTCACTGAATCAATCCATCTCATAGAGGGTCTTCCTCTCCTGCATTGTCCCTCCACCCTTCCAAGCATGCCATCCTTCTCTAATAGTCCAAAGTACATGAAACAAATCTTCAGAATCCTTGCCTCCGAGGAGCAGCCTGGTTTAACCCTCTCTAGGATGAACCTGTTCACTTTCTTAGCAGTCCATGGTATATTCAATCCTCTTCTCCAACACCACAGCTCAAAGGCATCAATTCTCCTTCTATGCTCCCTAGTCATTGTCCAGTTCTCTGAAGCATATCAAGTGATTACTAAGACCATGGCTTGTATTAGGTGCACCTTAGTTTCCAGAGTGACACCATTATTCTTCAGTACTTTGGAGTAGTCCTTAACGACAGACTTTCCCATCGCAATGCGTCTTTTAATTTCCTGGCTGCTGGTGCCAAGAGTGTTGACTATAGAGCCAATCAAACTAAAGTTGTTAACAATCTCAATCTCTTCACTATCCATCCTGATGCTGCCAATTGACCCAGTGGTGAGAATCTTTGTCTTCTTGACATTGAGCCTCAACCCATACTGAAGGCTGCAGTCTTGACCCTCTGCATCAAGTGCTTCAGGTCCTCCTCAGTTTCAGCAAGCAGGGTTGTGTCATCTACATAATACAGATTGTTGAGAATCTTCCTTCAGAGCCAAGAAAAACCCTACAGGCCAATCCTACTCTGTAATTTCACCACACTGCTGTTGTTATGGGCTGTCCAGTTAGAACCAATTCATAGCTGAATCTTCAGCAAGTTTTCAGAGGCTATGAGCTCTGGTGGCCTAGTGGCAAGAAGCTGCACTGCAATGCGAAGGCATGCAGTTCAAATTTCACCAGCTATTCCGTGGGAGAAAGATGGGCAATCTTCTCCCACGCAATTAACAGCCTCTGAAGACCCACCAGAGGGTCAGCTATGGGCCGGTTCCAAATGAACGGTACACAAGAACAATAAATTGCACAGGAGGAGACTGCAGATCTTTCTCCCTTGGAGCAGTTGATGAATCTGAACCACTTGTCTTTGGGTTGGTAGCACAACTCCTTAGTCTCACCAGAGCGCCCTATGAGTCACCATCACAACTCAGCAGCTAGTATGTGCTAAGAATGCTAACTATTATTACTGCTGTTGTGGCTAGGTGCCACTGAGTCTGTTCCAAGTCATAGCAAACCTATGTAAAATGGAAAAAAAACAACTCCATTGTTCTGAAAAATCCCCACAACTGTTGCTGTTTGAGCCTCCTTCTGCCAGCGATTGTGTCAATACACCCCCTTGTTCTATATATATATGAATATGATATGTATATCTAATTTGATCTGAGATTCCCCACCCACATGGCACAAAATGGTTAACAGGTTTAGCTGCTACCCAAAATGTTGGAGGTTCAAGCTGTCTATGTAGGAGAAAATCAACCACTGGAAACTTTGGAGAACAGCTCTGCCATGACAGTCATATTACTGCCGGCCATGAGTTAAGAGCTGACTGGTTTCATTTGATCCTCATAGCTTGAAACCTGAAGATACTATTATTATCTCTGTTTTGGAAGAAAAGATTGAAGATGCGAGGGGGAGCAATTTGCCCGAGGTTCCAGAGATGTATATGGTGGAAGTGGCATCTGAACCCTGCCATGTGACCACACTAGAAGCTTGCCCTTACTCATCAAGCTTCTCTGTCTCTGCAAATGGAACGCCCCTAGGACATTCTGAGTCACCAGTGTGTCATTCTAGACTTTCAAATAACAGCTTTCTTTAAGAGAATACATTTTAAGTGCATTCAGAGCAATACCACCAAAGCCCATGTTATAAATCTGAAATATACTATCACATAAAAGTGTGAAGAAGCTCTCAGATCCCCCAAAGAAATGTGGGGATTTTAACTCATCAGCTAGTAAGGTTGGCCACATATCCGAGGCAGTCTTCACTTCGTTTTAAACAAATATTCAGCACAGTGGTAGTCACAGGGCTCAAACAGGACAGAAACTGCTGCTTCTTGTAACCGGGAAAGCAAACAGAGCTCCACGCTGAGTAGAGTTCCTGACTCCAGGCCCACATTTCTAGAGACACCACCTAAAGCAAAGGCTAGTTTATGCTAGAATCTCTCTGGGGTTTGGGGGAAAAAAGCCTTTGTTTTCTTCTTAGTCCTTGAGCTTTAAATAGGAGTGGGTTTAACTAAGGGAACTGGTACTAAGAAGTCAGCAATATATGAGAAGTCAAACTCTAACGTGAGCATGTATCAAATCCCAAACCTGCTGAAGTTGCAGCACAAAGTCTGGCTTTCAAATCAGCAATCCATAAAAAACAAAACAAAACAAACAAAAATCAAAACGACCATCAGCAGAAGCAACACAGTCCAGTAAGTAGCAGTTCTCTATGGAGGACAGGGGCTTCGTCCTGCCGGCCTCTTTAAGTCTCAATTTTTCATCTGCAAAATGGAGGAGCCCTGGGTTTTCAACGTGGTAATGTGAAGAACTTTCCGCAGTGTGTATGGGTGTGCGATACCCATACTGTTGTTGTGTTCTTGTGTACCATGGAGTCGGACTGAACCATTGCTGACCCTCCGGCCGGTTTTTACAGACAGTTAATAGCATGGGAGGACATTGCCCACCCTTCTTGTGTCTTCTAGATCTTCTCCATGTCTTGAGGAAAGTGCATATATTCTTGGAAAAAGTACGTGTATTCTCTGTGTCTTGGAAAAAAGTACAGCTAGGGTACTCCTTGTTGGAGGCAAAGATGACAAAGTTTTGTCTCAGACTTTGGGCATACTGCTAAATAAAGCTATTCCTTGGAAAGGAACATCATACTTGAAAAAGTGGAGGGTTAGTGAAAGAAAGACCTCAATGAGGTGGATTTACCCAGTGACTACAGCAGTGGGCTCAAAGCGTGTCAGAGAAGCTGAGGATGGCACAGGATAGGACAGGGTTTTGATCGGTTGTTTATAGGATCGCTAAGAGTCTTACTCAACTTGAAGGCACCTAACAACAACACACATTAGGCACTTTATAAAACTTTGTTTCTTCCAGTGGAACAGGAGGTGGGGGCAAACAAAGCTACAAAAGGAAACAGCTGAACTTCATCCACTGATCACAAGGTGCTAAGGTGTCGCGCTGAGCAGAGCAGTGCTCAAGATTTCTTCAGCCTCACCTCCTCCTCCCTGCCTTTCAGCTGTAAGCAAACACCTAGTGCGCAAAGACAGAAAGGAAGCTCCGCTATTTCAATGACAACACGTGAGCATTTGCTGGAGTTTGCATAAAGTTAGCACCACCTCGGGGAGGGAGGGAGCAAGCAGCTGTCAATGTGCTGCCCTTTCGTGGAACTTTCAATTGCAATGAACTGTCAGACTTCACCAAAGCTTGAATGCCTATGCCAGGAGTGCTAAACCCCACACCCGACCCCGTTTGCGGCCTGGACTGGAGGGTCCCCGCCGCTAACTCACAGTAATGCAATTACCGCTTTCTGGAGCTCCGCATCACGGTGCCAGGAGCGGCTGGCTGCTTAGCCGGGGCACAAGCTGCCCTGCGGCGCCGGGAGCCCCGTACGCGGCCAGAAACTGCCGGGAAGGGCGTGGACGGTGCCCGGCCGGGGAGCGCGCAGCGCGGGGATTTGGAACCTGCGTCCCCTGCGGACGTGTAAGGCAACCCAGCCGAGGGGCGCCAGGGCCACCAAGTCTTCGCCACTCGCCAGCAATATCAGGAAAAGAAACCCGGGCTTTCTCGGTTCCAAACACAGGCACGCCCCACCCCAGCCCGCCCTTTCCTTGCTCCTCCTCCCCGCTTAACGGGCCGCCTTCTCCAACTTCCCGAAACTTGGAAGAGGGAAATCCTGACCCCCGGCCCGCACCTCGCGGGCTGAGCACCAGGGCGCTGCGGGACGGAAGTGGGCGGGTGCAGGGGGCTGCGCCGCGCCTTTGTTTCTGCTCGAGGATCCCGCGGGTGTGGGGAACCCCCCAACTGCAGTGGCCCAAAGTACAGACTCCCCTCTCCCTCCCGGCGGCTCCCAGGTCCCCGCCGCCTCGCCACCCAGTAGGACTGGTGTGGAACCAGAATAAGGCTGACCCTTTCTCTGCCCCCACCCCTCCGAGGTGGCGAATCCTAGTGCCCACTGATCTTAACCCGGAGCTGGAGGGAGGAGCCTCACCTTCCGGCGCTTTCGTCCACACCTCCCGGTCTCAGAATCGCCAGTGCCGGCTGGACGGGGGCTAGGGAGCCTCAAACTCTCTGGAGCGCCGCGGCCACTCCCTCCTTCCTTCCCACGGCGAGGACCCGAGTTCCCCGTTCCCAGGATGATTCATTTTGCTTCTTACCTGGAGGTTGGCACCCGTCCCCGCCTCTCCACCGACCCGCGCAGCGATCGAGAGCGAGCGCCCTCTGCCGGGCCACCGGGTGGGCACAACCCAGGCACCGGGTTAGGACGAGGGAACCGAGGACCCGAACCCGAGCTGAGTCTAGCGCTGCCTCCAACCACCAATCACCTCTTTCTCTAGCAGAGGACAAAGAGTCGGGAAAATCCTAGGGCCGCCCTGCTAAGTCTGGAGCATGGTTGTCCCTGCGCTCAGGACACTCCTTTCTCGGATCAGCCTGGCCAGCCCTGCCTCCCGGAAGGTGCCCGAGGAAACCGCGATAAATTGGGATACGTTAAGTCCCGGAAAGGCAGTTTTGTACTAGGCTTGAAAACAAAGCATATGTCCTGGTACCTCATTAACCCTGCCCCGCCTCCCGTTCTCAAATACTTTTAAAGGGACTTCGGAAAGGGCGGTGGTATGTCACACCCCTGAGCCCCAGGGCTGGAAAGAAACTCTGGGCGATCTCCAGGTGCAGCTCCAGCCCCAAGGGTAGAAGCTCTTAGATCCCAGCGGAGCCGCAGGTCTGAAGGCCAGGGAAAGCTGTCGCTCACCGGCCAGGGCAGTGGCTATAATCCAATGACTTGCTCTTTCGTCCCAGTAAACGCACTTCCAGCAAAGTTGGCCTTCCCAGTGAAACTTTGGAGGGGTTTGGGAGAGGGGCAAGTGGAAATATAAGTTCAGGGGCCCTTGTGTGCAGAGTGCGTGCACACACATGCCCCAACTTCCCGATGACACTTACCTTCTCCGCCCGCTCCAACAGGAGCGCAGGGACGCGCGGGCCGCCTTGGCACACCTGCCCGGCCCCCGGCCTCCTGCACAGTTTCCGGTGGCCGCGCAGGGCCGAGGCGCTCTCCCTCTCCAGAGACCTGGATGTCACGGGTAGGGTCCCCCAGCTTGAGCTCACTCCCCCGGAGCAGACTTGGGAGAGTCTGCCCTAGCCTAGTCCCAGCTCGAAGCAGTCTCCGGGGCGAAGCAAGTTGTGAGTTTGTTAAGGTTGACCAGACACCGCCTTCCCCTCGACTGCGGACGCGCGAGTCTCGGCGCCGCGGGCTAGCGCGGTGTATTAATTATAGGGGGCCCCGGTGTGGCAGCCGCCGGGCGCTCTGAGTGGCTCGGACGGCGTGCCAGGCCAGCCGAGCCGCCGCGAACCCACCCCCTCGGCGCGCCCCCGCCCGGCACCGCGCCCGCGAGTACGCACGCGCTTGGCGCTCCGGCCGGCAGGCGGAGCTCGCCGGGGCTCGGACGGCTCGCCGGGGCTCGGGCGGCTCCACGCTTGGCTCGCACTGACGCTCCGCCTGGGCGGCTTCTTTCCAGAGGCCCGAGTGGCGCCTCTTACCTTAGAGACACTGAGCGGCGCGTTGGCACGTCTCCAGTCGTTCCAGGGATAAAACGGGCCGACGTACACGAACCTTGAGGTTAGCGGAGCTCGGGACCCGTTGTCTGGGAGACAGAGCTGGCTGGACCGCTCAGGAGAAAGTTACGTCGTCCTTGGAACTGTCTGTCTTAACACCGGACACCCCACTCCACCTGTTGGGCTTTCAAACTTGAGCTGCAGCAGAGTCACCCAAGCGATATGAAGTCTGAGAAGAGACCGGAGAATTTGCATTCTAGCAAGTCCCCAAGTGATGCTGATGTAGTTGTGAAGGTGAAATGAGTTAACATTTTGTGAGAGTCTTTGGTAAACTGCAAAACAGAACCACAAAATTAAAGGCTAAATTCACTCTCAGTTACATTTAAATAACCCACCACCACTGGTTATTTTCCTTTGTTTTAACGATTACTTTCTTTTTCTTTCTCCCCCCCCTCCTTTCCCCAACAGAATACACACCAGGTGTATGTAGACTCACTGCTCCTAAACCCTAGAACAAAATTTGAGTTTCTACCTTTCCTGGTCACTAGCTCACCCCTGTTCTCACTATTGCAGGATCTGTAGTTGTCATACACGAAAACAAAGTGCTGTGATTCTAAGCTTGTAAAACTTAAAAACCTAGTGAAGAAATATTACTCTCAACTCAGCACACAGTCCTTTCTTTAGAAGATATATAATCTAACACCCTAATGTGTAGACAGATTGTTGGGAATAAATCAAGAGTTCCTCTATGAGGTGGATTGATTCAGTGACTGGAGTACTCGGGATGGGTGTGTCAGAGGCAATGAGGCTGGCACAGGATAGAGCACAGTTTAGGGCTGTTGTACATGGCGTCGCTATAAGCCGCAAACGACTCGACGGCACATAACAACAACAACAACAACCCTAGAAACGTTGCAGAACCGGCCCTTTTCCTTGCCATTTGTCCTGCCCCTGTTGACGCTGTGCCCTCTGCCTGGCATCTGTGCCATCCCGGGAGGCTGCAGGGCCCCTGAAGAGGGCCTGTGTTGAGTCACTGCATTCCTCTCCATTCCTTTTGCTATCCTTCTGTCAGTATTTACAGCTAGAGGAGGCAGGAAGGAAGCCTGGACAGGACTTGTTAATGCTGACCTCATCCTAACTAGATCTAAATGACTGATCTTCAGCATCTCAGTAATTTCCCTTTATAAGGTGAACCTGCCTAGAAGGGTTAAACAGCTAACATGCTCAACTGCTGCCCTAAGGCTTAGAGGTTCTCATCCATCCAGAGATACTTCAGAAGAAAGTAATCTATTTCCATAGAATAAGCTATTGAAAACCCTATGAACACAATTCCAATATGACCAGCATGGAGGTCATCAGGAGTTGGACTTGACTCAATGAAATACTGGATCACTGGAGGTGCTCCAAACTGTATATCCACAATTGAACTCATTCTCCAAACTTTGTCTTCCCTCACCACTTTTAATCTTAGTGAATGGCACAATTCCCACCCAAATTATCCCTGTTGGAAACTAGGAGTCGGCCAAGACCCTTGGAATTTAACCAGTGCCCATCAACTTGCTAATACTTTTTTTTTTCTTCATTTTCTCTCAATGGCCACCCATTCATGTGTCCAGATTCTTTACTAGCCTAGCCCTTAGGGATTGAACGACTAACCCAAGGTATACCTCTATGGCTATTCAAACCTACCAGCTGCTCCTTGGAAGAAAGATGGGCAATCCCCTTGCAATTTACAATCTCCAAAACCCCACGAAGGGTCAGCTAGGAGTCGGCTCCCACTCAACATTAATGAGTTTGAATTTTGACTCTAGTTTGCAATATCAACAAACTAACTAGGTCTGATGTCCAGTTTGGGTTCTTAGTTGACATTCATCACACCGCTTTCTCAAGGATCTTTTGAAAACTCTAATACCTGTGCACTCATAAAATCTTTCAATGGATTCTTTGTATGTTTCAGGACAACATTCAAGCTCCTCCGCTTGCCTACCAAACTCAATTCTGACTCTTGTCCCATCAGTGTTCTTTATTCACTACAGCCATTTGAACCACCTGCACTTACAGTGTCGTTGCACAAGCATTCAAGTTCTTTAATGTTCAAAGACTAATGACTTTACTAGTCTGGAGAGAGGAACATTCCTCTTCTTGACTCTTCTGGGGAGTCAGCAGCTCCAGGAAGCTCATTCATCCTTTTCTAGATAGAAAGGACTTGCACTGCCAGTACAAGGGCATGCGATTTGAACCCACCCTCTGCTCTACTGGAGAAAGATGGGCAGTCTTCTCCTGTACAATTTCTGCCTCTGAAAATCTTCTGGAGGGTCTGCTATGAGTTGGTTGAAACTCAGCAGGATACAAAAAAGAACCAATAACCTACTCCCACAGGCTCCCTTAGGAGTCTCAGTCATATCTGTTAAAATGCTGATCCATAATCATTGGATACTTTTCAATTTTGTCATTAAACTATAAGCTTGGAGAGGATAAGAACAATACCTATTTTTATAGATGTCTTATGTAAATTGGTCTTGATGAGTAAAACAAAAAGTTTGCTCAAGGAATGAATTACTCAATATTCAGAAGATTTTTTTCAAACAGCATTTGCTGGAAAATAATTTATTGAGAGTAATCCTGATTTGTTCTACTAACACTGCAAACACTCTCCTTTTAACTTATCTGTTCATCCTTTATAATCCTGAATTCATTTCTTTGCCTCCTAAACAGTCATTTTATAGACCATTCAATAGATGATGTTTTTCAAGTTACTAGTCCTTAATAGTACCATTGAATTGAAACGAACCCAATAGCTGACCCTTCAGTGGGTTTTCAGAGGCAGTTAATTGCACAAGCAGAGATTGTCTGTCCTTCTCCCACAAAGCAGCTGGTGGCCTCAAACCATGAGTCATCAGGATTGTAGCACAGCTTCTTGCCATCAGGTCACCAGTGCTCCTTAATAAGACTACAGTCTTCTTCAATACGATTGAAGCTCAACATCAAGAAAATGAAGGTTCTCACCACTGGGTCAATTGGCAGCACCATGATAGATGGAGAAGAGATTGAAATTATTAACAGTTTTAATTTGTTCCACTCCACAATCAACACTCATGACACCAGAAGTCTGGAAATCAAAAGATTAATTGCATTAGGAAAATCTGCTGTCAGGGATCTCTCTAGAGTGTGAAAGAGCAACAATGTCAGTCTGAAGACTAAGGTATGCCTGATCCAGGCCATGGTCTTCTCAATTACTTGCTATGCATCAGAGAGCTGGACAATGACTAAGGATGACAGAAGAAGAGTTGATGCCTTTGAGTTTTGGTCCTGCAGAAGAATATTGAATGCGTATTGCTAAGAGAACAAACACAACTGTCCTGGAGAGGGTGAAATCAAGCTGCTCCTTGGAGGCAAGGATTTTGAAGCTCCATCTGATATACTTTGGGCATGTGGCCAGGATGGACCAGTCCTTGGAGAAAGACATAATGCTCAGAAGGGTGTAAGTTCAACACAGAAAAGGAAAACCCTGCATGAGATGGATTGACATAGTAACTGATGTAACAGGGTATGTCAGAGACAGTGAGATTGGCTCAGGATAGGGCAGTCTTCAGAGCTGTTGTACATAGGGTTCCCATGAGTCACAATCAACTCAGTGGCACAGAAAAACAACAGCAACTGTTCTTAATACAATTTTGTAGCAAAGATATGCATATTTTTGATGAAAGATGTCAAGAATTAAAAGCACTAAAGCACTTCTTACATCACTCACTCTTGTTGTCATTGGGTCAGAACCAACTACAGTGGAGTCTTCGGCAGGTTTTCAGAGGCTGTGAATTGCCCATTTTTTTCCCCTCCATGAAGCAGTTGGTGAACTTGAACTGCCTACCTTTGGATTGGTAGTACAACTTCTTTTCGCTAGGACACCAGAGCTTTTGTCATACTATTGTTTACTTCTGTGTGTGTATGTGTGTCTATGACAAGCATACACACCCCAGGCAGTGGTATCATCCTAAACTCCTTCCTGTTGGTCTTTAAAACTGAAGCAACACTACCTTGGGCCATGCTAAAGCTGTGCTTGCCAGAGGACACAGATTTATGGAGACATTAGAGAGGGGTAAAGTTAAGCAGAGAACATTTTCTGGAAAGAGATATTCTGAGCCAATCTTTTAGTTAAGGAATTGGCAGAATAAAGCATGAGACACGGTGCTCCCTCTGCACACAATAGGTGCCTCATAAATGTCTTCACTGACTGGTATCTGCACAGACAAGGGTGAAAATGTGCAAGATGAGTGGGAGACATTTTCTTGGCTGGAGTCTGTCAGGGAGAAATGTAAGAAGCAATGAGATCAGTGATACAGAGAAAGGGAGGAGGCCTGGTTTGCTGCCAGACGAAGCTGGTGTTCCCTGAGGTTTCCAAACATGAGCAATAGGTACAATGACATGGGATTTCCTAACCTCGTTTCCTTCCCAAATGTTGCAATATCAAAAGCATGTGATTAAGCCAACCTTTGCTGAAATAAAAGTGCCACTTTCTCAGTGTATGATCAGGGCACAAAAGAAGCATAACTATGTTCCACAGTGTTTATTACTAAAGTTTGGTTGAAAGGTAAGGTTTTTTAATTTAGAGTGAATCTGCTAGGTTGGAAGGCCTGCCGGGAGAGGGGCAGAAATGAGATAGGATTTTTGTAACAAAGGGCAAGCAGTTCTTATAAGACGATAACCCTGATATTCATGCCAAGTATTTCTTTCCATATTAAATGCCTTCCCCAAACCAACCTAGATCTATCCCACAACTATTTAGAAGGCAATGTTCTTATTAAGTGTAGAGGCTTCTTATTAAAGGTACTGTATAAACCAAGAATATATGCTATTGCTACTAGTATCCACACACTTCCACCTCCATTCTGTTGCTTAAATTACTCCCATCTGAGCAGATTAGAAGAGTAGAAATTTAAGTCAGGTGAACATGGATGAGATTTAAACAAAAAAAGAGAGACAGAAAGTGCCAGACAAAGGAAAAAAATGTAGATCAAGGAAACCAGAGTTATCGTAGGAGAAGAATTCTTCAAGTTCAGAAGATTCTCTCATTCCTTACTTCTAAATAAAAATATATTTGGCTGTGAAGCATATTGTAGGATTATATTTTGGTTTTGAAAGATGGACAAAATCTGAAAGAAATCAGACTGTGACAAGCTTGAGTATTATTAACAAAATCTTAAAACGGATTCCAGATTATTCTTCTTCTTCAACTTTCAGAAGAAAAAAAGAAATAAATTGGAAGGTCTAGCCCCCCCAAAATGGTTTTGAAAAATTCTTGAAGGCTGAAATATTCTTTCATATTATTTATAATACTGGCCACATCCCAACAATGTAAATGAAGCTAGATGGGTGTCAATTGAATTTTCTTTTCTAAAAATTGAGAAGATTCTTTAGTTTTAGGTTCAACTCTACTGAACAATTGTACCAAGACATAGATGTAACCAAAAATGGCAATAAAAAGTGACAATCTAAACAGGCTGAGCAGACTTAGCAGAAGTTACCCATCCCCTGCTGTGAGTTACTCTAGGAAACTGAGCAGTCATTTATGCTGCCACCATTTTTGCTACTATCAACCTTCTTTTAACTCTTAAAATTGATAGCAAACCTTCATCTTTTGAGAGGAAGTTGAACACAGATCAGCGCTAAGTCCACAAAATGTAATAGGATACCAATCCACTATACTGTAGGTTATAGAAGCTCTTTCAGGTGCTGACACTGTGCTGTTGGGTGAGGACCAAAGAACCTAAGACAAGAGATTTAGCGGCTGGAACCCCAAACTAGGATTCATTTTGAAGGGCTTTGAAGAAAGGCCTGGCAATCTACTAGGAAACTGGCCAGTGAAAGCCTTCCAGGTCACAGAATACGGACTAAAACTTCACTTTGCATCCTCAGATAGGATAGTGGCCTGAAATGGATATCATTTTGGGTAACATGGCCAAAGAAGGAGAGGGAAACCCACAATGAAACTCAACTATCACAACGATGGACTTAAATATATCAGCGATCATGAAGATGGCACAGAACTGAGTGTTTTGTCTGTTAGGCACGAACTTACCATGAGACAGAACCAACTCGACAGTGACTGATAGCAAGAGTCTCGTTCCACGGCTACACCATGTTCCACGGACTACACTGAGTCGGAAGCCTCTCAAAAACACCAACTTTTGTCTCATTGTGTTTTGTTTCAACCTAGTAGACATGCACACCATTCTGTTTCCATAGGATTATCATAGGTCCCTGCTCATAGGCCTCATCTATATCCTAGCTTGTTAGAATTTACTATAATTCCTTGGAGAGCTCTGGTGGCCTAGTGAATAAGGAGTGGTGCTGCTGACTCAAAGGTATGTGGTTTGAAACCACCTGCTGCTTCTCAAAAGAAAGATGTATGATTTACCCCATCTGAAAATCCACTGAAGCTATGGGTCAGTTCTGACTCAACAGTACAAAACAACAACAACAAAATTCCTAACTTTTGGGTTGATGCATAACATTATATTTCATTGTCTTTTTTTTTTTTAAATACAACATTTTTACTAACTCCACTTAAAGACTGCAGTAATGATATATTTTAGTACTTGGGGTCAAATGGATGGAACAGTCTTCAAAGAATTGCCTATGATCAAATTCTTTTTCCTCATGAATCTGTTTCATATCTTGGAAAGGAAGCCCAGGTCTTCAAGAGCAGAGGTTACCTCTGGAGAAAGGGTCTGGGGACAGAGAAGCAGTGTGGAGGGAAGCTAACTTGTCACTAAAAGCTCTTTTGAAGTTTGGATTACAAGTACAAACAAGGACTTTTACCCCCTATGTAAATGTACAGCAATATTTTACTGAGTAAATTCTTTAGACCCACCCCACAGACTAGTTTGCAGCCATACTGCATAATAATATTTATTTACAATTGAATATCAAGCTAATGCACAAGTGGCCTGATGGTAAGAAGTTATGCTGCATACTCAAAAGTATGCAGTTCAAATCCACCAGCTGCTCAGCACAAGATGAGTGGACAATCGCCTCTTGTCTGATTAAACTCCTCAGAATACACACCAGAGGGTACTTATGGGTGAGTTCCAACTTGATGGTACACAGCAGTAACAGCAGTGGCCAAATAGGGTGCTCTGGTAGCATAGTCCAAGGGAGTTGCACTGCTAATTCAGAGGCCTGACGTCTCTGATGGTTTGAATCCACCATTGACTCATCCATCAGGAGACAGCTGGGCAGTCTCCTTTGTGTCATTCCCTACCCCTCCAGAAACATTACTGTCAGCTAGAATAGATGTCCAAGGGAAAAGGAGCAGAGGAACTGTTTAAACTGACTTGTCAGACAAACACTGGTTGTTGTTGTTGTTATGTGCCGTCGAGTCGCTTGTGACTCATAGCGACCCTATGTACAACAGCCCTAAACTCCGCTCTGTCCTGTGCCAATTGCACTGTCTCTGACACTCCCATCTCAATTATCCGAGTCACTGAATCAATCCACCTCATAGAGGGCCTTCCTCTCCTGCGCTGTCCCTCCACCCTCCCAAGCATGATGTCCCTCTCCAAGGACCGGTCTCTCCTCACAACATGTCCAAAGTATGTTAGATGGAGCCTCAGAATCCTTGCCTCCAAGGAGCCACGCGGTTTAACCCTTTCCAGGACAAATCTGTTTTCCTAGCAGTCCATGGTATTCTCAATACTCTTCTCCAGCACCACAACTCAAAGGCATCAATTCTCCTTCTATCCTCCTTGGTCATTGTCCAACTCTCTGATGTGTAACAAGTGATTGTGAAGACCATAGCCTGTATCAGACACACCTTAGTCTCCAGAGAGACACCATTGCTCTTCAGTACTTTGGAGAGGTCCCTAACAGTAGACTTTCCCATGGCAATGCACCTTTTAATTTCCTGGCTGCTGGTACCATGACTGTTGACTATGGAGCCAAGCAAACTAAAGCTGTGTACAATCTCAATCTCTTCACCATCCATCCTGATGCTGCCAATTGGTCCAGTGGTGAGAATCTTTGTCTTCTTGACATTGAGCCTCAATCCATATTGTAGGTTGCAGTGCTTGACACTCTGCAGCAGGAGCTTCAGGTCCTCTTCAGTTTCAGCAAGCAGGGTTGTGTCATCCACATAACGCAGATTGTTGATAAATCGTCCACCAATCTTGACCCCACATTTCTCCTCATAGAGCCCAGCCTCCCGGATAATCTGTTCTGCATATAGGTTGAAAAGGTATGGAGATAGAATGCATGCCTGGCGTACGCCCTTCCTAATTTTGAACCATGCAGTGTTCCCTTGCTCTGTTCTGATGACTGCCTCCTGGTCCAAGTATAAGTTTCGCATTAGAATGATCAAGTGTTCTGGGATTCCCATTCTTCTTAGAGTCAGCCATAGTTTGTTATGATCTACACAGTCAAATGCCTTTGCATAGTCAATGAAACACAGATAGACATTCTTCTGGTATACCCTGCTTTTAGCCAAGATCCATCTAACATCAGCTACCATATCTCTAGTACCACGACCCCTTCTAAACCCAGCCTGGTCTTCTGGTCGTTCTCTGTTGATGTGCTGTTCCAGTCGTTTTTGGATAATCTTCAGTAAAATCTTGCTTGCATGTGAAATCAGTGAGATTGTTCTGTAGTTTCCACACTCTGTGGGGTCACCCTTCTTTGGGATAGGAACAAATATTGATCTCTTCCAGTCAGTTGGCCAAGTGGTCGTTCTCCAGATTTCTTGGCACAACTTGGTGAGCATGTCCAGGGCAGCATCTGTTAACTGAAATATGTCAATTGGTATACCATCTATTCCTGGAGCCTTATTTTTTTGCCATTTCCTTCAAAGCAGCCTGAGCTTCTTCTTTCATCACCATAGGCTCTTGCTCATATGTTGTTTCATGAAATTCTTCTGTGTCTTCCAATTCCTTTTGATACAATGACTCAGTATATTCCTTCCATCTTCTTTTAATACTTCCTGGATTGTTTAACATTCTGCCGAAAGCATCCTTCATTATAGCAACTCGAGGTTTGAATTTGTTCTTCAGTTCCTTGAGCTTAAGATATGCTGTTCGAGTTCGGCCCTTTTGATTTTCTGACTCCACCTCCTTGCACATTTCATTGCAATATTTTGCTTTGTCATCCCGTGCTGCCTTTTGAAATCTTCTATTCAACTCTTTAGTATCTTGAATTCTTCCCTGTGCTTTGGCTTCTCTGCACTCCAGTGCAATTTTCAGAGTGTCTTCTGACATCCATTTTGGTCTTTTCTTCCTCTTCTGTCTTTGCAATGACCATTTGCACTCTTCCTGGATGATACCCTTGATATCCTCCCACAACTCATCTGGCCTTCGTTCATTAAATTAACATGGTCGTTCTGATGGCCCTTTATGTGATTCACTGACTCTGGCACTCAACGGAGGGTCAGCTATGAGTTAGTTGGCTCCGACGTAACAGCAATGAGTGAGTGTCCCAACATGTTAAGCATTAGGCTACTACCTGAGAAGTTAAAGGTTTGACTCATCAGTCACTTACTCTGTAGGAGAAGGATGAGGCAGCCTGTTCCTGTGAAGAATTGTTGTTGTTATGTTCATTAAGTTGGAACTGACCCTCCAGTGGATTTTCAGAGGTGGAAAATCAAAGGAGAGAAGATTACTCATCTTCATCCCTTGGAGAAGTTGGTGGGTTCAATTTGCCTGCCTTTGGGCTAGCAGCGCAACTCTAGGTCATAATCCCACTGGAGCTTCCTGGTGAAGAGCTACGGTCTTGGAAATTCTATGGAACAGTTTTACTTTGTCCTACACAGTTTCTGTGAGTTGGAATCAATTTAACAGCAGTGAGAAATATATGGGTCCCTGGGTGGTACAAACGGCTAGGTACTTGACAGCTCGCTGAAAACTTTGGCAGTTTGAACCCACTCAGAGGAGCTGAGGGAGATGGGTTTGAGGGTCTGTTTCTGAAGAGTTACACCCATGGAGTCACCAGGTGTTGGAATCTATTCCAGCATAGCTAACACTCCCAAAGTGTAGGGTAACTTGTAAAATTTGACATTATTGATGTCAAAATTTACATATGCACAATATACATAAGACTGGAAGAGAACACATTAAAGTGAAATCCCCAGTCCTTGAGTCTTTCCTTTGTTTTCTAAGTTCAGCTGCATTAAGCATACATCATTTGTGGGGGGTGGTGGTGGTGGTGGTGGTAGTGGTGGTAGAAACATTATTTCTAAACATTATCCACAAAGAGTAGATTGCCCAGCAGGCAGAGAAATGGTAGAAAGGGTTTAAGAGTAAGGGGTATAGAGCCAGATTATTTCAGTTCAAATTCTGGCTTTGCAACTTTGGGTCAATTATTTAACCTCTCCGTTTGCCAGTTCATTCCTCCCTCAACCAGAAGAAATAATGCTTACCACTGTTGTAAAGAACCGAAGACTGTCCTTCAAACTTGATAAGTGGTCCACACATATTAACTTTTGTCCTTACTTATTAGAAATTAAAACCTTAACCCTCATTCCCTCAGTTAATCACCCATTGAACAAAAGCCAAGTCAGACTTTTTCTGGATGTAGATGCTACACTGTAGATGCTAGAATGACTTCTTCAAGTGGCATCACAAGCTTTACACTTAATTACCTGTGGCGATAGATTTTTTTAATTTTAATGAACATTTACAGAGATTTTGGATTTCCATTCATTCATTGTTGCACTTTTCTCCCCGCCCACCCATTCCCCAGTTTGCTCCTCTCCTTGAAAAGTACAAGAAAAATTCCTTCATTGGTATACAATCCCCCCCCTCCACCCCTGCTGGGTACACTCCACTATGCAACCTTCAATAGATTTTAATGACTACCTTTAGCCTTGCGCTAGATCCAAGAATTAAAAAGCCAGACCAGCGTCTTTCTGTATGAGATAGCAAAAGAGGTAGATGTATTTTGTAGTTGCACTGTTAACCTAAAGGCAACGGGATCGAAGCCACTAGCATTTCCAAGGGAGAAAGATGGACAATCTCCTCCTGTGAGATTTACAACCTCTAAAAATCAGATGGAGGATCAGCTACGGGTTAACTCAAGTCAATGGCAACCAGCAAGTGTCAGTTGTTGTGGCATATCTTGCCTTTTTTTATTTGTAGAAGTCCACGAATATGTAATTATATGTGCATGTTACCTTTCTCAGGAGAAATTAAGGGCAGGTGAATCCTTCAGGGATTCAGTCCCTTCTCATAAGACACATGCACTAGAGACATTAGAATTAGGTTCATGGGAAAATTCTCTCGTTCCAAGAGGGAGACCAGGTTGTATTTCCAACCAATTCACTTCATGTGCAGCCATCACGCCTTGGTCACTGTCGGCTTTCCTGTTACTATGGAGCTGAACGGCTTTCAGCAGGACCTCTAGACACAGACTAACTAGGAAGAAAGACCTGGCACTTCTAAAAAGTGAAAACCCCATGGATTACAATAGCCCTATTGACAACTGATCATGGGAATGACATCTGACCATGCAGCATTTTTGTTTCATTGTCCATATGAGATGGCCCTGACTAGAGGGCCAACTTGATGTCATTCCCAGAAACCTCCAAGTTCCTTAACTAATATTCTGCTAGTTTTCTTTGGAGATTTCTAGGCACACCCTCAAAGCTAATCATGATCATTGACTTACTGACATCCTAGACTGGCCTCAGACATTTCACATAGTGTTCCACAATGCTCCTTGGAAGCAAAGATGACAAAGTTTCATCACCAAAAGAATGAGGTAGATGTCTGAATATGAAAAGACTCTCTAGGGAGCTCTGGTAGCCTAGTGGCAAGAAGCTGGACTGCAATCCCAGAAGTGTGTGGTTCAAATACACCAGATACTCTGCTGGAGAAGGAGGGGCATACTCCTCCTGTACCACTCAGATCCAATTTGACGGTACACACACACACACACACACACAGAGCAAAGAAAAGACTCTGAATATTGCATTAGCATGCTGAGAAGCCAAAGCAAAGGGAAGAAATCAGGAAGTGAAAGAGCTGAATAGGAGATTTCAAAGGGCAGCTCAGGAAGTTGTTTGTTGTTATGTGCCATCAAATTGCCTGCAATTCATAGCAACCCTATGCACAATAGCTCTGAATCCTGCCCTGTCCTGAGCCAGTCTCAGTGACTCTGATACATTTACCCACCATTGCCCTAGTAACTGTATTAATCCTTCTCATCTGGGGTCTTCTTCTCCTGCACTGTCCCTCAACCCTTCCAACCATGATGTCCTTCTCTAAGGATTGGTCCCTCCTGGCCACATGCTCAAAGTATGTGAGACAGAGCTTCAAAATCCTAGCCTCCAAGGAGAACCCTCCAAGGTTTTTACCCTCTCCAAGACAGACCTATTTGTTTTCTTGGTGGTCCATGGTATGCTCAATACTCTCCTCCAACACCACAACTCAAAGGTATCAATTATTCTTATCCTCCTTAGTCATTACACAGCTCTCCGAAGCACAGCAAGGAATTGCAAAGGCCATGGACTGGATTAAGCACACCTTAGTCTCTAGACTGACATCATTGCTTCTCAGTATTCTAGAAAGGTTCCTGACAGCATATTTACCTATTGCAACTCAGCTTTTTATTTCCTGACTGATGGTGCCAAAAATGTTGATTGAGGAGCCAATAAGATGTAACTGTTAAGAACCTCATTCTCTTCTCCATCCATCATGGTGTTGCCAACTGGCCCAGTGGTGAGAATCTTTGCCTTCTTGATGTTGCATCTTCAGGAAGATAAGAACTGAAGAACAAATTCAAGCTATGAGTTGCAATACTTAAGGATGCTATGAGCAGAATATTAAATAATCCAGGAAACATTAAAAGAAGATGGAAGGAGTACACAGACTCACCATACCAAAAAGAATTGGCTGGCACAGAAAAATTTCCTTAAACAAATTCAAGAGGGTTTAATGAAGAAGGAGAAAGTTCAAATGGCTATAAAAGAATTGGATAAAGTAAGTCCTGGTAATTAATGGAATATCAATTGACATATTTCAACAAACAGGTGCAGCCCATGATGTGCCAAGAAATCTGGAGAACAACTATTTGGGCACCTTACAGGAAGAGATTCATATACATTCTTATTCCACAAAAAGGTGACCCGACAGAGTGCAGAAATTATCAAACAATTATCTCTAATATCACATTAAAGCAAAATCCTTCTGAAGATCATTCAAAAATGACTGGGGTAGAACATCGACAGAGAACTACCAGAAATACAAGTTTAGAAGAGGCTATGGCACTAGTTATATCATCGTCAATGTTGGGTGAATCTTGGCCAAAATGAGAGAGTGCCAGAAGAATGTAAGAATGTCTCTGCAAAGGTATTTGCACGTATCACAACAAACTGTGGCTAATTTTGAGAAGAATGGGAATCTCAGAACACCTGTTTATGTTCATGCAAAACTTATACATGGACCAGGTATGAGTCCAACAAGAGCAACAGAACAGAGCAACGAAACATTGGATGGCTCAAAATCTGGAAAGGAATGCAACAGGGATTTTTTTGAACAGTGCCCTTTTCAATTGTGCATATCTTTTCAATTTGTATGCAGAACAGATCATTTAGAGGCTAAACTTTATGAGGAGAAAAGTGGCATCATGATTGAGGAAGATTCAGCAACAAACTGCTTTATGCAGGTGAAACAACCTTGCTTGTGGAAACTGAGAAGAGCCTGAGATACTGCTTCAGAGAGTCAAGGACTGTAGTCAGCAATATGGTTTGAAGCTCAACATCAAGAAAACAAAGATTTTTTTCACCCCTGGGCCAATTAGCAGCACCATGATAGATGGAGAAAAGATTGAGATTGTTAACAATTTTAGTTCGGTAGATTCTATGGCACCAGCAGTCAAGAAATTAAAAGACAAATTGTGTAAGGAGACTCTGCTGCCAGAGACCTCTCCAGAGTGCTGAAAAGCAATAATGGTAGTCTAGAGACTAGACTAAGGTATGTCTGATTCAAGCCATGGCCTTTGAAATTACTTACTTTGCATCAAAGAGCTGGACACTGACCAAGGATGACAGAAGAAAAATGGATGTCTTTGAGTTGTGGTGCTGGAGAAGAGTATTGAACATACACCATGGACTTCCGAGAGACCAAATATGCTGGTCCTGGAAAGGGTGAAACCAAGCTGCTCCTTGGAGGCAAGGATATTGAGGCTCCATATCACATATACTGAAGCTGTTGGCAGGACAGACAAGTCTTTGGAGAAGGACATCATATTTAGAAGGGTGGAAGGACAACACAGGAGAGGAAGACTCTGGATGAGATGGATTGACACAGTAACTAGGGTATAAAAGGTAGATATGTTGGAGACAATGGGATTAACTCAGGATAGAGCAAGGTTCAGAGCTATTGTGTATATGGTTGTTATGGGTCATAGTTGACTCAATGGCACATAACAACAATAACTCTGAGCATGCTGCCAGGAGAGTCTATTCCTTGGAAGGGTCATCATGCTTGAAAAGGTAGAGGGCCAATGAAAGAGAGGAAAGCCCTCAATAAGATTGATTGACACAAAGACAGCAGTAATCGGGCTAAGTGTGTCAGAAATGATGAGGACGGCATAGAATCAGAAAGGGCTCAGATCTGTTGTTCATAGGGTTTCTGTGAGTCATACTCAACTCCATGGCATCTAACAACAGCAACAACAATCTATGCCAGAGCTGAAGTAGAGGTGCCGAGGTAGAATGAAGCCTGGGAATCTGTGCAGAGAGGGAGCTCTCATGGCACAGGCTGCAGCAAATTGTGCTTCTGGTTCAGAGATCACGTATATTGTCTTATGTAGTTCAAATCCACTAGCAGCTCCTCGGGAGGAAGATGAACAGTCCCCTCAGGAACTCAGTGAATGGCCACCACAAGCAGAAACCAGTTCACAGCAGTGAGTTTGAATTATCTGAGCTGCTCTTTAAGTAGCTAAGTGTTGACAGGGGAAGAGAGGGAAGGGAAGGGAAGGGAAGGGAAGGGAAGGGAAGGGAAGGGAAGGGAAGGGAAGGGAAGGGAAGGGAAGGGAAGGGAAGGGAAGGGAAGGGAAGGGAAGGGAAGGGAAGGGAAGGGGAGGAGAGGGAAAGAGGGAGAGGGAGAGGGAGAGAGGGAGAGAAAAGACATACACTTTAGGCAGAGGTTTTCCTAGCATCTCAAGAGGTCTTAATACTTGGCCTGGTGGTATGGATCTGTTTTACCAGCCAAAAGACATGCAATTTAAATCCACCAGCTGCTTCATGGGAGAAAGTTGGGCAACCTCCTCCTGTTCTATTCACTTCCTCTGAAAAAGTCACTGGAGAGTCAGCCATGTGTCAGATTCAACTCAACAATACATAACAACATTACATCAGATTAGAAGTCTTAATGGTGAAGGAGATAAATGCTGAATCACAAAACAAATTGTTGGAATCCACCAGCTGTTCCAAAGGAAGAAAATGAACTAATATGCTCCTGTTAAACTTACCACTTTAGGAGCTTTATGGAGGGTATTACTATGAGCTGGTATCAACTCTATGGCAGTGGGCTGGGAATTAAATTAATTATTTGCTCTAGCTCATAGACGGGAGCTCTGGTGGCCTAGTGGCAAGAAGCTGCACTGCAATCCCGAAAGCATGTGGTTCGAGACCACCAGCTGCTCTGCTGGAGAAGGATGGGCAATCTCTTCCAAGGGGCTAAAAAAACATAGGTATAGTTTGGGGTCTTGCATGGATTTAAGTCCCAATCTCTTCCAAGGAGATTAACTGCCTCTGAAAACTCACCTGAGGGTCAGCTATGGGTTGGTTCCAACTCTATGGAGCACAATAATGACAACATAGACATTTCTTGCACCGAATTACCTACATGATCATGAAATTGTCACCGCTACATGCTGCAACATTATCTAGTAGAATCGCTCTTACTTTCCCAATCACAAGAAAATCAATATTATCACTTTTAGATGGCATGTCTCCCATGCTCATCCCAGCAATGTAGAGACATTGGGAGCCAACAATAGCACCTGCTGTTTGAAAAGGTTTGTGTACTTCCATGCAAGTTCAATCTATGGCAAAGCCTCTGTGCTCTGCTAGAAGCCTGTGTTCTCCAACCCTATTCTCAAGCACAATAGCAAACAGCTGGCTTGTGATCTTGCCGTGGGTAATGATCTTTAGCCCAGTGGAAAATCTTGTCATTTTTTATTGCAGAGAGGACACTTTTTGTCATTCTGCCCTGTTTATTAAAAACAGCCTTTTCATCCTGCTTATAAACGCTTGCCTAGCTATAAACCAGGATTTTATTAATATGGTAGAAGAGAAGAGAAGAAAAAGTAATCTTGCCCTTTTGCATGAATGAGAACAACACAGGAAATCAAAGACTAGCAGCCCAGCCAGAGCCTTTTCCTGCTAAGGGACACTGATCTACAATGAGCTCGTTTCACTATAACCTGATATGCCTTGGAGCACACGATGTAAGAAAAGACTTAGAGAAATCTAACTCCATAAAATTAATGTCAACAGGCTTGCTGAGCCAGGTCATAAAGTGTACCAGCATCTATCCACAAGGGTCACCTTGCCCAGTGCTACGGAAATCTGAAAGCCCAGCATTATTCTTAGAGCTTGTCCGTGGAGAATAGCTGGCTTCTACAGTGAGGAAACATCCTTCCAGGTTACAGAAGTATGGCGTGATCTGTTCCTAGAAGTTGCAGTTCAACCCCTTGAAGCACATCCCTCAAGAGGGAGAAAAGAGAACTGGCAGGAAATCTGTGCTGAAGATCAAACTCTGGGGTTAATCACAGTTTTAAGAACAGTAATTTCTTCCAGGCAGTGTTAATAGATCATTTCTAGGAGATTAAGACTACAGCTGCAAGAGTGGACTGTCAAATGCCCATGTTGCCAGATTTCAGGCTAAGATTCCAGTAACACATTGTAAGAGTTAACTTTGTGCCCACACTTGATCACTTATTATCATTGATTCCTATGTATGTGAGACATCAGGAAGGGACTTTTTCCATCTATCTCCCCTTCTCCCAAAACAAAATAAAACAACCCTATTTCCATCCAATCAATTTCAACTGGCAGGCAAATTTGGCGATAACCCCAGTTTCTCATTGTTGCCACTGTTGGGATTTTGCCATTTCTGGTATTTGATCTCCAACTCTGTTTCACCCCTACTTCATCCTACCCTTATGTCTAAATACTAACAGAAAGATTGTATTAGTTGGAATGCTTTCAACTGAAGGTGCCAGGAAATTATCTTCATATTGGCTTCAAGAGTGAGACACCATAATTGGAATTCCAAAGGGTTTTAGGGTTTGTCCTCTGGATAGTGCAGCTAACAGTTGCTAGAAAGTTAGTAGTTCAAGTCAACCCAGTAAACCTGCAGAGAAATGTCTGGTGATCGACTTCTGAAAAATGAGTCATTGAAACCGCATGCTCTACTCTTATGCACTTGGTGTCTGTCACCATGAGTAGGGACAGCCTCAATACCCTCAGATAACTGGCTTCTCAGTTCCTTTGTGGTAGCTCCACTCATAGGCTGGTGGCATGGATGTATAACCAAGTAGACTACGACTTATAGTGACCCTATGAACAATATATTGAAACTTTGTCCTACCCTCATGGTAGAGCTCTGCTGGCTTAGTGGGAAGGAGTTGTGTGGTCATTGCAAAGGCAGGCAGTTAAATCTACCAACTGCACCTTAGGAGAAAACAGGCAATTTCATCTAGTGTGATTTACAGCCTCTGAAAACCCATCAGAGGGTCAGCTATGAGTTGGTTTATACTCGGTGCGTTAACAACATCTTCACTATCTCTGCCATGACCAAGACCACTGTTGCGGTCACTGTGTCCAGCTCCTCGAGGATCTTTTTCTCTTTTGTGGATCCTCTACTGGTTCTAAATCTCATCTCTGCTTGACAGATGTCCACAAGAAGAAAGGAGGAACTCTGCAAGTTCTTTTTGAGAAGAACAAGAAATAAATTTCCCAGTAAATCCCTAGGAACTTGAAGCTTTTTTTTTCCTTTCCCATCCCCACCACATGCGGTTGGTTGGCATTGCACACTCTCCTAACTCAGTCACTCATCAGAGAAATAGCAATTCCCTTTAACCAATCAGGGCCCCCATTGGAGTTGTGGAGTTTGGCTAATTTCCACCTTGGCTGGATGAGGAAGGACAGGAACAAAATTGGAATCATGTTCACAAACAAAAGAACAAATAAAGCCCATTGTCCTCAAGTAGGAGCAGACACATACTCTGCAGTGGGGTCCCAGGGATATAAAGTACACGAGAGGCGATTGCCTGGCTCTCACTGGAGGATTTGCTGGTGGGTTTGAATTGCCGAGTAGTGCAGTCTGAGAGTTAGCGGTGTCACTGTTTATGGACCAGGCCATCAGAACTCCCTGTTCACCGTAAAAAAGAAAGTAGAAAAGATGTCAAGGAGGCAATTGTGTTTGCCTACCATGTGTGGTTTTCATTATAATTTTAACAATAGTAACAAAAACTACGGAGTCATCATTGCTCCTCCCCAAACACTCTGTTTGCTGGCACACGGCATGTGTCAGTATTGCACTTCTTGACACTCTGTGAGGCCATGTCAGCAGATTAGATCATTGGATTGTGAGCAGAAGTGATGGATGTGACTATGGGATAAGAACATTCCAATGCTTATTTGTCCATAATACTCTTTTTCTGAACTGCAGGGTTCAGCAATGCTTGGGATAAGAGGTGCCAGATCAGCCTGGGTCCTAGAGTCAGAACAATGAACAGAAGATCCTTTAGACAGCCAAGGGAGACAGGTAGTATGATAAGGAAAATAGAAGAAACTCTTGATAGTTTGAGATAATTTGTTACTACGGCAGAAGTCTAGTCTGCCTGATTACAATAGTTAGTCTACTAAATGTTCTTTATGCCAACATGTGAAACACATTATCACATATTCCTAAGGATCTGAGAAATCAGGAGTCATGTAGGTTCCTTCTACCTTCCCTTCCCCAACCAGAAAACAAGACAGCTTGTTTCCATACAGTCAGCTCTAATTCATGGAGACCCCAAATATTACAGAGTTGAGATGCACCATAGGAATTTCTTGGCTGGGATATTTGCAAAAAGAAAATATTTGACCTTTCTTCCACTGTGCTGTTGGGTGGGTTTGAACTGTCAACCTTTTGGTGCAAACTATTTAGGCCACACTGAGGTTCCTGTCAATACATGAATTTACTTTGGGTGAAGCGGCATTTAACTCAGGCTATATCTGGTGTGTTTGATACAGGCCATGGTCTTCACAGTCACTTGTTATGCATCAGAGAGTTGGACAATGATCAAAGAGGATAGAAGGAGAATTGATGCCTTTGAGCTGTGGTGCTGGAGAAGAGTATTGAGAATACCATGGACTGCTAGGAAAACAAACAGATTTGTCCTGGAAAGGGTTAAACCGGGTGGCTCCTTGGAGGCAAGGATTCTGAGGCTCTGTCTAACATACTTTGGACATGTTGTGAGGAGAGACCGGTCCTTGGAAAAGGACATCATGCTTGGGAAGGTGGAGGGACGGTGCAGGAGGGGAAGGCCCTCTATGAGATGGATTGATTCAGTGTCTGGGATAATCAGGATGGGAGTGTCAGAGACAGTGCAATTGGCACAGGACAGAGCAGAGTCTAGGGCTGTTGTACATAGCGTCGCCATGAGTCGCAAGCGACTCGACAGCACATAACAACAACAACAACAACAACAACATATCTGAGTGCAGATCACTCACCGCACAACAGATGAATGTCCAGAGGACCTAGGAGCTGAGATAAGGGAGTCTGGGTTTGGATGCAGGGGTTGATCAGAAGGGAATCAAAGGCGTTCAGGTGCATGCAAAGTGAAATGTTAGTTAGAAGAGAAAGGTAGGAAGTCATTGTTAGAATAAAATTCTTCATAGTTCTCTTGTTTCTTTACATCTTCTGAACAAGACACTGTCTATTTATTTTCTTTATCTGTTCTATTTGTTTTTACTTTCTTTTGTCTGTGTGAAAGTTGACAAATCAGATTGGATTTTCATTCAGCTATTCATAGACATATTTTTGTAACATTAGCTATGATTGGCTGATTTAATTAATCAGTTAGTTATAATATTCAATCAAACCTTTAGGAAGCTTGGGTGGTGGTGACCTAGTGGATAGGGAGTTGCCAAGCCAAGCCCACCAGCCACTCCAAGGAGAAAGATGGACAATCTCTTCCCATGTGATCTACGGTTTCTGAAAACCCTCTGGAGACTTGGCTACGACTCAATTCTGACTTCATGGTACACGACATCAATAACAACAATCAAACCCTTATGGTAAATTGCCCTTCATACAGTTTATCTACTTACTAATTTTTATCTTTTGAAGGATGGCTCTATAGAAAACTGCTTTGAAGGATAGAGACAATATCTTATGCTAGAGCTAAGATTTCTTTCTTTCAGAAGCAAAGACAAGTGCATTGATCATCCAGTATAATAATGAGAAAGTCTTCCTCCAGAGCAACGTGGGTTGTCCTTGAGCTCATTATAAAATACTAGAGTTCCCTATACGTGAGAATCCTCTGTGATGCAATCCACTGCATATGAGACTGTCATCACCCTACGGGCAGTGAAGCTTGCAGGGCAAGAAGTCTAAAACTATGACTTCTGCTATTGCTAGCTGTTTTTTTGCCTCTGATACAGATATCTCACATCTCCAAGCTTTCAGGGAATTAGGAGAGTCAATATTTTCTCTTACAAAACTTAAAAGACTCAAGCTCGCTGCCATCAAGTTGGACCTAACACATAGGCTCCATTGGGTTTTCAAGTCTGTGAAAGATAATAGACGGAGATTGCCTATATATATTTTTTTCCCCATGGAAAATCTGGCAGATTTACACCATTGGAGACACACAACACTAGTTAACAGCACCACATGATTCTGATAAAAGCTCTCTCTTGCAAGCAATTATGAAACCAGGCCTACAAAATAGGTCTCTTACAGAAAATAAAACCCTGTCATTGTCCTTGAGTCAGAACTAATCTATAGGTGACCTCCATGTGGGGTTTTGGAGGCTGTAAATCCCATGGGGGAAGATTGCCTGCCTATCTTACTCCTTGGAGTCACTGGTGGTTTCACACTTGCACTTTTGGTGAGCAGCATGACTCTCTATGGACTCCACCACTAGGGTTCCTACGAGGAGGGCAGAAGCTCAGATTCATCTCAGTTCTCAAAACAGGTGGTGGTTCCTGGTCAGGTAACATTTCAAATAAGGTTTAGAGATGATTCAGAGAAACATTGCATCTCTAAGGACTTCAATAGTGAAATGAATGTTTTTCCAATGTTTTCCCTTAAGTTCCTTTCTTAATGCCAGCCAGCTCAGATGAATGGCAACTCTAAGATAAGATACATCCTTTCTTCTGGGTTGCAAACATGCTGAGCTACTCTGACATATAAGGAGAGTTTTCTCTGGATTCCTATCTCCCCAAGAATCTGAGCTACCTACCTCGTAAAATAAACCAGAAAGATACCCAGGGGCAATATTCTCAGACTTCTGGAACCACTCGGTTTGCTATCCTTACAGCTCCTGTCTTCTGTTTGACAAAGTTTTCAAATTGAATGTGAAATCTTCTCACTGAGAATCCTATTTGAGCAGAATGTGGAATTGATTCTAGGGGTTTGGTGTAGGCTTTAACACCTAATTTATCGTTATGTTACCTGCTATGTTTCAATGGAAGAGAATTTGCTACATAAAATCAGCACTCAGAGCTAAGAATGGAGCCCTTTCCACTTAGTCACACAACCCCTATCACTAATTCTGTGTAAAAAAAGCTGAAAGAATTTCTGACACTACGCTGCTGTTGATGTTGTTAAGTATAACCAAGTAGACTACGACTTATAGTGACCCTATGAACAATATATTGAAACTTTGTCCTACCCTCATGGTAGAGCTCTGCTGGCTTAGTGGGAAGGAGTTGTGTGGTCATTGCAAAGGCAGGCAGTTAAATCTACCAACTGCACCTTAGGAGAAAACAGGCAATTTCATCTAGTGTGATTTACAGCCTCTGAAAACCCATCAGAGGGTCAGCTATGAGTTGGTTTATACTCGGTGCGTTAACAACATCTTCACTATCTCTGCCATGACCAAGACCACTGTTGCGGTCACTGTGTCCAGCTCCTCGAGGATCTTTTTCTCTTTTGTGGATCCTCTACTTTGTCCAGCATGCTGTCTTTTTCCAAGGACTGGTCATCCTGAAAACAAGGTAAAATTATGTGAGATCGCATAAGGTTTCTTGTTTACAAGTCATTATTAGGATTCAATCCTGAATATATTTTTACATTTTCAAGAAGAAAAGACAAAGTAAACA
Source organism: Elephantulus edwardii (assembly GCF_000299155.1). Taxonomy (NCBI): domain Eukaryota; kingdom Metazoa; phylum Chordata; class Mammalia; order Macroscelidea; family Macroscelididae; genus Elephantulus; species Elephantulus edwardii. Next base: position 17,221,145 of record NW_006399804.1, on the reverse strand, counting down.
ACATGGAATTGAGACCATCAGGGAATAATCTTTAGACTCATCCAATCATGGGAATGGCTACCAGTAAATTATTTTAGTAATGCTTAATCTTGTTAAGCTGACTGTTAGCCATCATCAGACTTGCTGGAGAAAAAAATTTTTCCATGGAGTAAAAAGGAAAAAGCTGAAATAGAACTCTCATATGACCCAGGTATTTCACTGCTAGGAATAGATCCCAAGAAAATCAGAACTAAGACATAAATGGACATTTGTACACCTTTGCTGATAGCAGTATTACTGTAGCAAGAAAATAGACATCACAAATGAATGAGTTAATAAATTGTGGTGTATTCACACAATGGAATACTATGCAGCACTAAGGGTCAACGGTTTCATAAAATACTGTTATCACTTGAGAGAGACTAGAGAGCATTTTGCTGAGTGAAATATCTCAGTCACACTAGGAAAAATATTGTTTAAAGATATGTATAAACATTCAAAAAGTAAAGGAGAGAAAAGGGGTAGGGGAAAAGGAAGGGGAGGGGGGAAACCACTGAGATTAGTAGAAGTTAGTGGGTGGGGGTAAGAGGTTCAAATAATGGGAAAGGTTTAAGGGAGGTTTGAATAAATGGAGTGATAACAGACATAGAGCAATGGTAACTAGGTAACTAAGTATAAAAAAATATAACATATGAATGATTGGATAAAACACAAAATATATATATATATACAAAACACAATGTGTATGAATGATTATATGCAAACCAATAATTTTTTTTTCTTTTTTTAAAAAAAATAATATCGAGGGCCTCAGGCCTGGTTTTAATTGTTTTTGGTCAAACGTTCTTCTAAGTGGTATAGCACTGGTCTGTCCATTTGCTGTACAGAGGTAATTCATGGTTGGTGTGATGCTAAACACTGTGACACTGATGTGTCAAATGTGAGAATGGTTTTCTATGGTGAACAGCATTTGGTGGAGCTTCCTGATTAAATCAAGCTTGGAAGCAGGAGTGGCATCTACTTCTGAAATAGCTTGCCTCTGGAAACCTTATGAACTTGGAGAAATGATGAAAATTACACAAGTGTTCAGGTCTTTAATTCCTAGGGTCACTATGAGTTGCCTACGACTCAAAAGCACTTAACAAGAACAACAACGTCATTGTTTGAAGACCCATACACTCTGTTTGCTTTGTTAAATTTGTTTATTCAGTAGATCAATCTTGCCTCGGCCCACAGAGATCTTCAACGGTGACCCTAGGAGGGGAAGAACGAGAATGGGGGAGACAGGAGGCACAAAAGTGTGGAGACAAGTCAAATTTCTGATCAAGTCTCAATTATATTGAAAGCACTCACAGCTTATATACAGGAACACAATTGGGGGAGGAGAAATACACAATGGGGGAGGATAGCATCATGTCATTTCTAGTAATCTGAAAGTTATCTGGTTAACAGAAACTTAGCGGGGCGTTTCCTGAAACCTATCCTCCCAGGGTGGGGTAAACTGAAACCTATCCTCCCAGGGCAACATGTCCAAACATGTTCTTAGAGAATTACAAAATGGCTTCAGCTAGGTTGAACTAGCAGCCCCCAACACAATCTAACTGTTTTTGCTGTTGTTATTGTTAGGTGTCATCTAGTCAAGTGACCCTATGATTAACAGATCTAAACCTCGTCCTATCCTTTGCCATCCTCATCTTCTATGATACAGTTGAGCCAATTGTTACAGTCACTGTGTCAATCCACCTCCTTGAAGGTCTTCTTTCTTTTGTCAACCTTTCCAAGCATGTTGCCCGTTCCCAAGGACCAGCTCCTCCTGACAACATGCTCAAAGAGATGAAGCTTTGCCATTCTTGCCCTCAAATAGCACCTGGTTGGCCTTTCTACAAAACATTCTTGTTTGTTCTCTTGGCAGTTCATGGGGTCTTGTTTGTTCTCTTGGCAGTCCATAGGCTATTCAGTTGTCTTCAACACCACCACAATTCAAAATTCTTCTTCTGTCATCCTCATTCATTAGCCACCTTTCAGATATATAGCAAGTAATTGAATTAATGCACTAGACTGAAACAGAATCTATACCCAGCTGGCGGCGGTGTGCGTTCCCCCGGCTGGAACAACACTAGAAGTCCTAATCCACAACATAAACAGTCTTCCCAGTATCCTGGAAAA